>NC_056525.1:137382535-137413328 GCF_019175285.1 Sceloporus undulatus | reverse complement strand
GAGTGAAATAAAGACACTCTTAGAAGGTACCTTTTTCTGTTCAGAATTTAGGTTTCATCACAGGTTTACTGTTACACACTAATTTGAGAATGGGTTCTGTAGTTATTGGGAGTAAGTATCAGAGCACTTGAGAGTGGTTAGAGGAGCCCACTCTTAGCCTTGTATTGAGTTGGTTTAATTCCCAGGTCTAAATCCAATTGTTAATCCCAGCTAGAGTACATGTAAATAGAGTAGCTAGAGTAAATGCAAGTAAATGTATATAATGTAAAAAATCCTATTATTATTATTATGTAAGTACTGACTTTTCACTAAGTCATTAAGTTGCTCTATTCTAGTTGAAACTAGCAGTTGGACCTATGCCCTGAAGTTTACAGCACAAAGAAGGCTAGGGAAGGCTAGTGCATCTTGGAGCTTCATGATGGTTTAGCAGCACAGGATTACTGGTGATGCTTGATACCCAGGAGCAAGAATATTTTTACTTATTCCAATAGTATCCTGACAAACTGCTTGCATTTGCTTCTTCTGACCAGCAGCTCTGGTGAAAAAGAGAATTAGTACTTGACTTTCAGAATTCTCAGCTTAAGCTCTACACAGTGTATGATATTATGCAATTATCACATCTCTATGGGTTCTACTAGATCTGTGGGTTGTTATATGCTAGGGACTCTTAAGTTGCTGCCTCTGACTTCTTCACCAGAAAAGGTGGAATAAATCAGGAGATGAGCCCAGGGACAACATTTCCCCAACTGTTTCAGTCCATGCATATTAATACACCATACTTTTCCTGTCCATATCATTCACCAAAAGGCTTTAAAAAGCTCATATCCATACAATTTAAATAACAGAAAGGACAAAGTGATGGAGCTTTGAAGTAAGTGCACAAATATTAGTAGCTCACAATATTTTTAAATAACTAATCTACAGTTTTAAAAATTCTTTCCAAAAATTAAATATAAATAATACTAACCACTTTGAGGCTAGAGAATTAAGTAGTATTTTTATCCTGTGGTGATTTTGAATAAATGATGAAATATCATGATGACACAGTAAAGAATATCAGATATATTTGAAGAAATAAAGAGGTTGAGTTCTGTTTTGAGGTAATTTTGGAGAAGTAATGACTAGTTTTGCAGCAATGTAAGAATTAACAGATACATTGTGATCTGTTAAAGTTTTGTCAAGTAAAGTGTATTTCATTAGATGTATGGAGTATTATTGTCAGTTGCCAGTAAATATATATGTATGGAAATACTGATGGGAGGAACTGTAGGCAATTATTATTTTGCTGCAAGACAGATTTAACAGCCATTGGCTGGAGATTTTCTGATGAATTTTAATATCAGGAGTTTGACATTGGATCCTCTATTTGACAGTCAGTTATTCTAGTATGACTACCTTAAGAACATTACCTGGATGTTGAGATAGGTTTAAATGATCTATTGGTTTCAAATACTTTCATTTCTGATACCGTATATATTCATCCACAAGTCGAGAAATTTAGCCCAAAAATTGACACTAAAATCCTGGGTCAGCTTATATACGGGTCATTATGGTAATTCCAATGATGGACACATACATCTTCCTCCCCACTTTCCCTCCATGCCTGGGAATGGGTTGCTGGAAGCACAGACAGTACAGGGAAATATTTATATTTATGGAACCATACTGGTCTTTATTTATTTATTTATTTAGTTTTGTTTTATTCAGATGAGCTTTATTTGTGTATCCTCTTACAATTGTACATTTCCAGTTCTACTTTCCAGTTACACAATAATATCTATCAGTCTTACAAATTATTCCAAAGTAATCAGATCATATAAATCTTTTGCCCTTTATTTGGTCTCATTAGATTGCAGCCCAAGTTCGGTGACTCTTTGATCTAATATGGATTTGTATAGTGTAACAGATGATACCAGAGACCCGTTTTAAATTGGATTATGAAGTAAGGTCATACAAAACCATATTTTAGTCTGGGTTCATTCATTTATGGATCATTATTGAATTTTCTGTAAGTGCTGAATTTAGATTTCTTTTTTATTTAAAAGGCTAAATTTATTATTATTATTATTATTATTATTATTATTTATATAGTGCTGTAGATTTGTAAATTTATACTGAAATTAAGTATGCAAGTCTTCATTCATTTTAGTCATCTGGGAGCAAATTTTATTAATCCCACATAACCAGGAGAGTGATGATTTGCAAGCCTCTTAAGATATCATGGGTATATTTTTTGGGCCAGCTTGGTGTAATGGTTGAGTGTTGGACTAGGACACTGGGATGCCAGGATTCAAATCCTGGCTCAGCCATAGAAACTCACTGGGTGACCTTGGACAAGTCACACACTCTCAGCCTCAGAGGATGGCAATGGCAAACCTCTTCTGAACAAATCATGCCAACAAAACCCCATAATAGGTTCACCTTAGGTTTGACATAAATTGGAAATGACTTGTTTTAGCATAGTTTTTTGTGTGTTTTTCGGGCTATGTGGCCATGTTCTAGCAGAGTTTCTTCCTGATGTTTCGCCAGCATCTGTTTTATCAATTTATTTTATTTTTAATGCATCAAATATAATTACAATTATATTAAAGTAAAATTTGTTATATTTATGTTAATTTTTTTCATTTTAGTTAAATGGCAAGAAAGCAGTATCTGCAGAAAATAATTTTACAGACACAATGAGGCATATGTTGTCATCACAACTGCATATTTCAGACTGTCCGAACTGTAATTACAGGCGCAGGTGAGTAGATATCAGTTAAATATTATTTATTATGATTTCATAAGAAATTATTGACCTTTTAACTTTGAACAATAAGGGCATTAATTAGGATAAAACATATGAGCCATAATCCAGTGAAATCTGTGCATATTGCTTTATTTTAAACCAGTATTTAGAGCACACTGTTGTCACAAAATGCCACACAAAAATACAAAAGCATGAACCAACAGTTCTTTGTGGTCTCCATAAATGACATAAATGGGCTTGTATCTATGCATTCCTAAGCTGACTACCCCCTCCCTTTTATGCTCATGCTTTGGCTTACTCAGTGAGGGACACAAGAGTCAGCCTGCTGCTGTCTGTAGAAGATTTACCAAGTCAGTTTGAAAAGGATTTTTTTTCCAACTTGAGACTGCAACCTAGAAATCCACATTGAAGTTGGATTCTCTGGCTAAAAGGAAACCTTCTAAATCCATATGCAAAAACACCACTTCTAAATCTTTTTGCAAAAACTCTTCACTCTTGACGGAATTTTAAGGGCAAATTAGTGGCTGATCAGTCTCCAAGTATGTGTCTGCTGGTATCTATTTATTTTTGAGATTATTGCCCTCAGTATTGACATCACCAGTGATACTGACATCATTGATTGGACCAGTGGGAAATTTGTTCAACAAACACCTATTTACGATATTCCTCATGGTTGCCTGAACTACTGGGGTTGCAGTGTCCATAGTCCAGTGGACAATGCACCAAACCCTAGGATCATTTGGGTGAGAGCTTCAAAGTGTACCAGAAGCACACTAAGAAATGTTGTCACATATCTCCAGATCCAGCACTTCTGAAATAGAGGAAGGTAAAATCAACTGGACTGATACAACTTCGACTTCAGAAGTATACATTACTGGATCTTTGTAAAACTGTCACTTGGTTGCAACCTTCTACTTTTATTAGCCACTACAGGTTAGATTTTAGAACCATGACACATGCAACTCTCGGCAGAATGGTGCTGACTTCTGTATTGGCATGATGTCTCCTGTCTCCAGTAAGCCACCAACCCAGTCACCCATTTGTGTGATTTACAGAGACCACAAAAATTAGGATGAGTTGATGGAGTGTAACTGTGGTTCTTCAAGTGGTCATCTGTGAATTCACTCTCCTCTCTTCTTTCTGCCTTGCTGATTTTATTAAGCAGCAGATTGGGAACTGAAGAGAATACCTGAGCTGGAGCCTGCATGTATGAGGGAGGAGGAGGGCAGCCTGCCAAGTAGTTACTCAGCTGTAGAATGTTGTGAAGGAAGCCACTACGCAGGTGCTAACCCATTTGTGTGAATTCATAGATGAACACTCAAAGAAATAGTAAGCAACCTGTCCTTATAATTAAACTAACACACACACCAGCAGCTTGTAATAATGCGTAAACACCAAATGTAAATTAGAATAAATGATTTTTAGATATTTTTAAGCTGCCACTAAAGGGACCATATGTTCACTTCTGGGGAGGATTCCCAAAGAGGCTGCCACTGAGAAAGCATTATCCCTAGGATCTGTCAGCATAATGACTCAGAGGTAGGTCTTCAGTGTAGAATAGGAATTTCAGTGCTAGTATTAATGTGTGGTCCCATATCATTCAAGGGTCTGACAGTCACATCTAGAATCTTCAGTTGGGCCAGGAAACTTAATAGTTAACATTGTGCCCTAACGTTTCATTACAGAGAGTCCCAAAGGTAACTAGTATTGGAAGTCACTGAGAGATCTGGAGGAACTAATAGAGCCACATGTACATCCATACATCCAGTGATTATTTGCATCTAGCTGTAAAACCAAACTCGACAGGATCCAAATTCAAAACAGCTTGGTGCTGACATGACACTCCCAGCTTCACAGCCTGATTCAGAAATAGTGGGTTTGAAACTTGGCAAGAATTTTCCACAACCAAGGGATCTAAATCTGGCTTCTTCAATAGTGGGTTTGCTATTATTTTGTTTAGGACCTCCATAACTATCCCAATTCTTAAGTGAGGCCTTGCTCACTTCTGATACCCATATTGTAAGTCCAGTCCTACTAGCAGACATCTCTAGCCAAAGGAACAGAGATCTGCAGAACAGGTGTCCTCGAGGAAGCCTGTTATTTTTAGGCTGCACAACTTGCAAAATATGCATAACAACAGGATCGTGAAGGGCCTGTGATAAGAATAGTAATGCATCCCATTTCTAGGGCGTACTAGTTCATCACTAACAGAGCTCAATCAGAGACTGTACATTTAATGGCTTTGACTTGTTATTTTTGGTGCTAATTACATTATGATATTTTAAATTCATGAACAGATGTACTTGTGATGACTGCAGTCTTTCTCATATTCTGATGTGTGGAATTATGGATTCACCAGTTACGGATGATATTCATAATAATCATCACCTGCCACTGCAAATTGATTCTGCTCCAGATTGTCTGTCTGAAATCCACCTATCTAGTATGTCATCAGGAAGCTCAGGATCCAGTTCCAGTTCTCCTTTCACTGTTCAGCAGACAGAGAGACCAAAGCTCATTCTGAATGAAAATAGCTCTGAACCAAGTTTGTAAGTCTTGGTATTCTTTTGATCAAAGCAAAATATGAACTGTTGGAACTAGTATCTAAAGGGCAGTGCAGAAGGTATGTGGTCTGTTCTGGTGAATTCAGTAACAGGAAAAATGACAGATTTATTTCCCAGCACCTTTACATATGTGAGATCTGAAATATTCTGATTGCAGCACAATTCTCAAGCATCCCTGTATTCACCTTATATCTGGGAACAATCTTTCAGACATTGCCTGCATTTCACAGGAGATAAGATCCCCACATCCTGTAACTGGCCTCATCTATGTTGCAAATCCCATAGGTATAGGCAAAACATGTGAGTGCTTGTGTGCATATGAACACACACACACAATGCAGAATATACCAGAATATACCATTAAGCCTTCTAAAAAGAAATTGGCCTGGACACTGTAACAGCTATTCCATTTCACAGAGTAATTTATCTGTTATACAGATAGTATGCTTCATGTTTTTGAATCAGTCCTGTCACAGCTAAATGTAGTTTGGGATCCTTTTTAAATGGAAAAATCTGGACATGCTCTAAATGTCAATCTTTGAATGGAGACTTGTGCCTAGAAGCTTTTGAGGGGCTCGATGTAAGTTTCTTAACAAATTCCATTGAAATTAAACCTTAAAAACAACAACAGAAGAAAACAAAACAAAAAAATCAGCAGCCTATTTCTAGATGGAAGGTTTTCATCTCTAAACCAGTGGAAATTGTTCATTTCAATTTCATTTCAGAATTGTTTACTTCATGGCTTACTGTACATGTTAGAGAAATAAGGCTTTTTCTTCACAGTAATACTGAAAATGAAGATGTTGAATCAGTATCAGAAAAACTTGAGACTCTTTACTCCCTTAATCACTGTGATAATGCTGACATAGAAAATGCCAGTGGAATCCACAGACAGTTGAATGATTGTGTCAAGAACACAGCATTAAAGCTGAAGGTACTCCTGTTTTGCAATATGTTTCATGAATCTATTTTATCAAATAAGAACTTCAGTGGAATGTAATTTTTTTGCCTTTACACTATATATTAGTCTCCCCAGGGTAGCAGCACTAGCAGCAGTTCATCAGAAGGAGATGCTGACAAACCTATTGATAAGAGGAGTAGTCATCTGCCAAGAATTCAAGAAAGTGATTTAATAAAAGGAAATAATGTGATAAGAAAGGATGAAAGCAAAAGGGACAGTCCTGTGCCATCATACCCCACTCAGAAGGTACAGATGATTCAGTTTGTAGGACTACTATACTTGAACTTTGAAGTAACATTCTTCCATGTTTCTTTTAAAATTTTATACAGAAAAAAAGTCCTCTCCCCCCAGGTTTTGATCTCATCATTGTTTCTACACCCCTTAATATTTAGCTTTCTATCTCTTGTTTTTCAGAGAGGTTTGTGCAACCTCTTATAGATAATGAAATTTTGGAAAAGGTTTAGATAACTTTGATCTAATAATACCCAAACTCACTTGACCTGGATTTAAAATCTGTTCTTCGCATAGATAGTGTACTATGTTGGGGACCAACCCCCTGCAAACTAACATAAAATCTTCTATAACATTAATTAGTAAGAGCAGAGAATCTCTATCTTTAAAGAGACACTTTATCTTTAATTACTGTATATACTCATGTATAAGTCTAGAAATTTAGGTTAAAAAATGGACCCAAAAAATCTGAGTCAACTTATCCCTGGGTCAATGTAAGTACTGTATTTTAACACACACACACACACACACACACACACAGGCCCCATACAGACAGGCTTTGGTGTGGCCTCCGGACTTTTAGGACACATGCATCATTTAAACAGCATACCTCCAATGTGACCCGAAGCAGCTTTATTTTGGCCTGTCTGTATGGAGCCTATATATACATGAATGAGTTAAAATACAGTATATAGTGAAAGGCAAGAGTTTAATCAGCCTCACTGACTCCCTTCTATTCTCTCATCCATCCAGCCTTAATATGAGCACAAATAGTTATGTCTGCAGGAATTTTGTAAATTCTTTAGCAACATTTTCCTTTGCTTCATCCACAATAATAATAATAATAATAATAATAATAATAATAAGTTTTATTTATATACCGCCCAATCACTGGGAATCCGGCGGTTTACAACAGAGGGGATAATAGACGGTTCCCTGCCCTCAGGCTTACAATCTAAAAGACACGACACAAAAGGAGAAGGGAATGGTGAGGGGGGGAGGGAATCAGGTCCAGCATTCTTCTCTCCCTCTGAGGCCTGGACCAAAGCAGATGGACCGGAGGGAGGGCTCTTCTTCTTCAGGCTAGCCCTGATGGAACTGGGCCAGCCTACTCTCTCCCTCAGAGGCCGAAAGATGACAGTTAGGGAGGGATCCTTTAGATCCTTTGTTACATGCCCCTAGGTTTTACCCTCAACTTATCCACAGGTCATATCAAAATCCATAATTTTGGCCTCCAAACCTGCCCTTGACTTATATATGAGGTCAAGTACATGCAGTATCTTCCTTTTTCCCTGTATGCCAAGACATATCACACTGCATATCAGTTTGGAAGTCCAGCCTTCT
Source organism: Sceloporus undulatus (assembly GCF_019175285.1). Lineage (NCBI taxonomy): Eukaryota > Metazoa > Chordata > Lepidosauria > Squamata > Phrynosomatidae > Sceloporus > Sceloporus undulatus. The sequence goes on along the minus strand of NC_056525.1, from coordinate 137,405,479 downwards.
CCATATCCTATAAGCTAAAACTGTCAATGCCCTGGATATCTCTCTCCTTGACTACTGCAACCTTCTGTCTGTATTCACTCCTCCAATAATATCTTTGCTATCCTAATTTGTATTTTTCCATGTCCAGACTAGCTACCATGTCTACTATATATCCCTGCTATATCCATTCCTGGTGGTTGTTGTTAACTGCTGTCAAGTCAGCTTCCTTGATTGAGTTTATCCATCTAGAATGTGTTCTTCCTCTTCCTTCTGCCTTACCTAGCATTATTATCTTTTTTAATGAGTCATGTCTTCTCATGATATGTCCAAAGTATGACAGTGTCAGTTTAGTCATCTTGGCTTCTAGTGAAAGTTCTGCCTTGATTTTCTCCTCCAAATCATGTACAAAAAGAGAAATAAATGGGTTGGAGAACGAATCAAGCTGAAGTCTCTCTAGAAGCCAACATGACTAAATGAGAGCTGTTGTACTTTGGATATATTATGAGATCAGATGACTCATTAGAAAGCATGATAATGCTTCAGAAGATGATAAGCAGTAGGAAAAAAAAGGAAGGCCCCACTGCAGCTAAATAATTATCTTTTTAAAAGTTAATTTTTTTTTTACTCTTGCTGTTTAAAATTGCACGATCTTTTTCATGTCTGGCAGGCTGATCAAGTACCAGCTTGTTGTGAGTGCCATATCTGCAAACAGGAAACCCCAGGCCCCTCTTCCTTAGACAGTGAACAGAGATGTCTTCCTGCTGGCCACCAGTTTAAGATTCCAGAAAAGCCTACCCATCCTGGCCTTCATCTTTATCCTCACATTCATGGACAAATACCACTTCCTACTGTTCCTCAATTATCTCCTACTCTCCACACTTCCTTTTATACTGCTCCACCATTGGAACAGAATAAGGTAATATTTTCAAAGCAGTTTTTTTCATACTTCCAGGAAATGTCCTGCATAACCTCATTTGCTCAAAATAAATAGTTCGTATAGTAGATGTTATTAAATGTTGTTGTCAGTAATAAAGATTCTGTGGTCATTGTCAGATAACATTTATAGTTTTTACAAAAACCAATTAATCAAGCACTTTTAAAATTAGAAACATTGATTCTTGAAAGAAAATGCTAAAAAGTTAAGATTTTTTTTGTAATATTAGGTTTTATTGACATTAACATTATTCAAGAGTGTAATTAAAAATTTTATTTAGCCCTGCTTAGGCATATATACCATAGACTGCAAAAATGAAGTAAAAAATTACTTCACCATTCTCTTTGTAAATACTATGTGAGAGCTCATTCCAGCAACATACTGATTATGTTGCTGGAATGAGCTGGGAATCAGAAGTCATGAATATGAAAGAAGAGCCATATGGAGAATACCTTGTTCCACATATAACCTTCCTTCAAGTCATACATTGTCACATCCGAAAAATAGCTTACAAGTGTTACTTTTTGAGAATCACCCTGCAAGGATGACCATTGGACATTTGTTCCCTTAGTGCCATACAGTACATAGAAGTATTTACATTTCAGTTGCCACATTTTCCCTCAGTAGGCGTAATAATTTTGGGATAGATGGAAACAAACAGAGATCTAATTAAAACATATATTTGTTATGTAGGCCTTGGTTCAGAATCATACAGACCATCAGCAAATACTCAATACATCATTCCAAGATCATATCTATTCAAGTGGTTTTGGGAGTACTACAGACTGGAAGAGTTCTGAATTTTTAAGCATTTGGGAATCAGAAGTCATGAATGAGAAGAACTGGTATGCTTCCAACTTTTTGCAAGATGAACTTACTGGTGAGGGTATAATTCTGTTTCATTCTTTAAAAAATGACATTGCTATTCTGGATATTATAGTTATAGTATAGCTGCATTTACCAGTAGATACAAAAGGTAGAAAACTGTAGAAAAATGGTTAGCTGTGCTCTATCCATTACTTTTTATTCCTTCCTTCTCGGTTGTAGAGATTAAGTTTTTTGTAATGATGGTGGATTACATTCTTTCTGAAAATAGAATACAGTCAGTCAGTATGTAAAAAAAAATACGCACTACTTTTATACATATTCTTCTTTAGGAATAATAATAATAATAATAATAATAATAATAATAATAATAATAATAATAATAATAATAAATTTATATCCCACCCCTCTACAAGATGCAATTGGGGAGGCTTACAAAAATTAAAAAAACATTTATTAAAAAAACCCTAATCCCCCTCTTAAAATACAATTAAACGATGTAAGAATTAAAACATACATAAAAATAAAAGAAATTAAAAAATTTATACAGCAAACAATAGACCGTGACTAAAGTGCGGTCGGAGTTCTTAGAGTTCTTCTGATGGCTGGAGAAACTATTCAGGAAAGCTGTTTAGGGTGGTAATATGACGGATCTCATCTGATAGGCCATTCCACAATCTGGGCGCGACAGCTGAGAAAGTCCTTTGGGAGGTTGTGGACAGCCTTGTTTTACAGGAGTATTGTACGATGCTGGTGAGCAACATTGCAAATAATATTAAAAGTGTACAATCTTATATATAATGGCCATAATCCAGCACCCTGTTTTCATTGCTAAAGCCCTTCTGATTAGTCCTGTGTCCTTCTCTGGGATCCTTTGTTGTGGACTATCCAGGACATTGGTACTACCCATTGCTGTCATTTTCCAGATTCCTATGTTAGAATAAGAGCTTCTCACAATATGATCTTTGCATGAATATGCTGGAACTGTCCAGCTGTACACCATATTCAATGAAGTGATGGTTCAAGTGGCAACATGTATTCAATGTTAGAAATGTACTAACATTTGAACTATTGGATTATGACTCTGGAGACCAAGGTTTGAGTCCCCACTCAGCCATGGAAACCCACTGGATGAACCTGGGCAAGTCACAGGCTCTCAGCCTCAGGAAGGCAAAGGTAAACCACTCTGAACAAATCTTGCCAAGAAGAGCCTATGATAGGTCACCTTAGTGTTGCCATAATGTCTAGAAGGCACACAACAACAAACAAAAATTCACATCCAGATCAGTCTTACAGTGAGTGACTGACTTGTTCATTTCAATACCAGTTATTGCAGAATTCAGTGAATGAACAATGAAATCAAGATGTGGACTACAGGATCTGTCCGTGGGAGCCTTGAAGTCTGAAATAAGGAGTTAGCATAGTTGACTGCTATAGGCTGTTATGTGGTCAAGCCTGTTCATGCTCACAAAGAACAAGGATAATTTTGGCCCTGTAACTTGGATGTATCCTATTTGGAATAAATATATACTCTGTGCTGTCAAGAACCCAGTATTTGTATTTTGCTGCACTTTATCTTAATTCACGAAGGTTTCCATGTTTTGGCTTATATGTACAAAATCACAAATATGTAACAGCCCAAATGACTCTCTAGAGCCAGTAAATACTTCTGATATGGAAACATAAGCTCTGTTTTCGCTCTCTCTTACCCTCGTTTCCTGTACGAAGTTCAGTACAGGTTAGAGAATGCAAGGCTGGTAGTGCTATGCCATTTGTTTTTGTTTAAACAGAATTAAAGAATGTTAGATCACAGAAAATGTATAGAAAAGTAGGTGGAATATTCCTCCCATAGCTCTGAATTTTCAAAGACTTCATGAGAGTACATACCATCATCATTGGCAACACAACTACAAAACATATTCACAAAATAATGAAATTATTAATTATAATGTTCACTTCCATATTAATACAATTAGAAAAGAAGAATAAAGTGTTGATTAGCAAAGTTATTTAAAAGTTAGTTGGTTTCCATGCTAATTGTTGTCTAGTATAGCTTTTGTTGCAAACCAGATAGGACATAGGTGAGTCATAGTTAGGTTCTCCTGTGTAGTTTTTAAAAATGAAATCAATAACAGTTGTGGAAACACCATGTTTCTGACTGAAATCTGTCCCTTGTGGCTGTCAATAATTTATTTTAAACCACAGGAGAATCTCATAGAATCATAGAGTTGGAAAAGACCACAAGGGCTATCCAGTCCAACCCCTTGCCATGCAGGAACTCACAATCAAAGCACTCCTGACAGATGGCCATCCAGCCTCAGTTTGAAAACCTCCAAAGGAGGAGGCTCCACTACTCTCAGATGGAGTGCGTTCCACTGTCAAACAGCTTTGACTGTCAAGAAGTTCTTCCTAATGCTGAGGTGGAATCCCTTTTCCTGTAGCTTGCATCCTTACTCCTCAGTAATTTGTTTAAAAAATAAATAGTTATATAACTAAAGATCTGTTCTTAGCTCACCAATAAATGGATATATTCACTGGGAAGGGAGAGAATGAATTTGTCTCAGCTCTACATCCCACAAGATCATGTGATCCTAAATCAATAATATAAGAACAAGCTTGAAATAAATCTTTCTTCATTCTCATCAAATGCCAAACAGTACTACATGGAAAAGATGAGCATTTCAGGCAACACACCATTGGACAAGGGATGTAAGATGGGTGGGGGAAGAGGAAGAGTCACCAACTGTGCATGAAGCACATCTTGGAATCAGCTAGCTGAACGCCAACTTGGACCAGTTAGTTCTCTACAGCTGAACTTCTGGCTTGTAAAGCTTCTTTGAAGTCATTCCAAATAGAAGAGCTGGAGCTGTAGTTGCCATGGCCCCAAATCTGATTGGCATGGGTGGAGGTGGCACTCCAAGAGGTGGTGAAGGAGGAGGAAGCACCCCTACTATCCCAGGAAGAGGTGAAGGGGGCATTCCTGCCATCTTTAATCATATATCTCTTACAATCACATCCACCTTTCACACCCTTGCAAAGTTGATAAATCTAATTTCAACCCAAGATTGGCTACAACAATAGCTCTGTAGTTATAGCTGTTTAATTGCCTTTCCATGTACTTGCTAGTTCTACCTACAGTATTTTGAATATTCAGTTTCAGATCAGTGATAACTTTTTTCAGAAATCTTAGTAATATTTCACAGAGCCAGTTATATTGGCTATCACTATATGCCTTGGTCTGAAAAGGCAGTTAGTTGCTGACTTAAATGTTACGAAATACCTTAGGTCATGGTATCCTTGAAGATAATTGCAAAAAAAACCCTGATCAAGTAGGTATTAGGGCAATTAGCTAGAAAGTAGAATGGGATCTACTGGTAGATATTTCAAAATACCTGCCATTTTAACAGTGTCAGCAACAAAATGACTAATTATGGATAATTAGGAATTTTGGTGTGTCAAAGAACTGTGAATTCAACTCATTTCTGACACTGAGGCCTGTTACAGACTACCAAAATAAAGCTGCTTCGGGTCTCTTTGGAAGTATGCTGTTTAAATGATGCATGGGTCCTAAGAATCCGGAAGCTGCACCAAAACTGCACTCCAGTGCTTAGGAATGGAGTGTGGCTTTGGCGCGACCTCCGGACTCTTAGGACCCATGCATCATTTAAATAGCATACCTCCAAAGAGACCCGAAGCAGCTTTATTTTGGCAGTCTGTAACAGGCCTGAGAACATTTATGGTCAGCAACAGCCCTCTCACCAGCTTGGATCTCGGCCTCTCGTATATGAGTGTAGGGATGGGAGAGGTATCTACCACAGATACTGTATTGGATCACTCACCACTAAACATGACAGGTAAATGTGATGATTCAACGTCCAGACATAAGTTGGGGTGATTGTTTATTTATTTACTTTCTCAAGAGTTTGTTTTTCTTATCAGAGAAACTCTTAATAAGATGGTTTTAAAAATGTGCAAGCTTAAGTCAAGCCCCCTTTGTTTTTATTGGGTGTGGAATGCTTCTCAATCCCATTTCGTTTTCTTTCCATACAAATGTTTGACGTGATCAAATAGATCAGAAGACTGATTCTTTCATACAGCAAAATAAAGCCAGTCTAGCTGATTTATGAGTTAACAGTGCTTCTGTTTTAAAAAACAGACTATAAACATGAAAAGATTCTTGAATCTCTGGGGACCTAGTGAATATTATGACTTAATTTCTTAAACTTTTAAAATATAATTATGCAAATAATAGAAATTCTAAATGAACTCCCTAATCTTAAATACCTTTGTCACAGGAAGTTGGATTTGAAGGTTAGCTTTCATATGTGAACTGCTTTATAATCCTAGATTAAGGAAGTTGATCTGTAATCACATAATGCAGTATTTTAATTTAAATGGCTTTACAGCAGCTCTGAGTATGCTAAATTACTTAGCTAGCTTGTGTTTTTCTTCCATTTGAAGGAAATGATATGATAGCATCACCTGCTATATCACCTGCTAATGCCCTTCCTGTAACAACAGAAAATGAAGGAATGATAGTGAATGATAGCAAGAAGAAGGAAAATATATTAAAGAAAAAATGTCTGTATCACTTTCAAGATGCTTTTATGCACAATAACAAAGTAGTTATGGCAACATCGTCAGCAACATCTTCAGTCTCATGCACTGCTACTACAGTACAATCAAGTAACAACCAGTTTAAAGTTTCATCTAAAAGATCATCATCACTAGGTAATTATTTATTCAATATACCTGCTATGCTCTTTTTTAGCTAATAAAGCTCACAAAGCAGTTTACATAACATTTTCACAATTACAGTGTTCTTCCAGATATGGCAGATGTTTCAAAATATGAGGATTTTTTTCTTGTACTTCCCACGTTTCTACGGAACTCTGAAATATTTTGTTTTTGTCAAAAAAGCAGTTTTGAATATGTGTATACGTTTGGTTGTGTCATGGATTATAAGAATCAATCATGTTTTCTTCCTCTGGCTGATTTTTCTTCCCTTCTCATGCCCTCTTGTAGTGCTTTTAATTTTTAAAACTCACCCTGAAAGCAGTGGGCACATGTGCCTGGAAAGGCCAACTCCCCCTTTCACGCACTAGTCAACCTGAGAGCTCAGGTGAAGCAAAGCTTCCATTTATGTTCCTTCTTCCAACCTCAATTCAAATTGACTAGCGTAGGATGTTGATCTTGTGCAGGAGGCTCTAGACAAGAGTTTTTTAAATAATGAAAAATATGAAAACAGGAGTGGAGAACCTGAAGTCTGCTGGCTACATGCAATCCTTCAGCCCCACTTGTGCAAACCCTGACGTTTCCTCCCAGTTTCACAAAGTCCCACAACTGTTCTCCTCGCGTAAAAAATCAATCAACAAACATCCCACACCACTAATCACCGGATCCATTTGTTTGCCCTTGTGGCCATTCACAGTATACTCAGCACTTTTCCAGCACAACATCTCAAAATAATAGATTTTCTTCTTATCCACTTTATTTACTGTCCAGCTCTCACATCCATACATGATAATAGGGAATACAGTGCACCCGTGTTATACGCGGGCGTGCTTTACATGGTCTTGAGCGTACACGCTCAAGCCGCAGGGCGCGTGTGTGATGCAAGGGACGGCATGTCCTATTCAAATGAATGGGCGCTGGTGTCCCGTGCGGTCGCGCACGAGGCCCATTGTTTCCAATGGGGCTCGAGCATAGACAGAATTCACCTTATGCGGCGGGGTCCGGAACAGATCCACTGCGTAAGGCAAGGGCAAACTGTACAATGGCTTGTATGATTTTAACTTTTGTGCTTAATTATATATCTTTACTCTTTTGGGTCTTCTCTAGTTCTTTAATAGCTGCCATCCCCATGCTTAGTCATACCTCTGTTTTTACTAGAATCCCTTAAATGGTGAATTTTAAAAAAAATTCCCACTAGCTTGTAAAATAAAAGCTAAAAACATCTTTAAAACAAATCTATCAAAACAAAAAAGAATCAGGAAAATCTGCTTTCTTTCTGGTAAGCTGATAATGACCAGCTGTAACTTTCTGCAATTTGATTTGAATGTATTACTATGACTTTTTAAAAAAGTTCAGGAGGTGAAATTTTACCTGTAGATTTTAGAATACCACTGATGTCAAGGTGTCGCTTAATTTTAATTTAAACAATCTGGGCAATTTTCCTTTCTTACCTTAGGTGATGTGTTCCATACCATCAGTTCAGAGGATCACAGATGTTCTGCATCAGCTGTAGCACAAAACAGTCCCACTGCTTTAGCACCACTGTCTTCTCTTTCTCCTGTGGTGCTTTCTCCAGCCTCTACCCCCCATCTCCCAGGCTCCAATATTCCATCATTTCCCAGAGCTATCACCACTGCTCCCAGCTTTGTGGATACAAGTTTGGGTCTTTATTCAACAACAGTTGCATCTCCTTCAACCAAAGAGAGCTTGGTTAGTACTTCATCAAGTGTTTGCAGGTGAGATTTTATTGTTCATCATTACCTTTACTCTTTTTGCTCATAGTTGCTGTTTCTCTTTGTCGTCTTATATAATTCAGATTATTTTGGTTGTAGACATGGGTGACTTTGACTGAGCAAGTGGGCCAGGAAATTACAAACTGAGCCCATGCTATGGTGACCCAGTTGCTTACCTGGGCTAGTCCCCGGGCTGGCTTGGAGACCCGTTATTGGAGTGCATTCCTTAACTTTCAGTGCCATCACTCCTACTGGGAAGCCCTCTGTTGCCACATCTGATGCAGAAATGGGGCATCTGGCTGCATGCACCTGGCCAGGCACCCTGTTTTCATATCAGAGTGGTGACGGGGCCTTCCCAGTAGGAGCAACGGCGCTAAAAGGCAAGGATCATGCTAGGGGCGTTAAATACAATTTTATTGTGGCATATACTTCTGTATGATAGACCGCATTTCTGCAGCACAGGGCCCACCTCGTGAGATATATGGTGTGTTGGCTTCAGTTAATCTTTCATTCTTGCTTTCTAGAATTGGTCAAAATATATGTTTTCTGCTTTAATATAGTGACCCTGACTGTGAGGGCCAGCATTGTGAACACAGTGATATATATGATCATCCACATTATGATGGTGAAGACAGCCAAGATTATGATAGCTGTTCAGAACACAGCTCAAGCACCTCAACATCTACAAACCAAAAAGAAGGAAAATACTGTGATTGTTGCTACTGTGAATTCTTTGGACATGGAGGAGTAAGTAGTTTCTTGCTAGTTTTACATTCTGCTTGAATTGTGTTTGTAAAACATGCTGAATGAACTAGAATTAATCAGTTAATTGTCTTGGATGCACCTGATCAACAGGTTTGATATAGCAATTGGGTTCATTCCCACTCCTTGGATTGACAATTCTGTGGTGACTAAAATAATTGGAAGAACAGGATTCTTGGGCAGATCTATGAAACACTATTAGTGATCCTCATTTTTTATACAATAAGATTTGTATCTTTATATTTAAAAGAGGCTTTGTAATAGTACTGTGCTGAAAGGAGGAAGAAGCCTAGGTCCCCATGTACTCTTTTTTTCCAAGGAGATATTTGATTCTTAGTAGTCTTGTCTCACCATAACCCATGGTGTGGAACACTAGAAATTACAGCACAATCATATTTGGAAGGCCACATGATTCCTGTCTCTGATTTAGAGTTTATACATCCTTTCCCCTCAAAAGTGATAAAAGGATAAGGATTCTTAACAAAAGTATATTTTATTTATATAAAGTTTCTCATGATTGCTTAACCTCACCATTTTACTTCGGAGAATTGTGCTGTTCATCATATGGTGGCACAGTGGTTAAATGAGCCTGCAGCCACTCACTCACAAACAGCAAGGTTGCAAGTTCAGTACCATACAAGGGCTCAAGCTCGACTCAGCCTGGCATCCTTCCGATGTTGCTAAAATGACTACCCAGTTTGTTGGGGGCAATTAGCTTACACATTGTAAAACACTTAGGGGGTGCTTAAGTGCACTGATAAGCGGTATAGAAATGTACTTGCTATTGCTACATTCTGATCTAGTACTTTCTTATAGGCATTCTTGAACTTCTCCCATTTTTAGTTTTATATGCTTTTGGAGCTGCTAATGAGTGCGTTATTGGGAGACAGTGTGCTTCCAGAACATAATCACTTTGAAATTCACTGTAATCTTAGCAGAAATAATTAAGTTTAAATTAAAGCTTTGTGTCTGTCCTGTTTATATGAATGTGTAATGTTGTATTAGATCTGTTTCGGAGTATCTTTTAATTTGAATGTTGACTTTTTGAAGAGACATGGAATTTTGGTGCTATTTTTATTGCTACTGTTTTTTGTTTTTGTTTTTTTAAATTCCAACAGCCACCAGCAGCACCAACTAGTAGAAACTATGCTGAAATGAGAGAAAAACTCCGTTTGCGTTTAACAAAAAGGAAAGAAGAACAACCTAGAAAATCAGAACTGATCCTAGAGAGGGAAAGTGTTGTTGATCATCGAAAAGTAGAGGACTTGCTACAGTTTATAAACAGCCCTGAGGCTAAGCCAGTTAGCAGCACACGGACAGCTAAAAGAGCAAGGCATAAGCAAAAGAAGGTAAGCTTAAATCTGTATTAGAAAGGTCAATATAATGTATGAAAACAATTAGCTCTTTATTGTATCTTTATATTTTAATTACAATATTCTTTATATTTCAGTTGTTTTCCATTATTAAAGAATATAGAAGAGTTCATGACACAGGGAAAACCCTCTATTTCAGGAAGGATTTGAGAATCTAATTTTAACTCTTCTGGAAATTGAATTAGTGAACAGAATTTTTTTAAAAAATATTATGTGCTGCATTCTAACTATTTTGAGGTTTTTCCATTTTATTAATTGTAAGTTGCTTCGGGCATCTTTTGAACGGAAATGGGGCCAAAATGTTTTTAATTCAGTCATTATGTTGAATTAAATGGCTTTGTCAGTGTATAAAATTAAGCAATACCAGACTGTAGAGCAAACACCTCTAACATGTTAACACCTGTACACGTTGTGAAGTCTCATTGGGGTGCTTTGACTAGAACAGCTGCAGGAAAGGTATTCAGTCATTTGCTCACTGAAAAATTTCTGCTCAAAACTGCACATCTCTGGTGCAGTTCCAGATATTGTATACTTTCTACATACATATGGAATCCAAGTGGAGGTAAGTAGGTGGGAAAAATGCCTGACAGGAAAAAGGTAAAGCAATCTTTCTCCAAGGTTGTATTTCATTAGTCAGAATTGTTTTGTTGTATGCATTTGTTAATAATATGAAGTATGCCTCTGTTTTTATTTGAGTTTACGTCAGTATCCACCTTGGTTAAGGCTACATATTTAGTTTTGGAAACATTTATGTCTGTGTCCTCTGTGAGAATACAGTATTGCTCTAGATCAGTGGTCCCCAAACTGCGCCCTTTAAGAGATTTTGGACTTCAGCTCCCAGAAGCCTCAGTCATGTTGGCCGTCTGGGATTCTGGGAGCTGAAGTCCAAAATCCCTTAAAGAGCACACTTTGGGGACCACTGCTCTAGACAGACATACTTGTCAGATATACTATGATTAGTTTCTTCTATTTTTTATTTATTATTTATGATATTTATACCCTGCCCTTCAGCCCTAAAGGCTGTCAGAGCGGCTTACAATTATTAGTTTTAATTAGACGATTCCCTGCCAACAGGCTTACGATCTAAAAGACACGACACAAAAGGAGAAGGGAATGGTGGTGGGAAAGGGAATGAGGTCCAGTGGTTCTTCTCTCCCTCTGAGGCCTGGACCAAGGCAGATGGACTGGAGGGAGGGCTCTTCTTCTTCAGGTTAGCCCTGATGGAGCTGGGCCTGCCTGTTCACTCCCTCGCAGGCTGAAGGAAGACAGTTATCATGGAGAAAGGGCCCTCTATCTTCAGGCTAGCCCTGGTGGAGCTGGGCCTGCCTGTTCACTCCCTCATAGGCCGAAGGATGACATCATGGAGGGCTTAGCTAATTAAGCCATTGTACTTTTAAAGCTATATAGCTATTCAAACAGAGCTTAGAGACTGAGGGCCTGTATAGATGGGCAGCATCTAGCTGCCCCTGTACTGGCTGGATCAGGGCCATGGCCACTACACGCCGCAGCCCTGATCTGGCTTCCGGCGAGCACAAAAAGGTGGTGCAAAAAGTGGTTCCTTTTTGCACCCTCCAAGGGCGTCATAGCCGTGGTACGGCTTTATGATGCCCCTTCAGGACATCATCATGAAGTGTGCCATGTGGCCCAATGCATGCCAAAATGGCACCCTGGGAGCAGGGTTAGGGCACGGATTGTGTGGATGCTGTGCCCTAACTCCACCCACAGGGTGGCCTATCGGGCTGGTCTGTACAGGCCCTGAGACTGTTCATTATTATTTGAATGTACTTTGGACTTCTCAGCTCTCCTCCTCTCTGCTCTAGCATGACTGAAAAAATGAGATTGGAGACTTTTACTTCTATATTTAATTGCAGTGTAATGTTATGTCACACCCCAATCAAATGGTGATCAGTTTTAAATATAGTTTATTGAAACAAACCACCTTCAAACATAGTTTATAAGATGTTTCACTAAATCATCATTATGACAGTCTGTGGCTGTTGAGTATAATACTAAACTGCAGTTAGAGGACCATGGAAGCATTCCATCACAGGCACCAAATGTCAGAGAAAGAGAGGGGAGGTTGAGGCTTATGCAATAAGACATCATTTAATAAAATGTCATATTGATGTTACAGTTTATAGCATGATCTCATTTTATTTCCATTGGTACTCCTTCATGTGATACAACAATGTAATTTTTATAAAGCCCACATGCCTAGGTATTTTATATTGTTTCCAGTAGTCAAAAGATGTTCTTTATCTCTTCCGGCAGGCCTTCCCGGAATATCCCCCAGCTACATATAGATTCCCCATGCTTGGAGTATTCTGTATTTGTACAGTCCCGGCCATGATGAGTTTGCTCACTGCTTTTGCGCTATGATATCGTGTGGTTTTAATATAAATGTGTTGATTTTAATGTTTTAATTTTAATCTTAGAACGGTTTAATTCCTTTTTAAGGGGGGTTGTATATATTTGTATTATTGTTATCTCTGTACATCTGTATTATATTAATTGTTGGAAGCCGCTTTGATGGTTTCTTACAAATAAGCAGGATATAAAGAAAAGCTTTATTTTATTTTTTTATTTATTGTGCTTCAGCTGGTACCTGTGTATAATTTACTGCCACAGTAGGAAATATTGAATGTATGATGTTGTTTTGTGTTTATCCCATTTTGTGTGCATGTGTCATTTTTGCATTTGTTAAAATAAAAACAAATGGTTGCTTTCACAGTTAAAAGAAAAGTCCCAGGTTGAAATAGAATCTGAAACGCAGCAGCAGCTTGAACAGCAACACCAAGGAGATGAGACACAACAGCTCCAAGCCATAAAGAAAAAGAAAAAGAGAACAAGTACCAACTGTGATAAAATGAAAGTGGTTACCCAGAATTGTGGGGTAACGACAAAGCCTTCCTTAGGCACCCCGGGAAGTGTTCAAAGTAAGCTGTTAGAAAAAAGAGGAATGTCATCTGATGCTCTGTCAAAACAAGCAGATGAAGTTGATAAGGACCCAGGTTCTGAAAATTTCTGTGAGCCATGTAATCCAATCAAGGATAGAGACTCACAGCTGCTCTTCAACACTGAGATGACAGTGAAATCACACGAGCCCCTTTCTTTGCTTCTTAATATAATGCATAATCACACAGAAGATAACAACAAAGAGCAAATTACACAGATAAGCAAGCTGTTTGCTCAACAGTTGAAAAAGCCTTCCAAAGGAACAGATAGTCAGCCTAAAATAAAAAACAAAATGAAATCTAAATTAAAAGTCACAGAACTGCAATCACCTGCTGTTTCCCAAAAAGCGGAGAAAAAAGTAAGCACTAATAAATCTAAGCAAATGAATCCGGTAGCAAAATCATCTTTTGTGAGAAGCTCCTTTTTTCCAAGTGAGCAACCGCATGATAAGATGCTGATACAAGATTCTCCCCAGCCAAAAGGCAAGAGCAAGAAAAACAAAAAGAAAAGTGACAAAGGAAGCTCATCAATTGGTAAGCCTATATTTAATAAACATATTGGCTTGGTTTAAATAATTCCAGTATTTCCTCAATTATCTCCAGTCACTCTGATAACCCTCAAAAATAATACCAGAAGTAAGGAGAATTGTCATGCCTCCAAACTAAAAGTTATGTACAAATGTAGATGGAGGGTGGGGAAGGGTTATAGCTTTGCGTGCAAAAAAAGTCTGAGCTTCACTTTCTGACATTTTCAGTTTGGCTTGGAAACACTCTTCTATAGAAAATTGTAATGCCAGGCAGTGTAAACATTAAGCTAGAACAAAGATGGGCATGTGGTGGCCTCTAGATTTGGTTGGACTGCATTTCTCATCATTCCTCACCATTCACTGTTTTAGCTAGGGCTGACTGGAGCTGCAGTCTAAAAACATCCAGTGCTAGATGGACCAGTAATCTCATTCAGTCAGCCTCCAATGCACAAGCATAGCTTAAAAAAAAATACATAGTCAGATACCTGAGAATCATTTGGATTATGATGGACAGTTGGAGAGCATATGTTTGAAATGCAATACATTGTGTGGTGTAGTGGTTAGAGTGCCAGACTGAGACTTGGAGGTCCAGGTTTAAGTGTCTGCTCAGCCATGAAGCTCACTAAGTGACCTTGGGTCAGTTAGTCTCTCTCAGCCTGATCTGTTGTGGGGACGAAACAAGAGGAAAAGCTCACTGGAGAAAAGACAGAATATAAATGTAAGAAAAAAGTGTGCAAAAAGAGAAAGGAGCCTTATGATACTTAATAGCCTATCTTCAGATGCATAGAATATAATCTTGATAAACATTTATACACATCCAGTAGGACTGGGCAACGGGATGTGAAATGTAATAGAAATGCAAAACAGGCTAGCATGATGTTGGAGTGAGAAACACAGATCTTGGTTGTGGTGGTAAATATTTTTTTTAAAAGATGTGGCTGGGTGATAAGTATTATGTATGGCTGAGGGGTCTTTGCCAAGGTTAAGTGAAAGTAAAGATATAACTTACAGATTCTAAGGTTAAAGGTAGATGCCAAAATTACAGTTAGAAAAAAAATCTATATGTGCATGCCCGATGACACTGTTTGTGGGGGTGGGGGTCTCCTCTGTGTCCCAACAGTGAGGTGAGTACATGTGTTGGGACATGAGAGAGAGCCTATTTGGTTGTGGTACTTAAACTGTGGACTAGCCTCCTCTTGGAGAACTAATTGGCATAAACACTGATTTCATTTGGGCACAAAGTGAAAGCGTGGCTGTTCATCAAAGCCTTTGGGCGTCATTGATTTACCTTAAATACTAAAGTACATAATTTTAAACTCTTTTGAATCTGTTTAGCTTATTATTATGTTAAAGTCTATTTAAATGATTTTTTATTTTAAACTGTTTTTAACCTACTTGATTTTAACTATACTTGTAAGCCATCCTGAGAGGTTTTTTTTTAACATAGGGCAGGGTTGAAATATTCTAATAAAAATAAATGAGGGGAAAAAGTCCAGTGTCATAAAGCAGTAAAACAGCTGTGGGAATCAGATACAGAAAAAGGATCGGTGTAACACTGCATCAAATCTTGAAAGGGCTGGTTTAGTATGAGAGCCTCTGTTGGCTGAGACAGGCTTAGTTGTCTGCAGTGTGAAAACAACAGTGTGATGCAGCAGCTAAAAAGGCCAATGCGATTCTAGACTGCATCAACAGAAGTATAGTGTCCTGATCAAGGGAAGTAATAGTGTCATTCTATTCTGCTTTGGCCAGGCCTCACCTGGAATACTGTGTCCAGTTCTGGGCATCACAATTCAAAAAGACTGTTGACAAGCTGGAGCGTGCCCAAAGGAGGGCAACCAAAATGGTGAAGGGTCTAGAATCTATGTCTGTTAGGAGAGACTTAGGGAGAAGGGCATGTTTAGCCTGGAGGAGAGACAATTAAGAGGTGATATGATAGCCCTGGCTGCATCAATAGAAGTGAAGAAAAAGTTATTGGAAATGCAGGTTTTCCTGCTTACTTGTCTTATTGAATGTGAGTGAGAAAAAGCTATTGGAAATTAATTTTCTTCCTACAATATAATTTTGCAGATGATGTGTTTTTGCCTAAAGACGTTGACCTAGACAACGTGGAAATGGATGAGACAGAGCGGGAAGTGGAATATTTTAAGAGGTAAGCCAATACTCTTTTTGCTATTATGGCCAGAACAGAAATATCAGATATCTGCTTTGGGACGTTGCAAAATATTACTATTTGTATGAATATATTATTATTATAATATAGAGCAGGAACTGGGAAACCTGTCTGGCATGAGGCAAACATATTAGATGGACCTTTAGATACCAAAAGAAACAAAGTGAACTAGTCTTAGGTTATTTGGCTCATGTAAACAGCACTTGTTGCTGTTGCGGCCCAAACAGAAACCTCTGTTATCTGTTTGCAAGCTCAGCAAAATATTACTACTCATTGACTACAATAATATTAGAATTTTAGCTTCATGTTCTTGCTCCCACAGAGAGTACTGAACATTTTGGCTCGTACTCTAAAAAATTCAGAAAAGTTGCACTATATTGGCACACTCATCTCTGGGACAGTGTCAGGTGTCAGAATTCTTGTGCATCTGCCAAGGGCCTCATTTTAGGAGGAGGTCTACTGCAAACCTCTAGACCTCTTTCGCCCTATAGTGCCTTCAAGCTGCCTGTCAATTTATGGGCAATCCATGCATTTCATACCGTTTTTTTAGGCAAGAAATGCTCAGAGGTGTTTTTTCCAGTTTGGGTGTGGTGGCTATTTGCAAGCAAATTAATGACAAGGGATATTGGCTGATTAGTACAGTTAAGGTTTAAGATTTAAGCCAAGGTAGGCCATATCCAGTGATGGGGTAAGTGTTGGGTCCTTCACCTGCACTATGGTGCTGAATTACCATTCCTGTGCATATCACTGAAATTCCATTATGTAGTAGCAGGTTTGACAGCTGTAGAGGCTGCATCGTAATTTGAAGAGCCCTACCCTAAAAAACAAACATTGTTTTTCAAATATTGTATACAGTTAGAACAGGTTGAATATCCCCTGTCCAGAATTCCAAAATCCAAAATACAGTCCGCCTTCCCCATATGTGGGGGATCCATCCTTGTCCGCCCCACTCCTGTATGGGAAAACTGCCTATGCTCAAGTCCCATTAATTGTTATGGCGGTGCGCTCCTGCATGCAGTTTTCTCCCTTGTTGCCCGCGGACTGCATACGCTCAAAGCACCATATGCAAAGTCTGTGTAAGGCAAGGGCGGACTGTACTCTAAAATCCACATGGGTGACCGAGATAGTAACAGCTTTGCAGAAAACATAGTTTCATGCATAGAAGTATTAAAAATATTATGCGTAAAATTATTTTCAGCCTATTTGTATAAGGTGTATACAAAACATAAATTAATTTCATGTTTAGACTTGGGTCCTGTTGCCAAGATATTTCATTATGTATGTTCCTTATGAATTTATTCCAAAATAAAATTTTTTTAAAAAATCTGAAATGGAAAACACTTATGCTCCCAAGCATTTCATATAAGGGAGTCAGTCTAATGTTAACGTTTTTCATTATCTTTTTACATTAAGTCAAAAGCAACTCTATTCAAATATTAATAGTTTTTTAGAATACAATTTATTATGTTGGATACTTTACATCATAGCATATCAGAGAGATACTAAAGATAACAGTATCGTGCTTTGATGAATTACAGTTTTTAATATGTATTTTTCCTGCAGATTCTGCCTGGATTCTGCCAGACAAACAAGGCAACGACTTTCTATCAACTGGTCAAACTTCAGCTTGAAGAAAGCCACCTTTGCGGCTCACTAAAAGACGCAGTATGGAATATGAATATTATGGAATCTAATGACTAACCTCACCTTCTCCTATACTGAGAACTGTTGTGGCCTTGAGACCTAACTTTATTTGTCATGTTGTGTGGGATCCTCACCAATTATGTAGCCTTTTCCCAGATTCTAGAAGACTGAAAAAATGCTGCTTTCTCCTTGCATTTACAAGTTTTTGTGACTGAAGTCTGTGAATGAGACTTAATCCGACTGTAGCCTGATGTCATTGGACTTGGAAAAATAGCATGTTTCCAATTTTTGGAGAAACGTTTGGCCTCAAACGTTTTAAGCAGCTGTGTTGAAAATAGGCTCATTTGCCTCAGCTGTAGTGGCTGTTGCCATTAGACTATGTCTTGTCTATCAAACAGTGCAACAAACCCAGCCAATTCTGCATTTTTTCCGCTGTAGACTTCTTCAAACAAAGAGCCATGGGAAAACATACTTCTTGGAACAAGCATTTACTTTTCCCCCACAGTCTACCATTACAAATGTTCCAAGTTAAGCTGTTAGTGTTTGATTTCTGATTTATAGCCAGCTTGTGTAAAAATTCTTGCAGAAGAAGGTTAACAAACCCGTACCCATGTATCAGATCAGTAAATTGTATAACTTCATTAACACTGAGGACTACCTGGCTAATTTTAACATATTGTTAAAGAATATTAAAATCATGCCTTTCTTGTTGAAAGATGGAATATATTAGCAATCACAAAAGCCTTCTGTGTTGTTGTTTTTTGCTGCCGTGAAAGAAGACAATGAGAAAATATTGTGGATGAAAGAGACCACAAATCAATTATTAGCCTTTGTTTTTATGTGTTTGCCACTCACACCCAGCAGGAAAAAAAATGTTTTATAAAGTGGGATTAAAAACCCAGGACAAAACATGTAAAAAATCCTGAAGTAAGTGAAAAATTGTAAGCACGGGTGATTAGGTTTTTAGGTGACAGTTGTCAGACACTGCTAGCAGTTCAGATTGTAACAGGGATAATAAATTGATTCAAAGGAAAAAAATGAAATTAATGTAACTGATAGATTTATTTTCTCTGATCCTCTCTCTGGTATGCCAGTTTGTTGGGATACAGTTATTCCTATATCTCTGTGTGCTGCTAGAGCAGTATCTTGATGCAGTAAAGAAGCTGCTCACTCATAATAATTCATGAAACTGTTATGACTCTAGCCAGTCATAACCAGGTGAAGCTGGAATATAGGGAGTGAGGCACTGCAGTGTGTCAGAATCTTATGCTCACTTAGAATCTGGTTCTGCTCCCAACAATTTTGTTCTGGTTCTGCTCCCAACAATATAAAAAGAGGTGACAGAAAATAAGTATTTTCACTACAGTCAGTAGTAGCCATTTGCTGCAAATGTCCAATAGCATTTTGTTTATAAGACTGGCAGTTCTGTTTTCATATATAAGGGTATGCAGACTCTCTCTCTATCCTCAGTTCTAGAACTGAATAGGATACATAACAGGGAGAACACAGAACAAATGAATATAGCAGCTGTCTTTTAAGTTTCTCTTTATAGCCCTTCCTGACCAAAATTTCTGAGAAGAACATCCACCATTAAACATCCACTCCTGCTGATTCTGTAAGGGCAATGCTCTCAATAAAGGTAAGTAAAGAGAAATTATGCCTCAAAATATGATCCTTTTACCTTTTTGAGACAGGTTTTCTGTGTACTAAATGAAAAAGACAATTGTAGGGGAAAGTTATCTATCAAATGCTACCACAGTAAGGGGTATCTAAGGTAAGGAAGAGACACTTTCTCCACAGAGACTAATGAAAAGACAATTCTTTTAACTTTGTGTTTTCCAGGTCTTTTAGATCACAGCTGCCATTAGGTCTAGCAGAAGTGAAAGATCACTTGAGCTGAAATCAAATACATCTGGAGTCTATTGGGTTGGGGAAGATTATACTATAAACCTCCACCCAAAAGAAATTAAGAATTTCAAGTCAGAGAAAAATGTAGCAGCTAACTAACCCACATCCTCTCCTTCCCATGGCAGTAGCCTCACCTGCCCCACTCGGCAGCATCACCTTGGAGAACATATTCTGTGAGTTGTGGGCCAGGAAAAAGAAGACCAGTCCCTTTAGCACATTTCTCTCTGAATCTGCAGCCTGAGTCTTGTTCACTAGCAGAACTGTGAGTTATAACAATAAGGTATATGCTTTGCATTCCACAGGTGACTCTCCAGCTAAAGGTTCAGGTAAAAAATGCTGGGAAAGACCTCTGTCTTAGATCTCAAGAGTTACTGTCAGCCAGAGTAACCAATTCTAAGCTAGATCGACCAGTGGTCCCATTTATAAGGCATCTTCATATGTCTGTGTCCCAGGTGGAAACAATAATTAAATATACTGCATCTTCTCACGATGACTAATAATGTTGCAGGTTTTAAAATGCCTCCTTATTCTTCATATGTAACCATTGTCTTTGTAACATCTAGAAAAACAAGATAAAATTAGTAGACATCATTGGTCTTAAGTACTGAACACAAATCTTCATAATCTTTAGATTCTATGACTAGTCCAGTGTTTAAAACAATTTTGGGCACAAAAATTAATCTTGCCTAAAGGATAGAATAAGGAATCTGTAAAGGACTATAGCTGATAATGAATCATAGTTAACTTCTATGACTCCAGCACATAAGATAGAGCAGTAGAACCTGTTCCATTTGCTTAACTTAAGAGATTAGCTGCCATTTGTCTCCTTCTTCCATGTATTATTTCCATTCATGCTTGCCATTATAAGAACAACTGGACTAAAATTTATTTGCTTTCTTTTCCCCCATACCTTTCAATAGTGATAATCTGCTGGAGTTAAATAGGGGTTACAGTATTAAGGTCTAAAAGCATACATTGTGTGGACAATAGGAATCTTAAAAAATACATATAAAGCCTCACTAACTCTTTGCTATAGTCATTTGATTTTGCCAGCATGCTTGATTATGCTTTTGATTTGATTGATATAGCCGTTTTGGTATAAAACTAAAAGTGTACAATATGAGAAACTTAGGCCTGTTACAGACTGCCAAAATAAAGCTGCTTCAGGTCTCTTTGGAGGTATGCTGTTTAAATGATGTATGGGTCCTAAGAATCTGGAAGCTGCACCAAAGCTGCACTCCAGTGCTTAGGAATGGAGTGTGGCTTTGGCGCGACCTCTGGACTCTTAGGACCCATGCATCATTTAAATAGCATACCTCCAAAGAGACCCGAAGCAGCTTTATTTGGGCAGTCTGTAACAGGCCTTAGTCATAAACTGTCTTAGGCCACATTAAAGACTAACCTGTTTTATTTGGTATACTTTCATTAACTACAGCCCATTGCTTCAGATGCAAGTTTACCCATAGTTCAACATAACATGCTTATGCTATAGACTGAGAAGACTGTATCATTTTGAAAGCATGTGTACTGTATTATACAATGGAACCTATTTCTATAGTGAAAACAGTACACTAGATTTAGCAGGATTTACCTTTCTGGAATGTCTCTGAACTATTCAGACTGTAGAGGACTGGTCTGTTTTTCAAATACTTGACACAAAGCAGAACTATTTTTGTTCCCCACTCTTTACCTTTGTTGCTTGTGTTTAAGTCCTTCATGGAGACCAACAAGACATTCTTCATGCCAGCTGTAGTTTCCGCATCAGAGCAGCTGCCAGAAAAAAAAGAGGAAGCATGACATATTACTTACCGTACTCTGGTTGCTTCATGACTAAATGTCTTTCTTCCTGGTACAAACATCTAAGAAAAGATATTCCTGGGAATCATTTATGGATAATTTGCTGTTTCAGCTCCATTCTTCCTATACTGTGATTAAAGCCCTCATTACATTAATCTCAGATGCTTCTTACATACTTCCAAATGAGGGGGAATGCTTTCATTTCTTCAGACCTAGTTTTTGAGATTTAGCTCAGGAACTTTGATCCAAATTAGAATGTTTCTCATTTATTTTAAGAAATAAGGACTATATTGGGGCCACATTTTCAGACATATGCAACAACATGCTTCAGATGTCTCAGCAACTGGAATTGGTTCTGTGTATCCATCTCTCCCTCTCTCTTACCAAAAAACTAAAAGGATTCTCAGTGATGCCACTGGTAATCGATCATCTTATTTTCTGTGTACAAGTTCCTTCTCCTTTTATCCTTTTTCTTTAAAAAGTGTTCACCACCACCAGATAATTACCATTCCATCCCCCTTCCAAATTCAGTGCCATGATAACTTAAGCATCTGAGGGCAATATAGAGGAAGCTCATTATAACCATATTCAGGGCAATGGCTAAATATTGCCTGGGGTATGTTTTTAATGTATTAAAACTCAAAGCAATCACCACAACTTTTAAGAGATCTAAAAAGCTTCTTGGGGGGGGGGGGGAAGTTACAGAAAGAAAAGTAGGAATAGTAACCCACCTTTAAAAGTGAATAGCTGAAAAGGGACACTGCAAGAAGGCGGAGAAGAGGTGGGGACGGGCAATACAGTACAACAGTTTATCTAACTCTTGTGTGGGCCTTATGGGGCAGGCCATTCTTCTGCAGTCTGTGATAATTTAGAAACCTAACGTTTAGGAAGGTAAAGTTTCATTTTCCAGGTTATTTTCTCTTTAAGAAGAAATTCCTTTCATATGAATACCAGGGGCTGCAAGGAAAAGGTTTGGCTGCCAAGCTGTGTGGACTAGTTTTGATTATTGTACACCAATTTATGAGACAAAGTAGTGTAATCTTGGCAGAGCTTTCTTTGGAACAACTCACTATATTTGAATAGAACCTAGTTCAAAAACAGTGTAAAGAAGCCAGTGGCATCACTGGGGGGAGTGCGGAGTGCACCAGGTGACACCCTAAGAGGGGGTGACATCATTGCTCCCCAAACATTTACTTTTTGGAAGAAATGGGCTGTGGCATTCATCTGCTTCCCTATTAAATTGCTTTAAATGATGGTGGGAGTGGGGTGAAGCTCAGTTCGAGGAGAAAGGAGAGGCCCCAGAATGTTTTAAAATTCAAGTTTCAAAATTTTAATTTTTCAAAAATTAAAAATTTGAATATTAAAAAAATATTCTTTAAACATTTTCTTTAAAAACATCACATTTTAACCAAATCTTCACTATGTATATGTCAATACATTTAGGTTGTGCATGTTATTGTATTTTGAGGATATAATTTCAATTTTGCCAGTTGTTTATGCCACGTCTATTAGCATTACACTCAGTGTTGTATGGGAATTACAATTTACAAGTAGCATTAGTGAAAAAAAGTATTGCTAAGGATTCTGAATGGTGTGACATGCAG
>NC_056525.1:137306202-137382525 GCF_019175285.1 Sceloporus undulatus | reverse complement strand
GAGGTCAATGGGGGGCGACGCCATGAGTAACCGCACTGGATGACACTGACTAACCCTAGGGATGCCACTGAAAGAAGCCAATGTAAACTATCCCAGTTAGCAGCAAAAACAAACACTTCAATTTTAACAAGCAGGTAAATAATATTACCTATAGGTTACTACTGGATGCTGAGGTTTCTGTTTATCTGCTAAGAAAAGAATAGTCAATTACTGTTTTACATTAGAAGTTGAAAATGTATACAGATAAGCTCTACATAAGCTGTCAATATCATGCTGTAGGTTTTCTGAACTGTGGGTTCATTTTATCTGTTGGAGTTCAGCTGTCTAGTGACCAAAGAGGATTGTCAGAGCAGATTGAGAAAATGTGGGTTGACTGTGAGCTTCTTATGAAACAATTACATAATTATTTCACATCTCGGCCAACACGTTACGTGCTCTATACACCCAGCAGTGTATAGAGATCAGTTAGACTGCAAAATGGACATGTGGTGGAGCAATAATATCCAGCCAAATACGTAACCAAAATATGCAGTGCCTAGTCACTTCTTTGGAGTTGCCTTTTGCATGTTCACTATAAATGACTGCTGGGTAGTCATTGGCATGTAAAAAGCTAATTTCTAAATGTGGCCATCCTGAACCGTCCAAGAATGCTGGCCGGTACAACAGAACAGTATCTGGTTGCATGTTATGCACATGTGTCTTAGCTACATTTTAGCCATTGTAAAGTGCTACAAGCACTAATTAGGAACCCATCATACCTAAGTGGTTTCAGATAGCAAAAAACATGTTTCAAGAGAACATAATTATGTACCTGAATGTAGAAAATTAATTGGGAGATACAAAAATGCCTTGTTAGTTACTGGAATATCAGTATCTTTTCACGTAGGTCCCGTCACCATACTGGAAGGATTACACTCCTGATTTATTCCATCTGTAATAAGGGCCTTCCTCTTTTCCTACCTCCTTTTACTTTTCACTCTGACAAGCCACATTGTTGCATACTATGTCCAAAGTACAATGGCTTCAGTTTAATCATTTTGTCTTCTAATAAGAGTTCAGACTTGATTTTCTCTAGGACCCATTTATTTGTCATTTTGCATTCTTAATTTTGTGTGATTAGTTACTGAAGACAAAACAAGTTAAGAAAGGCCCCATACAGACAGGCCAAAATGAAGCTGCTTTGGGTCACTTTGGAGGTAAGCTGTTTAAATGATGCATGCATCCTAAGAATCCAAAAGCTACACCAAAGCTGTGCTTCAGTCCTTAGGACACATGCATAATTTAAACAGCATATTTCCAAAATGATCCGAAGCAGCTTTATTTTGGCCTGTCTGTATGGGGCCAAAATTAGTTATGTTTGCTCTCCGTGATGATCTGTAGCTGTCCATGATTGAATCATTCATTGGTTTAGAGGCTTTAAAAAAATTAACCAATATGGTTGCTTTGAGGTCATCAGTTCTGATGACATGTAAACAAATGTTTGCTGTGACAGCAAGTGATTTGGGAGAGAAATAGGTCTAAACTAGTGTGAAATAATGGGTATATCATTCTGTGCAAGTATGGCCAGGGGCAGGCTGGATGGTGCTTTCCACCTCAGATGGAAAAAGCCTCTTGGGCTGTAAATGTCTCCTGAGACTCTAGTACACATTATGAAATGACAGTTGTAAAAGGCAAAAGGTTTATATGATCTGAAGAGAAACTTGAATATATGAAATGACAGTAAATAGCACACCATTCAATAACAATTCAGTACTTAGATACATCTAGAGCGAGAACAGAATGTGCAGAAAAACAATCCTCACTGCTCAAAAGAGACTTCCTCAGGAAGGAAACTAATCAATTTTTTCAGTTTACCTTGGGGATCTTTAGATGTGAAAGAATCTGATTTTTGGCATGTGTGTTTTTTTAACCTTGGCTAATCAAGTCAAAAGAGGAATGTATGATCAGTCACAAATCAAAGTAGTCCCCATTTTGGTAGATATTGTTTTACTAAGCATTTCTCATGGCAACACCCAACGCTAGAATTAGGAAACCAGAAAGGAATGGAAAGGATTATTCATACTGTATCTGTATTGGGGGTTTGCAGTGATGGCTTCTGGGTCACACTGTTTGACTGTTATTTAACCAGAATGCCAACTGTTAAATGTTATATCTCCAAAACATACCACACATCTCTTGGTTCATAGGAATGAAAAATACCCCTCACTGTGCACTTTAACCTCTCTAAATGAATGAGAGAGAAAACTGTTTACTGATGTCAGGTTTATATCCTTTGTGAGACTGAAGAAATGCTCCCTATTTTGGATCATCATTTCTTCTCATCTCTCACAAAACCATGTTTTGCCCAGCAGTTACCTATGGGAGTGCTTCCTTTACTTTAAAAGTGACTTCAGAAAACTGATATAGTTTCCTGAAGTCAATTTTCAAGTAAAGGAAGCACTCCCATAAGTAACTGCCTTGGCAAAACACATAAAAGGAAAGATTGCCATTATGCATCTACATTTTTAAATGGCAAGCGTTCAACTGGGACTCTACCTGAAATGCTTTTAAATGTAAATTTGTGTAGTTTGCATTCATCAGGAATAAAATGAAAATGTGATCTATAATTTTCAAGCCTGAAAACTAGTTCATTGACAATAGACAAAGAAGGATTTTTTTCAAGTTGTTTTTGTGGTTGTAGATTGCTAGGTGCTACTCAAAAGAAATTAGAAAAAGACAAGCAGCAATTGACCTATGTATAGTCTAAATTTGCCCCCCCCCCAGGAAAGGAAAAGATTTGTAGGAGAAGAGAATAAAGGACAAGAAAAATCCATGGTTATTCTTTAGCATCTTAATTCAATGAACATAACAAGGAAATGTACTTAATAACAAGAGTCAATTAATCTTGACAGTAAGGAACTGTTAATGAAAGGAATAATGATCTCTAAGGAAATTTGAGATGTGAGAGAAGAGCACACAATAGCATGTTAGATAGCAAGACACATAAGTAGCAACTAACAAGATTTAAACAGTAGTAATAAACTTTAATTTTTAGTGGCATGAGTAGCAAGCAGAAATGGCGAAAGAACAAAGAAAATAGCAGAGCAAGATTGGTTGCAAGTGTGGAAGAACATGTCAGTAGAAAGACATTGACATCTTTGTAATTTTGGCAGTTGTGAAACAGGATGATCTAGCAAGGAAAGACATCTGATCAGAAATGGAGAAAAAAATGAATCAAAGACAGTTCCATTGAAAAGGAAGATATACAAAACAGAGAGAATAATGTTGAGTGAGGTAGATCGTTTTGTTTTGTTCAGAAGATTTAGAATTTATAAGATTTTGTTGAGATGATTTAGATGAGGATCAAATTAGATGCACAGAATCAAAGAAAGCAAAATACAGCAATAAGGACTGGGACCGATTCAGGCTAGCAAGTGAAAGAGAACTGCCTGTTGTCTCTATACAAAGAAGACTAAGCACTTCAAATAAGACTTCAAGCATCCGCTGCTTGAAAATATTCAAAAAAGTATAACTTTCAAGTATCAAACTTTGATTTTTCCATTTTATATAAGGGACACAATTTTGCTATGCCATTGTATTTAATGGGACTTGAGCATACATGGATTTTGTTATTCATGGGGGTTCCTGGAACCAAACCCTAGGGGATAACAAGGGTCCACTGTGTACACACACACACACAAAACAAACAAACAAGCTTCATTTATATACCGCTTCATACCTCCTAAGCAGTGTCTAAGCGGTTTACAAGTGTAAGCTAATTGGCCCCCAACAGTCTGGGTACTCATTTTAGTGACCTCGGAAGGATGCAAGCCTGAGTCGAGCTTGAGCCCTTTTGCTGGTCTTGAACTCGCAACCTTATGGTTTTGAGTGAGTGGTTGCAGTACAGGCATTTAACCACAACGCCACCAGGGCTCCTAACACACACACACACACACACACACGAGATCCTAGTAAAAATTCCTCCTAGTAAAAAAGTTAGAATCATTCAAACTATTGTATTTCCTATTACCATGTACGGATGTGAGAGTTGGACAGTGAAGAAAAGGGATAGCAAGAAAATCTGAGATGTAGTACTGGAGAAGAGTGCTGAGGATACCAAGAACAGCTAAAAAGACAAACACATGGGTCCTAGAATAGATCAAACCAGAACTCTCCCTGAAAGCCAAGGTGACTAGAATCATAGAGTTGGAAGAGACCACAAGGGCCATCCAGTCAAACCCCTGCCATGCAAGAACTCACAATCAAAGCATCCCTGACAGATGGCTATCCAGCCTCTGTTTAAAGACCTCCAAGGAGAGAGACTCCATTAGTATCTGGGGGAGTGTGTTTCACTGCCAAGCAGCTCTTACTGTCAGAAAGTTTCTCCTAATGTTTAGGTGGAATCGCCTTTCCTGTAGCTTGCATCCATTGTTTCATGTCCTATTCTCT
The DNA here is from genome assembly GCF_019175285.1 of Sceloporus undulatus. Classification (NCBI taxonomy): domain Eukaryota; kingdom Metazoa; phylum Chordata; class Lepidosauria; order Squamata; family Phrynosomatidae; genus Sceloporus; species Sceloporus undulatus. The sequence continues at coordinate 137,378,097 of NC_056525.1, read as the reverse complement.
AGAGCAGCAAAAAACAAGTTTGCTCCATCCTCAATATCATACCCTTCACATATTTCAAAAGGACTATCATATCACCTCTTAACCATCTCTTCTCCAGGTTAAACATAGCCAACTCCCTAAGTCTCTCCTCATGGGACCTGGTTTTCAGACCCGTGACCATTTTGGTCACCCTCCTTTGACATGCTCCAACTAACAACAACAACAAATTTGTAAATGCTAGTACAGTGAAATGATAATAGACAGTACTATTAGTTTACTCTAAGAAATAAAAGTGCACAATGATAAAGAAAACAAGACTTAAAATCAAAATGAATTTTAAAAGAATAAAGAAAGCATGAATAAAACAGAACATTTAAATGACTATACATTTCAAAAGGCCTGAAAACAGGAAAAGAAAATGAGTATTATATGAAACCAAAAATATGGCGGAAGAGATGAGAACTCAAGTATAAGTTTATAACTGCTGTATAATCTGAGCATATTCAGTAGTCACTAAGTGTAGAAAGCAAGAAGAATGGTAAATTGGCAAACAATGTTGGATCTGTTGAATGAATGAATGAATGAATCTTTATTTGTATACCGCTATTCCAATGTTAAGGTATCCACAATAAGAAAGAAATGAAAAAACACCAAGCAGGCATTAATTTCAGAATCAACACCAAGTAACTTTGCTGGAGAAGCAATGATTATGGTAGACAACTATACGATGAAAATTAAATGGATAAAATGAAATGGACAATCAGATACCACTACAACCATTTTAGTACTCTTAAAACAGCAGTAAGCCTTATTAAATACCTTTTGCATCTTTGCAGTGATGGCACCTGAACCTTAAGCTGACCACACAGACCAGGATGACCACTACCACTACCAAAATGACAATGAAGCTGATGACACCTGGATAATGGGTGGAAAAAACAACCATAATCACAGCCATCCCTAGGTTTCTATTTAACATACGGTATATTGGGCTCAGCACATGGCAGAAGTGCTAATAGTGACAACTGCCAAGCTAAGAAAGGCAGTACAATCTGAGGTGGACAGCAGCTCCACAAGCCATGATTGTGGCTGCCCTCTATTGACAGACTATCCATTTCTGCTAATTCATCATCTGAATTCTTGTGACTGTACTATGCCATAATGTACACATGGCATGGTTAATTGATCTCTACTCTTACTTAGTTTGTCTAACTAAATAAGAGTAGAGGTCAATTAATCATACCATGTGTACATTATGGCACAGTATAGTGATTTCTACTCTCTAATCCTAATTTAAAAATTAAAATAGATATACTGAATAACCAGAAATCCTCTGAAGCCATAGTGGTAAATGTCCTCACAGAAAGTCAGCAGCAATTGGAAGGGGAAAAACTGCTCTGCTGATGAGGCAGCAAGATCATCTTCTTTAGCACTGAAAGCTGATAAAGATGTTATACTGGCTTCATAACAAAAGGCTGCTTCATCTTTCATCCGTCACCATTGTCATTACTGGGCATCATAGCATTGTGAAAAGTTGCTAAATGATAGTAATTTCAGTGGCAAGTACAATGGGCCCTCCACATTCACTGGGGTTAGGAGTGGGGGACACCCGTGAAAGAGGGAAAAATGCAAATAACAAAACCACTATTTTTTTTTACCTGAGAGAACATCTATCTAGGAATTTCTAGGTCCTCCAGCACAATTGTAGTCAACATCTGCCAGAAGCTGACAATAGAATTACACTGGAGGGCTTACAAATGCCTAGAGAAGTGTTCTCTAGGTCTCCTGACAGCGGCTCCCTGGGGTGTCCTGGGGCATGAAGCCCCAAGGACACCCCTTTTCAGGACTTTGGGTGGCTTTTGGTGGCTGCAGGAACGAGGCGCTCCCCAAGAAGGAGCTCCGTTTTGGAGCTCCTTCCAGCGCCACTGTTAGGCCGCCACAAACTGCCTGACGCGGTGTGAAGACATCACACCTGCGCCGCGCCATTTGGACGTGGTGTGGCCGTCACGTCATAATGGTGGCGCCCATTTGTACAGGACACCGCCATTTTGACATACGGAAGACGTACTAGGTTTGCGGGGCGTCTGTAAGAGACACCCCGAGGCAACCTTAGCATGTCTTCAGTATGTGCTATGGCACCAGTCTGTACTGCGCCAATACCAACAATTTGTGCCAAACATCTCTAATACTGTGGTATCCGTCTCTTCAGACTGTGACATTTCAACGTGATGTCTCTACTTACCAGAGGCTGCCACTGATAAGGCTGCTGATTTCTCTTCTGTAGGGGAAGGAGAACTAAGAATATTGGCATCCTGGAATCCAACTACAAGAGTCACTAATTTGGCTGTACCTGTGGATACTAAGAAGAGGATAAAGTAGGAAGGAGAATGTCTATCTGCTAAATGGAGAGAGAGCAAATCACAGTAAGGCTCACCATCTTTTTAGCGAGACAGGGTAGAGAATGGGTCGGCCTACCTGGTCAGCAGAAGAGTTGGAAGTGCTGGTACTGTCTGGCTGCCTGATGTGGGCCTAGCTAACCACGGTATGGCAATTTACCTTTTCTGCAGCATCTTAGCTGCTCCAGTTTACATGCATTTTGAACTTTACAGTATTTTTGAAATGTTGACCTTTGAAGCTGGAGATGACAGAACATGAAAAGTGGTGACTTTTTAAAAGGTTTTGTGTACCCTCTGCCCGTAAGATGGCCTGCAGCCTACAGATGTGATCAATGTAGAAGTCTGGTTTGCTTCTGTATACAAAATTGAAGAGAACACTATTTTGTCCATCACTTCAGGCATCAAAACATATTGAGATGATCCTGTATTTTAGTATTTTAGAATGTTTCACACTGCCTTAAGCCATGGAGAACCAGGTTTCAAATTAATAAATAATTTGGTAGTGCTCACCTGTTTCAGACCTCTCCTCTATCATTGCCTTTGTTCCCCTGCAACATTTTTACTTGCTCAGTGTCACAGGCTTTGGTACACTTGTTTCTTACAAAGCACAACAACAAAACTTAGGGCCCAAACAGACAGGCCAAAATAAAGCTGCTTTGGGTCACTTTGAAGCTATGCTGTTTAAATGATGCATGTGTCCTAAGAGGCCGGAAGCTGTGCCAAAGCTGTGGTCCAATCCTATGGACTAGAGTACAGCTTTGGTGCAGCTTGTGGCCTCTTAAGATGCACATGTCATTTAAACAGCATACCTCCAAAGTGACCCAAAGCACCTTTATTTTGTCCTGTCTGTTCGAGGCCTTAGATGTGTTAAAACAAACTGTATAGAAACAACATCTGTCCCACCAAAATTGGTTCATGTTAGCTTTCCAACATAAATAAACCAGCATTCATTTTTGGACACACAGAAACATTTATTCCCATAGCGTGCTCTGCCAGGTGCATATTATATATACCCATGGGCATACTGAAACAAGAAGTGGTACTGCCAATTGGAAAGGTGTTATAACTTCATACTGCATTTTGGGGGGGGGGGGTCAGGAAAAGAGGACTAAGAAAGAATACATTTACATTCTATCTCTTACAGAACACTCCTGACAGGATCACAGGATTTTGTTTTTTCCCCAATAACTTATTTTAAAAGACAATGCTGTATACTTAATAAATATTGGTAGGGTGATGTACCTGTCAAGGATGGCAATGCAATGCTTTCATTTTTCATAAACTCAGAACCTGCAAGCAGAGTTTGAATACATAAAAACTGTTAGAAAATATTTGTTAATTTACCTCAATTTTGTTAATTTCCCTAAATTCTCCATTATCTAAAATAAAGATGCTAAATTTGATCCCATTTAAATGCCCACCATTTAACTGTTTTCCATTTTACTTCCCAAAGGCCCATTCTTACTGCTGCCCACAGCATCCCACACCCCAGCTGTCAAAGAGTTAAATAGATCAACCTAGACAAAGTTCTCCTTGAATTTTTACTCCTCAACAAAAATATCTGCATATCTGCCCATTGATCAGATGATCATGTGCTTCATTTCATCTATACAGAACTTGCTTAGGGATAGACACACATCACAGCATATGCTCATAATGACAAAACCAGATTATCAGACTTTCATCAAAATCAGACACAGTTAGAATGTTTCATACTCACAGCTCCTTTCATGTCATACACCCCATCATATTTCAATATATGCATACAATCTTCAAATTTTACCACATCATCCCTCCTCCCACATCAATCATTTTCTCACAAGGCACCAAACTGAAATAGAAGAGAAGAGAGAAGAGACAGTATCTTGGAAAAGAGTTTCCTTCTGGTCCCTCCCTCCATTCCACTTCACAGATGACTTTCCAGTGTAATTCCCTCACCAGTGCTGACACTCTGTTTTAGCCTCCCATCTTACAGCTGTTTCTCATGGTATTTTATTTTATATGTTACTAAGATATCAGAGCTTAGGAAAAAAATGGTTAATTGATTAAAAAAATTATTTGATTAGCTTTTCCTCCAATGTGACGGAGCTTGATGGACTGCCTGAATAATCCTGAAGCAGTTCTCATTTTTATTTTTGGTTATCAGAAAATATTAGGGCTGCTGTGCCAGAAACATGAAGACAAGAGGCCTCAGGAGATGAAGGATCATGCAAGAGAATGGAAAGAAAGCAAATGGTGGTGATGTGCTATTGTTAGCTAGGCACAAGACTCTTATACTGCAGTGGCCCTTTCAGAATGTGAGGCCTTCTAGGACTGATGGCTGGTGCTCCCACCCTTCTCCCTTGATCTGTGTGAAAATTGTTGGAACCATTCTGTGAGATGGGAGAGCACTGAGACTCTGATTAAGAAGATGGTTGCTTCCCATGTATTTAATTCATTCAGCTGTGTATTTTTATTACCAATGATATCACTTTTTCTTCTGTTCATAATTAAATGTGCTTGCTATGCCATAATTTCATTGCTAAAACACCCATTGCTTTGTTGCCACTGTTTATAATACATTATTTGTGTACGCACAAAGTCAGAGTAGTTAATCCGTAATCCCCAAGCATCAGCATCTATTTATAGCACAACACCAAGAGACATCTGGATTTGCAGCATTTTACAGTCTGATTTGTCAAAAGCTCCACTTTTCCTTCATTAACCAAACTAAATATCAGATTTACTCAAACACTAAGGTCTCTTTTGGTTTGTTTCCTGATGGATGTATAGCCCTCCCTTATCAGAACATAGGTGCATTTAATCCAACATGGTGTGCCAAGCTTTTCAGGGTTTTAAGCACAGAGAAGGCTCTCCCAATCCAGCTGTATGAAAGGGCTTTGTAGATCCCAAGAAATAAATTGTAGATCTGTATGGCCCGCCAAGTGACGATTAACATGAAGTTTACCAGCGACACAGTATGACTTACATCTGAATAGACAGAGATTGTATTATATGAGAAAGAATCTTACCTTGAAGAAAAACACAGTGACATATCCACAAAAGCACCAGAATTTTCAGAGCAGTCATTGTGTTTTCCACTCACAGCTCCTCTGAGCCCTTCAGTTCTGTTCATTCAGTGATGAGAAAAATCCAGGAGAGAAGTTTGTCTGCATATGTTGATTGTCCTGGGTTTCCTGTTAAATAATGGAAGGAAGCAGACTGAATCAACAGGGGGATTGACGCTGTGGAATTCTTCTTGTGGCCATTATAGTTTTGAAGGATATGAGACAGAAATCTACCTCTGTTGTTGTCAGGGTTTGATTCTTAACTAATGAGAAACCTGTGGGAAATCAAAGTAGTAACAGAAGTGCAGAGTGATTTCTAACTTTATTTCTATCCCTTGTCCTGCTTTGAGGTTAGGAGTTTTAACATGCAGACAAGGTTAGATGTCCAACCTATCATTCTTCTCATGGTGCTTGCTTTGAGCAGGAACTCATTTCTCCTTGCCCCATTCTCAGAGGTCATCCCTGAAACATGGACACACTAAAACATACAGATACTGCACAATAGTTTAGAAATATATTTCTGAATCAAATGCATTCATTGCTTGTCCTCCTTTTAAACTATTTAATATATTTTCTGCCATGCCTACTCCTAACAAATCACATATCTTTGTTGTGGCTTTTACTAAAAATCAGCATGTCTGTAGAGTAAGAAAGAATGAAATTAAACATACTGTAACATATATATTTATCAATATGGGTACACACACACACAGAGACAGAATGGGCTTTTGGTATCCACTGTGGTTTGGTTCCAGGACCCCTCATGAATAGCAAGATGCTCAAGTCCAATTATATACAGTGGCATAGTAAAACAGTGTCCTTTATACAAACTAGCAAAATCAGGCTTTGCTTTTTGCAATTTTTATATTTTTTGGAAGGTTTTTCATGCATTGGATAGTTGAATCTGTGGATAAAGGATACATGGATATGTAGGACCAACTGTATGTGTGTTTACACACACACACACACAAACTCACAAACAAACTGACAGTATTTTTCTTACAGCAAGAACAGTTTCCTCTATTATGTCCATAATTATTTTTCCAATAAGCAATAAGTCTTGCCCACCTATCTGCAGGGTAAAATGCTTTCCATAAATTTCTCATATGTACTGGAAGACCAGTGGTTCCCAGCCTTGTATTCCAAGTTATATTCCCAGAGTTCCTGACACACTTGCTAGAGACCCAAGTGTGTGAACCATTATGATAAGTGAACAGACTGGATGTGTGCTGAATGAACCAACAAATTTGAGTTCCTTCATGTGCTGTTACACCTAAACAGATCCTGGATTCCCCAGCATTGTAATATTGCAAGCTGGACTTGATAAGGATAGGAATAACATGTCTTAGAAAATACAGTCACCCCTCCATTCTCGCGGACTTGAGGTCCGTGGTCTTGAATATTCAAGGAGGGGTGACCTCTGTTATTTTCACTAGGGTGCCTCCGCGGTGTGCCCCCTGCACTCGCTTGCAGGCATGCGCCACATTCAAACCTATGGGGCTTGAATATAGACGAGTTTCTGTTTTCACGGGGGGTCCGGAACAGATCCCCGCGAAAAGGGAGGACCGACTGTACATATATAAGTTCCTTATGCAACACACTTTCAAGATCAGTTTGGAAAACAGTGGGGAAAGGTGGTGCATTTTGGCTGCTGGACTATATATACATGTATATATTAATTTATTCATTGAATTTATATCCCAATTTTCTTCTAAAATGGGATTTAAGCCAGCTATATTTTGGCTCCATTTCCTCAGCAATGGGAATAGATTTTCTGCCATGTACTTTCACTCACATCTTTCCTTTAGAGGGGGAAGCAAAGCGATTTACTTGATTGGCTCTCATTAATGACACCATTTAGGCAAATTGGATGCCATAATATAATTTCATTCCTGCCCTGCCTCAAACATAGAATTTAATGGGAGATCCAGATGATGTCATGTTCCATATATAATCCTCCTGTCTTGCTACTTTTTTCTGTGGTTTGTTGTTGCTGTTGTTTGTAGTGGGAAAAATATTTTTTAAAAGAAAAGACAGAACAGACACAAAGTGCTATGGATGATTCTGCTATGGATGATATGGAAACGCAAAGAATGCTTCATTTGGAGGCACTCTATAACTCAAAACAATGCCAAATTCAGTCAGATGTAGAAGACAACTGGACTAATAAAGATGTGAAGTTCACTCTGGCTTTCATCAGTAGTTCATGTGTAATATATAAGACTAGTTCCCCATCTCCAGTGAACGATAATTCCTAACTCCTTCATCTTCAGTAAAACAAAACAAAACAAAAATGCTGCTAAAAGTATCACATGAGTGGTTGATGCAAACTAATGAGAGTTGTAAATCAGTCCGTTATATTTCAGTGGCCATTGACAAGCCTGTCAGAAGGTATTGAACTGCAAGACCAGAACATTCCCAAGCCTTCTCGAGTTTATAAATGGAACAATATTGACTTTCCCTTCACAGATGGAAAGTTAATCTCTAGATTTCTAGATTAAGGTTTTACTCTGATTGAAAGACAAATTCCCAGTCACTGCTGATCAGAAATGTACCTAAATCTCTTCATTAAGCCCTGTGCGCTGAAGAGGACTGGATATTTTTTTGACTGCAGCTTTCTCATAAGTATAAAAATATCAACAATATTTACCAACAGCCACTTTAACTTCCAATCGCCTTGGAAGCCAACCTCAAGGTAAGGAATGAAGCAGGTGAGTGGAATGGAAGTGGCTGGGCAAAGCTGTGTCTATATGTGCTATAGAATGTATTGGTCATTACTTTATATCCCCCCCCCAAATTCCCATTGATTGGTAACATCTTTAATTGATAAGTCTAAATTCTTTGCCTGTTGTGCAGAGAGACTGAACAGGAAATTATATGCACTTTGCATTTTAAAATTTCATTTGTGCATCAAAAATTGTGTATTGCAGATTCTCAAGGTTTTAACTGCATGGAAATGAGATGATTGCTTTTAGACTTCTTTTAAAAAGTCAATATGATGTTTTAAAAGGGATATCTTCACATTTTAGGGTCCCCCCCCCCCCCACCAAGGAAGTCATGCTTTACAGGCTTCTATTATTTTCAGTGTGTGTCCTAGAGACACTTACTTTATAATCCTGTGCATGACTACTTGAGTAAGTCCCATTGTGTCTAGTTGAGCTTACTCTTAAGCAATTGTATTTAGGATTGCAGTTTGGTAGGGTTTATGGGCCCAGAGAAAAGCCTGAAACCAGCCTAGTCATCAGATTCTACACTTATTTTGTGTGCTGAGAAAAGGTGAGGGACCCAGTCTGGTGTGGTGAGCATATACAGGTTGGGAAGTCTCAAATTCTGTTTCTTTTTCATCCAAGTTGCTCATTTATATTTTTCATATCTATTCCATGTAAACTTGGACCATCTCACAGCCCAGCTTTCAGTGTTGAACCAAAACAGAATTCAATCTCAGGTATATTGCTCTGAAGCCTTTGGGGGCAGTGACAGGTGGAAACCAATGGATTAATATCAGTTGAGTAATGAATTAAGTTGGAAATCTGCTAACTATAAGGGGCAACTTAATTTGAATTGTTTAATAGAAGCAACTGACTTTAGTTAGGATTTCAGTATCAAATATTTATCCAGAATTAACTTATTAACTCAAGGCTTCATTAATCAAAGGGTCGACAGTGGTGAAGAGACAACACATTTTTACAGTACATAGCTGATTCTTTGTCCAAATCCTAGTACTTTTTTGGATTTGTGCAAAACTACTACTTGTTTCAGAAGTAATAAATTACAAAATTGATGTCACAAAACTCACGCTGCTTATCCGTCTGTGGGATTAACTGGGTTAAGGGTTTGTTTGTTTGTTTGTTTGTTTGTTTGTTTTGAGGTTTGCAGATCTTCCCCAAACCCCATTTCTAAAAACAATAAAGGCTCTAATTTACCAAGCTCAGGCTTTTTTGATATCTATAAAACATGGAGGACTTCAGGAAGTTTAGAACAATTTGACCCCTTATAATACAAAAAGAACAAGAAAAGACATAACAAGAAAAGAAATACCTTAAAAACATAATTTCAGACAACTCTTTCCTGCACTTTACACATACACTTTTTGTCTCAAAAATACATCTACCCAAACATTCTGATTTACTCAAATTAAATTCTACAAATAGAAGACTATTTACCATACTTGAGATTTGTTTGTGTGAACATGTTAAAATTTGATTAATTTTAATGACCCTGTAACAGGGGGATGTTTTGTGATATAAACTCTACCATAAATCTGATGTATTAATGATTTGAGAATTTGATCCTGAAAGTTATTTATTTGGTGCAAAATAAAATGCAGTTATAGTGCTGGAATGGGATGTGGATGCCCCAATTTAAGGCCACACAGAGTCATGAAACTGGGTAAACTGTTTCTCAGTTTAATCTACAGTACTTCACTGGATTGCTGTGAGGATAAAGTGAGGAGGAAGAGAGAGAAAAGGAGCAGACAAATGTACTGTAAGTGATAAGTAAGTAGATAAATATTTTTCTACAAAGAAAGAACTTGTTCTCACCACAAAACTTCACAAGGTGGGGTGGAATGGTTAGAAACCTGAAGTGCAAAATCCCCACATTACAAGACATTGTAGGATCTACTCCCCTCCTTCCAATATTTATTTTGATTTATTTCCTTAACATTAATGCATAAACTTAATTGTTCAAAACTAATCTTGGTTATAAAGGAAACAGAAGAGTAAGCTGCTGTAACATGCCAGGTGCTGGTACCAATTTTAAAAAGTTCTGTGTGTATTTGCACCCTGGCTTTGTACATCTACGTGGGGTCCCAATATACAATTGTAGATAATTCTGGGTGCTGAGGGTTGTGTTATACGCTCTCAAAGCCTCCAGAGGAAGTACGACAGGGTTGACTTTCCTTTATGACGACAGACTTACGGTAACTTTGTCTTGTTGGTTTATAGAGAGTGCAATGGAAGCAAACAGGCACTCCTATAAGTAAATAGCACAACCAGTAACCATCTGCCAGATTCCCAGGAAGCGACGTCTGCCATCCACTCCAAAGCTGCACACCAGTTTAACAGGGCAGGTAGTGAGGGATTGCTCCAGTTAATGCTGCACATCAGTCAAGCTAAATGTTGAGTGCATTCTCTGTGATGCCCCAGTTCTCACTTATTGCTTTGGGTTTCCTTGGCTTGATGGAAGGCAAAACTGCCAGCCAGGCTCTGGTTGTCTCAGTCAACTGTCAGCCTCTGCCCTCTCAGCTGCTATGACAAAGACCTCCTGAGTATTAGAAGACTATGTCCTACTCCTCACCTTTACCAGGCAGACCAGCTATATGAGGTTCAGGTACCACTTCTCCAGAGATCCAGGTAAAGGATATCCCTTTCTTTCAGCATCAGTGAGTGTGATGGGTCATGCTGTAGTGTGGATGACAGGCAGGGAATTGGCCTCTGGGTTTTCCCACCATCTTATAGAACATTTGTTATGGGCCATCATGTGGCCATTTTTCTTATTCTTATTTTCAACCCTTTTATGGGTTGGAAAATGAAGGAGCTCTATAACTGTACCAGATGACCCATTTGGTTGCAGAGATGCTGAAAGATGTATGTTAGAGATTAACTCTGCCAGAGCCAGTGTGCTGTAGTGGTTTGAGCATTGGGATATGATGCTAGAGACCAGGGTTCAAATTCCCCCTCAGCCATGGAAACCCACTGGGTGACCTTGGGCAAGTCACACTCTCTCGGCCTCAGAGGAATGCAAAGGCAAACCACCCACCCCCCGAACAAACTTATCAAGAGAAACCCATGATAGGCTTGTCTTAGGGTCGGCATAAGTCAGAAATGACTTGAAGGCACACAACAATAGCAACAAGATGTTGACTTCAGAGAGAAAAAAATAATGTTAGCTACAATCTAGTACCTATTCACCTGGGAATAAGCCACATTGAACTCAAGTCAGGCTGACCAGATATCATAACTACAAAGGAGGATGCAAAATATAGGGCATTCAAGTAAAATGGAGGGTATTTCATTTCCACTTGCTTTTTCCCTTTTATCCTAAATCGCTTTCCTTTTATCTAATCCCACTTCTCTGGAAATGTATGGAAGAAAGTTGGAGTAGAGGAGAATATAAATCTTTTATTAATATAATAGTAAATGCCGTAATAAATGTTTTAATATATGTGTAATATATGTGGTTGCACAGTATGTGTGGATATGGAAAATAATAAAATGAATTCAAACTGCAAAAAAAAGAAAAGAAAGAAAAGAAAAATGGAGAACATTCTCAAATAAACACTGCACTCATATCAATGTAAATCCTGCTCAAAATGAAAATGCACACTTTGAAAATCCTCCTGGACAGAAGGTTGAAATGTAGGAAGTGTCTGGGAAAAGGAGGACATCTGGTCATCCTGACTCAAGTGGGACTTACTTTCTGAGTAGAAATGGATGGGTTAGTGTTGTACACCATTGCTACTCAGAATGGTGGTCTGTGGACTGGTGCCAGTCTGCAAGCTATGAGCTACCCATCCTTTAAAGGTTTCCAAGGAACTGTGTGGATACAATAATAATATTGCACCAATATGGTACCAATAACTGCACAGCAGGGAGAAAAACTGCCATTCCATCAATCAGTTCCAGTTACTTGAGAAGCACCACTATACATGATTTATGTTTCCAGCTGCCATACATTCATACTTGAGATGTAGGAGAGTAAGAGATACAGCTATCAAATGGTATTGTAGTAGCATTGTAACCCAGTCAAGGAATATTGAAAAGACAATGTTAGAGGTATTAAAGATGTCATACATTTTGTGTTACCATTAACCCTTGTAACAATGTTTTTAGGTATATTAGAGAGCAGGTAGATATTACTGTATATCATAATGGTAACTTAAATATCAATTTTAGAACATATTTTGTTGATGAAATACTTTATATTCCCACATTGATCAATGGAAAAATAAGATCTGGCCTCCTATGTAAAGAAATAAAATTACAGTACTAGTTACAGATTGCTATGGGACGAGAAGATAAATTCAGTACACTCAATCTGTGAATGTTATCCCCACTGTATTGCATACATTTAAAACAATTGTCATTTTTCACAGGTGAATACTTTCTCCAACACCCAGCTATGAATTCTTCTGCTGAAAGCAGTCATCTGAGGCAATACGATGTCACTGGTTTGCCTGATGTCATCACAGGCTCTGCCACAACAAGGAAAGGAGATGGCCTTGTGATGATCTTCATCATTGTAACCATTTTTGTTCTCTTGGCTGTTATTATTATTATGACAGTTCATTTTGGTCCACAGCTACGCAAAGTCCAGCTCAGCCTGTACCATGATCCTATGCCCCAAGATATGGAAAATGGGGTTCACTTAACATACTGGAGGAAACTTGGTTCTCAGAAAAAATGTGACATGCAGTCTACTCTGACACTGGAGAATAATAATGCTACTGGCCTTAATATTCAATATGGGAGTGTAAAGCCAACCATCATAGAAATCACTTCTTTGTGAAAAGGTTTTGTCAAGCTTACAATGTCCTCCTGGTTCCTATGGAGGTTCTTCTAATATGGCTGATGTTCTTATCAAAGCCCTAGTTGACCTCTGATATACAGAAATGATTAAAACAATTGACATGATCACTCATCTCTTCCGCTAATTTGCATCCAGGTGGCCCCCTGATTTACCTGGGAGCAAGATTGATGAAACAACAGAATTGGTAGCTAAAGTGAAGGAAAACTCAAGAGTGAACATGTTCAGATATGGACAATGCCTCAGGGCCTACTTTGTAGCAGTGGAGGCAATGAAGAAAAACACTAATCTCCATTACCACTGTGTCCATGCAGTGTGTCTAGTGATTAGGGCTATTTGCTATCAGCATTTCAAGTGTGGCTTTCTAGAACCTTTTGTTATCCTCTCTAAGCATATTTGTTGAGTATTTCATAGATAAAACCACTTACATCCACTCCAGCTTGAACACCATCATTATATGTAGTGCTGGTATGAAATGTTCTGTGAGGTGATAATGTGCTTGCAAAGGTGTGTCCTGCCACATGCATGCACAATATATGCCCATCATGACTGCTACACACTGGTTGCGTGCGTGACTGATTGGCTCCATGAGTGGTCAGTGCATCTTTGCTCTTTTGAAGATGGCAGTTGGGACCACAACTTTGACTAGTCCTTTCTGCATCTAATTTATTTTTCTGACTAAGAACGGATCAATAATCTACCTTTCTTGGGCAAGATGTTCAAACTGTGATGGTCATCCAGGTTTACCTAGAGGAAATTAATGATCTAAACCTATTCTAATAATAATTAATAATAATTTGTTTTATTTATATACTGCTATTCCAAAGATCATAGTGGTGAACAGCAAGTAAGCTAATTAGCAAGTAAGCTAATTTGCCCCCAACTGTCTGGGTACTCATTTTAGCGACCTCGGAAGGATGCAAGCCTGAGTCGAGCTTGGGCCCTTTTTCTGGTCTTGAACTCGCAACCTTGTGGTTTTGAGTGAATGGCTGCAGTACAGGCATTATTAGTATTTTTTTTGCCATTGGTTTCTACTAGGCTGCATGCAGATGAGTAAAGTTCAATCCAGACAAAATGGAAATTATTTTGTTAGAAGGCAAAGTTGACCAGGAAGATGGTGTCCAGACTGTTTTGGATGGGCCTGCATTCCTCCAAATGGAGAGTTGTTCATTCCAGCCCTGCAGGTACAGTTGTCCCTTTGTATCCACGAATTCTTTATCCACATATTCAACCATCCACGGCTTGAAAACATTTAAAACATATATAAATTCCAAAAGGCAAACCTTGATGTTGCCATTTTATATAAGAGACACCATTTTACTATGCCATTGTATTTAATGGGACTTCAGCATCCACAGATTTTGTTATCCATGGGGCTTGGAACCAAACCCCAGCAGATACCAAGGGCCCAGTGTATATGCCTACATGCCCTTGACTCCAAGTGCCTTGCATCAGCTTCTGCTAATGTGTCAGGTGCAACGTTCCAGTGCATAAAATAGATGTGTACTTGGAAGTACATTGCAATGCAAGTAAATTCCTTTTTGAACATTGACTCTTTCACCTTTCACAGATTGATTAGCTATGCCCCAAGAGACATCTGTCATTATGCTTTTGAATACCAACCCAAGGATTTTTAGAGCCAGTCATCAAAACCTTCAGATGAGATGATACATAGATTAAAAATAATGGGATTCAAATAAGGATCCTAAAAAGCTATGAGAAAAAAGTTTGGGTTGGGAACTGAATGTATTTTGTGTTGATGTTATTTTTTCCAGTAGGCACCATCATAACAAAAATGCCTGTCTGTACCAGTTGTACAATATACACATTTCTGTAATTTCATTTTTAACATCATGCATATTTAACCAACCAATACAAAATTTCCACATCCAGTAAACTGACTGTCCTCTTGGTGTTTCTTGTCATTGATACTATTTGAAACCAAAGGTGTCTAGTTTCTTTTTACTGGTCTCCAGACAGAACCTGTTTTGCAGCTATTGGCATGTTAGTCAGAAGTGTATAACCTTTAAATCTTTCCACTCCAGATCTGTGAGAAAATTACAGAGTGATGTGAAGGAGAGATTTTCTTTGTTTTGCTTTTCCTGTCCATTCTCCTCTGCACCACACAATTATGCACAAATCATGTTCTCTCTCTGGTTGTTTATACATTAGACTTTTCCCCTGTAGTTAGAATCTTTTATTCACTCACTTTTCGTGAAACCTCCAGATAAAGTTGCCGTCAGAAAGTTTGTTTAAAAAAATGCAGCTGTTTTATTCCAGACTGGATTAATAGTGGAATTTATTGTAATAAAATATAGTTAGAACACGAGCCTATGGAAATATGGGTAGGAAAAGTGGCAATAAAGCTATAGTTGTGGTTGTTGTGTGCCTTCAAGTTATTTTTGACTTATGGAGATCCTAAGATGACCCTATCATAGGGTTTTCTTTGCATGATTTGTTGAGAGGAGGTTTGCCACTGTCATCCCTTGAGGCTGAGAGTATGTGACTTGTCCAAGGTCACACAGTGGGTTCCATGGCTGAGCAGGGAATCAAACCCTCGTCTCCAGAGTTGTAGTCCAGCACTCAACCACTATGCCACACTGCTCCACTCTTTTATGTTATAGCCATCTTGCTTGCAAGGCTGGGCCATTTTATTGAATCCCAATTTGGGAGAAAGACAGGCTATAAATCAAATTAATAAGTAAAAATTAAAAATATTGCTTTTTATTGCACCTAGTTGAAATATTAGCTATGATTGGGCGATCGACTGATCCTTGAATAGTTCCACTGAATTGTCACAAGTGAATTTTTGCTCTCATGGGGTGAGAAGAGGCTTAAAGGACTAATATTCTCTCACTTCTCTGCTCCCCAGTAGTAAAATATTATTGTTCTAACATTATTTAAAAAAGCAAAACTTTTAATTGAGGTTGCCAAATAATTTTGCTGAATGAGACTTTCTCATGAATAAACACTATAAAAAATGAGTGAATGAGGCTGAACCATATTGCTCTATAGTGCAAATGCTAAACAAAGTAATGCTTTCGGTCTATAACAGACACTATAGCATGCATGGGAATTCTTCAGCCTACAAGGCCCAACAATGCAATATCTGGGAGCCACAACATTCCCATTCCTTCTTTACAGAGAATTTTACTTGGCAGCTGTCTCCAGGAAAACATTTGGTGAAATGGAGGTGCGGTGTTCAAATCAGAGGCCCAAAGGAGATCATGGTCCCTACCTTTTTTATTGTCTTGTCATTACTATTTGGAAGCTATATCCTGTGGTGAGAGGCAAGACTTATTCAGAGATGGTTTGCCTCTGAGGCTAAGAGGATGTGATTTGCCCAACGTCACCCAGTGGGTCTCCATAGCCAGGCAGGTGTCCTCTTGATCTTTTGGATCTACTGACCACAATAACCTTTGTGAGATGGGAATAGGAGGCACTGTGTTATGGTAGTTCCTACTTATAGGGTCAATTCCAGTGAGTGGCACTGAATGATTTCTGTTTGGTTATTAAGCTGTAGGGTATAAGGGTACCGTTCTATTCCCCATGCTGTTTCATGTCTGTATGAACCTACTAGTTCTTGTTATTTATTTATTTACTTTCTATGGTGCCTTTCTCCCAGAAAGGGACCCAAGACAGCTCACAATATAAAAACACATTTTAAAAAAACAATTAAAATAACCTAATTAAAACACTACAAAGTTAAAGTTTAAAACATACAGTGGTCCCTCCCCTTATGTGGGGGTTCTGTTCTGGACCCCCCCCCCCCCCCCGCATAAGGGAAATTCTGCAGATGCTCAAGGATGCTTTGATCTATTACCTGAATGGTAGGGGGTTGGACTGGATGGCCCTTGCGGTTTCTTCCAGCTCTATGAGTCTACGATTCAAGCCCCATTAAAGATAATGGGGCTTGTGCCCACAGCAGTGCGTGCCATGGGCGCACACACCATTACTTTTTCTGGTGCATGGCACCGCTTTTTCCAGCATATGGTACCGCTTCTTCTGGCCATGTAAGGCATGCCTGTGTATGATGTGGGTGCACTGGAGAAAAGTTGAAAAGCATCATCTAAAATAAACCCCCAAAGAAAGCCAGCCTTGCATGGTTTTAAAAAGCCTGCCTGCATAAAAAATATTTTTACCTGCTGGCAAAAGACCAGCAGGGAGGGGCCACCCTAGCCTCCCACAGAAGGGAGTGCCACAGGGTGGGAGCAGCCACTGAGACGGCTCTCTCTCATGTTCTCACCAAGTGAGCCTGGGATGGTGGTGCGACCAAGAGAAAGCCTTCTCCTGAGGATCATTTGATCTTTGAAAGGTTGGCTATGACCAGTATGGCATCCAGCTATATTTCACCTTGTCATTTGAGTCAGGTGATGCTGTAGAGATGCTGGACCAGTATCTGGATACTGTAGTGGGATAATAAACTAAAGTTGAATCCCTACAAGACAGTGACTCTATGGATTAGTTCTACACAGATTTGGAACTGCATAAGCAACCTGCCCTGGTTGAGGTTGCACTTCCCCTGAAGGAGGAAGTGTTATCTTGGATCCACCTTTGTCACTGCAGTCACTGGTAGATTCTGTGGTTCAGAATCCCCAGGACTAGCTTCAATTGGCTTCTCCTGGATATTTATTTCATTTCATTTCATTTTTCATTTCGTTTCTATGTCACCTTTCTCCCAATAAGAGGCCCAAGGCAGTTCCCAATATAAAAATTCCAGTGATACTGTTAGAATTTGGTAGTTCTACCAGATGTTTTGGGGATTATGGGGATTGTGATACACATGTGTTGGGGTGGTTAGAGATATTGGGTTGGTAAGAACCAAGGTTTGGTTGGTGGGGACTGGGAAGGTGCAGATGGGCTGTTAGCTCAACCTTGGGCTTCAGCTCAGAGCTTTGGAATGTGGTAAGAGGTTAGCATAGCCTGGTATTGGGAAGATGGAAAGGATAGGCTGAAGGGGGGGGGGGGGGGGTAATGGGAATAGTAGGTGGGGGAATATAGTTTGTGTCTTTTGTTAGTGGGTGGAGTTGGGGATGATGGGGTTTTAATATATCGGTTGTGTTAATAGACAAAAATTAATAAATAAATAAAATAATTTTTTTATTTCTAGCCTGCTTTTTGCCAGGCAATCAAAGCGGCATACAACAGCTTAAAATACATCCATATATACATAATGCCCCCCTTAAAACAAGATTAAACAATGTAAGATTAAAAACTACATATTAAAACCGACTAAGATAAATAAAAATCATCATGGGCAGAGATAGGCAGTTTCAGCTTAAACCCTGAATTGGTAAATTGCTGACTTTGGGCCTGAACAGACAGGCCAAAATAAAGCTGCTTCAGGTCACTCTGGAGGTATGCTGTTTAAATGACACGTACATCTTAAGAGGCCAGAAGCTGTACTAAAGCAGCACTCCAGTCCTTAGGACTGGAGCGTGGCTTTAGTGCTACTTCCTGTCTCTTAGGACATATGAAATAGCATACCTCCAAAGTGACCCGAAGCAGCTTTATTTTGGCTTGTCTGTTCGGCCCTTTGTGACTTTCAAAAAAGTTATGTTCTACTTCAGCAAACATGACTCATTGATTGCACAGAAGTTCTGAGTTTCCTGATTCTGACAGATACTTCCCTTGTTAACGCTAGGGATGAAATGGGCCCCTAAACAGCCTGGGACCTTGATAGATAAAAGGTTGCATCTCCCTACACATACCTGCTTGTGCACTAACTGCTGAATGGGCCTTCCCTTGTGTCCCACTAGTGGGAGAGTTATATTATGTGGAGTCAATGGAAGCAATCCCAGTGATTTCCAGGAAAAGGGACATAGAAGTGTGAGATGAAAGCATAAAAGCCTAATTTATTTCAGTAGCCATCACTGTGCAAAGATAGAGGCTGATCTGATCCACTTATCAGGAGCTCAATCCCACCAGACAGACTGTTTGGTGACTGGGTGCAGTTTTGTTCTGTTTCACACACAGTGTATTCCTCCTCCTGCTGTTGTCTTATATTTCGTGTTATTGTCTTGGAGAGAAAATGCTTATCATTTTCTTTCGAATCTGGAAAAACAAAACCACATATGAATGTACTGATCTTCCAAAAAAGTCAACCATACACAGAGATTGATTGCTGGCACATCTTTCCTTCACCAGCCTGATATTGCAGCTTCCTATGAATATTCAGGGCAACACCCAAACTGAAACAAACAGAAGCTTGAGAAACTTAGGGGCTTGACAGACTGGCCATTAAGGTCACCCTGGGGGCGGAGTTGGGACATGGTGCTCACATGACGCATGTCTCCTCCAGGCCAGTGTGATGCTCAACATAGAGTGTGGCGTCACGGCGCTCCTCTGGCATGTGTCTACATGACGCTGCTGGCTATGGTGCTCTTTCCATGGTGCAAAAAGGAGAGATCGGGGCTGCAACATGCAATTGCTGCGGCCCTGATTCAGCACAGATAGAGGTGGCTGCCGGCCACCCCTTAGGGGCAGTCTGTACACCCCTTAGAAAGTCTTTGTGGGACATGGTGGAAAGGTCAGTGTTGCACATGGTGTTAGACTTTAGCTCCCAGCAGCCCGAGTCAGCATTCTCAATGGTGAGAATTGCTGGGAGCTGGGGTCAAACAGCATTTAGACGGTTGCCTAGGTCTGACCCCTGTTCTTCTGTAACTTTTCTATCACCATAAATCCATTGCAATTCATTATGTTTAGTCCAGCCTCTCTTGTAGAACATATGGGAGGCATCTTGTTAAAGGAGAGAAGGAATCTATTCAAAGGCTATGCCCCTACCCACCTCCTCTTGTCTCAGTGGAAAAAATGGTTTGCAAGGTATCTTAAATGCCAAAGCAAACCTATTTCCACTACCCTTCTTGGCTCCCACACAAGTAACTGGGCTGTTGTCCCGTCCCTTACCATCATACACAATGAGTTGGTAGCAGCCAGAACAGTCTTTACTTCTCTGTAAGATGTCTTCCAGTGTTCTGCAGAAAAGTTTGGCTTGCTCTATACGATCTTGCCGGCTAAAGGCAGCATTTTCATCTTGGGACATGGCATAAAGGGATTGCAAAGGGGTGGCATACTCCAGGACACAATAATCAGTCTAGAGGAAAGAGGACAACAAATTTGTCAGAATTTGGACTATAACGCATCCAGCTTGTCTGAAAGGTCCAGCCTTTCTGAAAAATCATATTTTTCTCATGCAACCTACCCAAGTTCTAGGTGATTTCTCTTGACAGAGAGAAATCTGTGAGGACAGAGGAGAGGACCTTCTTGACAGTGGCTCCTAAACTGTGGAATTATCTTTCACTGGAGGCAAAACACTGCTACCCCTCCTCTGCTATTATTTCACTAGCAGATGAAGACCTTTTTATTTAAACAGCCATTTGATGATTAATTGACTGCAGGAGAGTCTTTTTATGGGAAATGCACACTGTGTTTTTCTTTTAGGTTTTTAAATTATAATTTTAAAACTAATCGTGTTTAATATCAGTAGCTTTTAAAATTGTGTTTCGTCTTTTTCATCATCATGTTTTTAGCTGGATATTGTTTTAGCCTTGTTGTAAGCCACCTTGAGTCCCATGTCAGGAGAAAAGTGGGATATTAATCTGTTGCCATGCTGACTGAGGATTCTGTCACTTGTAGTCCAAGTTAGCTCAGCCTAAATAAAATACTTTCAGCCTGGTACCTCCAGATATGTTTGATGACAATCCTGAGGGTGATGGGGGATGGATGTAGTATGACACATCTGCATGTCACCAGGTTTGAGCAAGCTGGTATAAATTTAAAAATCATGCACTTAGCAGAAGGTAGGGGGCATTGTATGGTCAACCAAAGGTGACTATGGAATCACACTGGAAGACCTAAATAAGTTTTCTTTCTTGGAATCTCGAGGTCATCCAGAATGACTTCTGGTGGTCACTGACCATAAAGTCACACTGGAGGACCTAGAGATTCCTAGAGAGAACATATTAATAAAATGAGTAATTAATCAAATCTGCAAAAGTCAAAGCTGCAAATGTGGAGGGCCAGCTGTAGTTTATTCAATGTCATATTGCTAAATTACTCTCCTGAATGAAGAGAAGATGAGATTAGATTAAAAGTTTCCCTACTGGCTTTTCTGTGCTACCATTCATATTTTCAAACTTGTCCTCCTGTTCTCTTTTATAGAGAGCGAGCATGCTTTAGTACAGTGGTTCCCAACCTTCCTAATGCCGTGACCCCTTAATACAGCTCCTCATGTTGTGGTGACCCAAACCCATGACATTATTTTCATTGCTACTTCATAACTGTAATTAAATAGGTGCTTTCCAATGGTCTTAGGCAACCCCCATGAAAGGATCATTCGACCTCAAGAGGGGTCCCGACCCACAGGTTGGGAACCACTGCTTTATTAGCTTGAATGTTGTACTAGGGTGGGAGACCAGGGTTTGAATCCCCCCTCAGCCATGAAAACTTTGAACAAGTCACACTCTTGCAGGCTTAGAGGTAGGCAAACCTCTTTGCCAAGGGAACCCTAGGATAGGATCACAGTAAGTCAGAGTCAATTTGAAGGCACCCAACAACAGCAACAACAATAGAAACTGTCCAGTTTGTTTTATTTATGCACATTGATCTTGCAGATCTTAAAGTGACCATTCTAAAAGTAATTTTCAAAGATATGTTATAGTGGGAGACAGTTGAAATAGCACTACAATCAGTGACCTGCACCTACACTTTTCTAGTCTCCCCTCAACCTGGGCTCTCAATTACTGTGACAGCCTTGAAATTATCTGGGCCCACAGATAATTGATCCCAAAGGCTGGTACACCATCACTAGCAGCTGGAATGGTAAAAGCTACAAGAGAATCAATGAAATGGCAAGCTACAGGTGATGGAGTTGCCCTTTTCAGCCTTCTCACTTTATGGAAAGGGATGTAGATAGGAGGGAGCAGCCTTGACGAAGAGGCATAAAGGCCTAAGCTCTAGTCGTCATCAAAACTGGTTGCTCACTGAGAGCGTTTTCTTTCTTTCTTTTTTTATATCATCATCATCATCATCATCATCATCATCATCATCATCATCATCATCATTGCTGTACCTTCTTGCTGTGCTGTGGGTTTTCTGCATCAGCCTGAACATGACAGACTGGCTAGTTGGAATTGTAAAAAAAATATTAAAAAATAGCCATTCATTTGAAAGATTTTGTTATGAGAAGTTGCTGCTTAAGGAACCCATTCTAGACCCCTCCACCCAACTTCTGTTTGCTTTTTTAATATGTTTGCTTTAGGCATATAACACCACAAAGTAAACAGGAGTCAAAAGTGTGATGCGGTGGCCAAAAAAGCCAATGTAATTCTGGGCTGAATCAACAGGAGGATAGTGTTTAGGTTGAGAGAAGTAGTAATACCACTCTATTCTGCTTTGGTCAGAACTCACTTGGAACGTTGTGTCCAGTTCCAGACACCACAGTTACCACAGTTCAAGAAGGGTGTTGATAAATTAAAATGTGTCCAGAGAAGGGACACCAAGATGATCAAAGATATGGAAACTAAGCCTTATGAGACACGGCTGAGGGAGTGGGTATGCTTAGGTTGGAGAAATGAAGTTTGAGAGGGGAGATGATAGCTATATTTAAATATCTTAAAGAAGATTGAACAAACTTATTTTCTGCTGCTTTAGAGAGTATCATTCAAGCCAATGGATTCATATTACAAGAAAAGAGATTCCATCTAAACATTAGAAAGAACTTCTTTACTATAAGTGCTGTTTGACAGTGGGTGGGACAGCCTCGGGATTGTGGACTCTTTGGAGATTATTATACAGGGGATGGGACGCCCTTGTCCAGTCCTTGTTTTGTCCTTCCTGCCTGGTTGTGTGGATATTTTCAGACGATGTCATCAGTATCCCGTTCTTAGCCTATTCTTATTGCGTGATTATGATAAGATTTTCAGACGACATTGTGCTTATCCTGTCCTTCTCCCGTCCCTGAAGTGGCATGGCCCTGTCAGTTTGTATCAATGGAAACATGTGTTAATACAATGACGGTTGCCACTGATGGGAGAAGAAGGGGATGAGTGAGGATGCGATAAGGATGGGGTAAGAATGGGAGCAATCCCTCCTGTCCCATGTGATAATCTCCTCTGTTTCTGGAGGTTTTAAAACAGAGGTTGAATTGGCATCTTTTAGAGATGCTTTAGTTACATATTCCTGCATGGCATGGGATTGAGCTAGATGAACCATATGATCGCTTCCAACTCTAAAATTCTATTATTCTATTTTAACATGTCAACTAGGTTTCTAAGAAATCTGTATTGACAGTTAGATCTTTGGATTATTGCCCAGACTCTTCTGCGTTCCTTGTCAAAGAGCAGTAGGATATTAAAGATATGAGGGAACAGTGTAAACCAGTCTTCCTTCCTTCCTTCCTTCCCTCCCTCCCTCTCTTTTCATCCCCAACTCTCTCTCTCTCTTTTCCTTAGAAAAGATGACAGTTAGGCTCTAAGTGCTTCCCAGTCATGCTAATTATTTGGACTGAAGAACTGTAGGACACTGGGAGCAAGTTCTCTCATTTGATGGAACAGGATGAATATCCATGCTTATGCTCAGTGTCGCTGACACAATGATCTTATCTATGTTTTAGATAAGCATTTTCAGCATCTCTAAAAGGATGTAACCTGGATGTTTCTATGTTCAACCTCTCTTCTTTGCCACTCTCCCACTTCCATCTTATCCTTTTCAAAAGCTGAATGGTTGTAAAGATAATTTTCTTTGTACATGCTCAAAAGCACTTTGCTTCTCTGTGTTGTGCTCCAATGGGGTTTCTTTCCGGTACAAGAGTAATCTTATGCAAGTGGGATATCTTAGTTCACCCAGTTTATGGTTCTTAGTGATCTCTCTCCAGCACAGCACTGTGGGTTTGCCCTCACCCTTCGGAAGGCAACGATCCTGGGTCTTTGAAACCTGGGTCTTTGAGACCCAGGTCTTTTGAAGGCCAAGCAGGAGTTTCTTTTAACCTCTCTTCTACTTACTGTACACTTCTGTACACTAGTACATTTGGACACTGAGAAATTTATTTGGCTACTAAAGTCTGTCATGTGGCTGTTCCAAGAACTACAAATACTGACCCAGAGAGAGGTCACAGACTAACAGACCCTGCACACATAGCAAATCATATTATACCTCCACCCTTCAAAGCCTGATCAAAGGCAATTTGTTCTCAGCCCTGCATAACTGAAGCATTAAAAGCAAAAGCCTGATTTTTCCTTATTAAAGTATGTGGTGAGACAACATTTTAATTTCACTCCATATACAAGTGACAAGGATAATTAACCAAACCTATATGAAAAACCAGAGAACATAGCCATGTGGTGCCTGCATAACAGTCTTGTCTGAAAGCATCTCCGGGACAGTTCCTGCAGCACTACTGTATATACTTATGTATAAGTCTAGAAGTTTAAGTTAAAAAATTGACCACAAAAACCAGAGTCAACTTATCTACGGGTCAATGTTGGTACTGTACTTAAACTCTTATTTATATAAAGGTACCATTCTCTGATTAAAGGCAAGAGTATAATCTGTCCTGGAAGCACTGACCCTGCTCTATTCTCTCATTCATGCAGCCTTTAGTGTGAACCCAAACAATTGTGCCTGCTGGAATTTTGTTAAGTTCTTTGGCATTGTTTTCCTTTGCTTCATACTTTAGATCCTTTGTTACATGGCCCTAAGTTTCACCCTCGATTTATCCATGGTTCATATCAAAACCCACAATTTTGGCCCCAAAACCTGCCCTCGACCTATACATGAAGTTGACTTATAGTTGAGTATACTGTATATGGTAACTTCAAATTGTTTGTGATGTAGAGCAGTATAAATCAAAGCAAGAAGACATGTTTAAAAACATTTTGGGAAAGAGAATCAGCTTATTTCATTGCTGTTGTATGAAGTTCTGAAGCTTTTTTAAAAAAACTTCTAACCTTATAGGGCAGTGATTCCCAAAGTGAGCAGTATGCCCCCCTTGGGGGCAGTGGAAAGATCCACAGAGGTGGTGATGGGGAAAGCCGGCAGCAGGGGGGCAGTGAGGGGAAATGGGGGTGGCGGAAAGCTTCAAAGTATTGGCGCGCAAGAAAGACAAGGAAACCAGGAGCCTTTAGGACCAGGGTCATGACACATGAAATTTTCAGGGTTCCTTCAAATAACTGCACAGCCTCGCTGATTGCTTTGTGTGCTGGTGTCTCCTGCTCTTCATCTGCCCTTGTGAACTCTCTCCCTTAGCTATGTATTTCGCTAATAGTAGCAGAAACCCTTGCAAAACTTGAGCACAGGGCCTCATTTCTGTGGCTTGCAGTGGCGCCATTTTGAGAAGGGGAACCTAGACTGACTGATTAGAGTAAGTTCTTAGAGCATGGGGGGGAGAAGCAGCAGCAAAAAGGAGCTTTCATATTTGAGATCCTGCTTAAGCTTTGCGAGCTTTGCTGGGACTTGGCTGGCAGGTTGGAGCTATGCTGCTGCTCCTGTTTTCTTTCATTGGACAAGCTGAGAGACAAGGTAACAGCAGAAACAATGTTTGTGTTGGGATCAAGGAAGCTGACAACATTAAAAGAACATTAAGATACTATAAAACACAATACCCCACAAACCCACCCACCTACAATAAAAACAATACAATTAAATTATTAAAGCAAAGAAGGCAAGTGAGATGCTAATCTGGGAAGGCCTGCCAGAAGAGATCCGCCTTGACCGAGAATAGCAATATTCTGGATCTCCTCTGGTAGGCCATTCCATAACTTTGGATTAGCAGAGGTTAACTGCAGCCAGCCTAGCTTTTCCTGGCTGCAGTAATTTTTTCCCAGAGGACCTGAGTGTGCAGGGCAGATTGTATGGGAGAAGGCAATCCCGTAGGTAAGCTGGGCCCAAACCATGAAGGGCTTTAAAGGTCATAACCAATACCTTGTACTGTGCCAGGAAACAAGGTGTGAGGGAAGTCATGTCTCTGGGGGGAGAGGGGAAAGAGTATCTAGGGTTGATTCTTCAAAAATGCTGCTCCTGTAGTTAAAATATTATCCTTTCCCTATCCACGCCAGTCTCAAGTCCAGAGCATGTGGCCTCTTTAAACCCCCTACACACACATTGGCTATGCCCCTCTCTGCCCCACTGAAGAACTGAGAGACCTTCCTCGCTGGGGAGAGGCTTCTCCCTTTGCACTTGGTCACCTTGGAAGCAGCAACCGAGAAGCCTCTTGCCCACATTGGCTTTTGCTAGAAGGCTGACACAAGCAAGAGTCTTCTTGGTCTCTGCTCAGCCAGCTGCTCAGTTGCTGCTCCCAAGGTGACAGGGTGCAAAGGGAGCAGTGACCAAAATTAGTTGTTTTAAAATACGCCGTAGAACAGTAGACTTAACATTAAGAAATAAGCACTGGGGGCACTAGGGTTGTCACCCAAGACGAAAGGGGGCAGCAGCCCGAAAACGTTTGGGATCCACTGTTATAGGCTATATAATTTCTTGTTTTGTTCTCCTCAGAAGCATAACTTTTCGAGAGAAGCATAACTTTCTTATTCAGGATACATTTGATGTGAGATCCTGAGAAATTCAGCTTTCATTTTCACAAAATGAAATACTTTAGGAATCTTAATAAGGTAAGAATGAGTTTTACTAAATATACTGAAAAAAGACAAGAACATTGAAAAACATACCTTTTGGTCTGCTCCTTGTATTCCATAAATACTATTTTTATAGCTTCTTTTTTTAATGCCAGCTCGATCCACTGTCATTTCTGGGAGGTTATTTATGAAATGAATATGGCTGTCAGCCTTCTGCAGGTCATCATACACATCACAGCTTAGGGGAATCAGGATGTGCAGTTTTGCAGTCTTCTCACATATCAGCAGTTCACTGTTTCTTTTCTCTAACTGAATAGAATTGAATTCTCTGATTGAGTTTTTGAGGCCTTTAAAGAAAAATGCACAAAGGAGAGAAACATTGCCAGTATAATGACTTATATAGCACCATCAAAGTATAAGTACACCTATAAATAGAAGTAAAGTGAAGTGAAGTAAAGTAAACCCTGTCCTGGATAAGACAGCACTTCCTCTGAAAGACCTGACTCATAGTTTGGGGGGTGATCTTGGATCTAGCATTGCTTCTGGAAGTCCAGGAAGCTTATCACACACATCTCCCCCCCGTTATGAGCACCGGAAAGGGATGCTTGGGGCCGCGCGTGACTGAGAAAAAACAGATTTTACCGCACAGCAAATCATTTTCAAAATGGCCCCATTCCATTCCCCCGGCACCAAGCCATCTCCATTCAGTGATGAGGCATGTCAAATTTTCGTTGGAAGACTTTTGGCAGGTCAAAATGACATGCCTTAGCACTGAATGGGGACAGCTTGGCACCAGGGGATGGAACGGGGTCATTTTGAGGATGATTTCCTATGCAATAAAATCCGTTTTTTTCTCAGTTGTGTGTGGCCATGAGCGGCCCCTTCCAGTGCCCATAACAGGGGGGGAATGTGTGCAATAAGGTTCCAACTTGTGCTTTTACTTACTTTTGGCTGGTGCACCAGCGGTGCATTTTCCTGGAGAAAGCAGACCCAGCCACTGTAGTTTATGCCCTAGTTACCTCCCAGGTTGACTACTATCATGCACTCTTTGAGAGGCTGCCCTTGAAAAGTATTCAGAAGCTTTAGCTTGTGCATACTAGAGACCATGTGACACCAGAAATTACAAGAACTGTACTAGCTTAGAATTTACTTCTAGGCTTAATTAATGGTTTTTAGCTAAAGGTTTCCCCTTTGACAAGGTTATCATAGAATCATAGAATTGTAGAGTTGGAAGAGACCACAAGGGCCATCCAGTCCAACCCCCTGCCATGCAGGAAATCGCAATCAAAGCATCCTCGACAGATGGCCATCCAGCCTCTGTTTGAAGACCTCTAAGGAAGGAGACTCCACTACACTCTGAGGGAGTTTGTTCCACTGTTGAACAGCCCTTACTGTCAGGAAGTTCCTCCTAATGTTGAGGTGGAATCTCTTTTCCTGGAGTTTGCATCCATTGCTCCTGGTCCTAGTCTCTGGAGCAGCAGAAAACAAGCTTGCTCCCTCATCAATATGACATCCTTTCAAATATTTAAACAGGGCTATCATATCACCTCTTAACCTTCTCTTCTCCAGGCTAAACATCCCCAACTCCCTAAGTCGTTCCTCATAGGGCATGGTTTCCAGACCTTTCACCATTTTGGTTGCCCTCCTTTGGACATGCTCCAGTTTCTCAATGTCCTTTTTTAATTGTGGTGCCCAGAACTGGACACAATATTCCAGGTGGGGCCTGACCAGAGCAGAATAAAATGGCACTATGACTTCCCTTGATCTAGACACTTTACTTCTATTGATGCAGCCTAAAATCGCATTGGCCTTGTTAGCTGCCGCATTGCCCTGTTGACTCATGTTCAACTTATGGTCTACTTGGACTCCTAGATCCCTTTCACACGTAGTTTCATTTAGCCAGGTGTCCCCCATCCTATATCTGTGCTTTTCGTTTTTCCGCCCTAAGTGCAGTACCTTACATTTCTCTGTGTTGAATTTGCTTTTGTTAGCTTTGGCCCAGTTTTCTAGTCTGTTCAGGTCATTTTGAATCTTGATCCTGTCCTCTGGGGTATTAGCTCCTAATTTGGTGTCATCTGCAAATTTGATAAGTATGCCCCCAATTTTGTCCTCCAAGTCATTGATAAAGATGTTGAATAGCACTGGGCCCAGGACAGAGTCCTGTGGGACCCCACTGGTCACTTCTCTCCAGGATGAAAAGGAGCCATTGTTGAGCACCCTTTGGCTTCGTCCAGTCAACCGATTACAAATCCATGTAACAGTTGCCTTGTCTAGCCCACATTTTACAAGCTTGTTTGCAAGAATATCATGGGGAAAGACCTTGTCAAAGGCCTTACTGAAATCAAGATATACTATATCCACAGCATTCCCTTCATCTAACAAGCGGGTAATTTTATCAAAAAAAAGAGATCAGGTTTGTCTGGCATGACTAGGGAGCAGTGCTCATCTCCATTACTAAGCCGAGGGAGCCAACGTGGTCAAAGATGACTCTGTGATCATGTGGCCACCATGGCTGCACAGAACACAGTTACCTTCCCACCAAAGTGGTACCTAATTATCTACTTGCATTTTTACATGCTTTCAGACTGCTAGGTTGGCAGAAGCTGGGGCTAGTGATGGGAGCTTCCTCTGTCACTTGGTGCTTGGCCTTGAATTGCCAACCTGCCGATCTTGCAATTGTCAGAGTCAGTGTCTTAATCACTCAGCCATCAGGTTTTGATCTACAAAGCCCTAAACAGCTTTTTGCCAGGCTATCTGAAAGACTACCTCCTTCCATCTGAGCCTGTCCAAAATTTTAGATCCTCAGAAGAGAACCTGTTGAAGGTGCCAACACCTTGTGCAATTCAATTGGTACGTACACATAATAGGGCATTTTCTGTAGCAGCACCCCAACTGTGGAACTCTGCACCCAAAGACGTTACACTGGCTCTAACTCTTTTAAACTCCTGCTGGATGGCCAAAACAATGTTGTTTTGCATGACCTTTAAGGTGTGACATTGTTCTGTTTTAAAATTGCATTTTAGGATTGTTTTTATATTGCTTTTAAAAGTTTAACTAGAGTATTTTAATTTGTTTAAAATGTGTTTTATCTTTATATTGTTTTAATTGTTTCTATTCATTGCCTCAGGAGCCCTTCTGGGCCAGGAGGTGATATAGAAGTATCTTAAATAAATAAATATAGTATCTAAGAAAGAGGAAGAGTGAGACTGTATATGCCATGAGACACATGTCCAGTTTAGTGCCGCCAAGTCTCTTCCATGCCAAGAGCAGAGAAAGGCAAATCCATCCCTTGTGCTTTGTTTTATTGCTGGTGAGCAATAAGATTCCTGATCATTTAGCTCTGGAATTTTCATGTCATTAGCACTATATGGCAATTGTTTTATAGCACAATATTCAGAAGATTAGGGACTACAGGAGAATGTTAGCACCAGGGGTAAGATTTTATTGCTATTATTTATTTATACACAGCTGGCCCTCCTTATCCGCGGATTCAAGTAACCATGGTTTGAAAATATTCAAAAGAAGTATAAATTCCAAATAGTAAACCTTGATTTTCAATTTTATATAAGGGTCACCATTTTGCTATGCCATTATATTTAATGGGACTTGAGCATCCATGGATTTTGTTATCCACGGGGGATCTTGGAACCAAACCCCAGCAGATAACAAGGACCCATGGTGTTTCATTAAATGCACTTTTCTCCCAGAGTGGGACTGAAGGCATCTCACAAATAATGTTATATCCTTATTGGGGGGATATCCCAATTGTTTTTCTTCTGCACTTTTTTTGAAGTATCACTTCAAAAAAAAAAAAAGTGGGGAAAGAGAAAATAGAAGTGTAAAGAAATTGACCTACTTCAGCCTCAAACAATCCAGTACCCCCAAACCTACTTCCCCCAATATTATATTAATAGTTAATCAAAGATATTGTTTACACATTACTACTTACAAGGCAAAACAAACTTCAAATACCCGACGTAGTATGACCAAGCAAGTCCTTGTGCTACATTGCAGTTGTTTTGTTCATATTGTTGAGAAATCTCTGCAGCTGAGGGCCGCTGAAAATAGAAAGGAAAAAAAAAACATTTCCCCAGACAAGTTGCAGCGCTCACACAGGGAGAGACAAGGTATTTTGCTGCCTAAGACAAAAGAAGAGACAACACCTCCTCCTGTTCCAAGCACAAAATGCCAACTAGACTGGTAGTTTATTCTTATTTCAGCTCTGGCAATGGGGCAAATGTCTACCTCAGAGAGGAGAAGGCAAGCTTAAGAGACTGCAGGATACAGATTGTTCTGATCTATTAAAGTTCACCACCACTCCCTATTTCCCAGCATTTGCTGCCTGAGATTCGTGCCTCACGTTCTTAAATGGGAGGGTTTGGGGCAGGCTCTTTTTCCACTTTGATTGACTTTTGCTATGATAATAATAAATAATAAAACTTTTATTTGTATCCTGCTTTTTGTAAAAACAATCAAAGTGGCGAACAACATACAAAATCATTCAATGATATACACAATATCCCCCCTTAAAAAAAGAATTAAACAGATTGAGATTAAAATTACATAAATAATATTAAAATCTAATAATCATGGGCAGAGTCAAGGCATAGACCAAAAGTGTCCATGATGTATGAGTCATTATGTGGCCAAGGACCAAGGACGTAGCCAGGATTTTGGGAAGGGGGGGCGTCAAGACTAAGTGCCACCATTTTGAGAGGCTAAGAGCCCCCCCAGACACAAAAAGAGGGTCGAGCGTTTACCCGTGACACCTTGATGGCACCACTTTAATTTCCGTTATGGCTTCATGCAATGGAATCTTGGGAACTGTAGTTGAGTCATCTGTCAGGTGCCACAACAAACTACAAATCCCAGCATTTCACAACATGGAGCCAAGGGCAGTTAAAGTGGCATCAAACTGGATTGTTTTTTCAGTGCAGATGCAAACTGAGTCCTTCCTCTGAAGGTGTTTACATCAGATAAATTCAGCTCGATGAAGCAAAGTGCAGCTGCTCGAGCAATGAGCGGCAGTCACTCTGTTCATGCTCAGAGACACTCTGCTCATGCTTTGAGACACTGTATTCCAACATCTGAGCTGAGCTACGAACCCAGGCTGCATCCACACATTTCATTCCCACTTCCAAGAGGGATTTTTAATTTTGAGATACACACACACACACACACCTTTTAATTCCAAGACCTATCTATCTATCTATCTATCTATCTATCTACCATAATTTTTAATTCCAAGCCATTATACGTTCCTTTCTTTTTATAATAAACAAACCCCTTTAAGAGAATCCTATTTTGGGAGAAAGGCAGGGTATAAAATCAATCAATAAAAAATTATAGTGCAATAGTCCATCAGTGCATGGCTTACATTATAAGACTTTATACCTTTATACATTTAAAAACTATTAAAATCACAGTAGGCTCAGAGTGCTACAGAATCATGGGATCATAGAGTTAGAAGAGACCCCTAGAAGGGCCCTGATCCAGTCCAATCCCATTCTGCCATGCAGGAACTCCCAGTCAAAGCATCCTCAACAAATTATGTAATGGAGGTGTCCATCTACATTGCAGAAAGATATACTATAGATTAATGCTATGGAAAAATCACCACCTTGAGTCTGTATATTGGGAGAAAGGCGGGATATAAGAAAATAACAACAACAATAATATCTGGGTATTGTAGTTTTGTGAGACATTTAGCCTTCTTTGTCAGAGAGCTCTGGTGGCACAACATACTACAAATCGCAGGATTTTCCATAGCATTAAAGCAGTGTTGAACTGGATTATTTCTGCAGCGTGCAGCCTTATTAAACTGCAGTTCCCATCAGTCTGTGGTGCTGCTGGATGATGGGGCCTGCAGTCTAGCATTGCCTGGAGCAGGGCCATAGGACTCCACAGCCATGATTCATCATCTTAGATTGATTGCATATATTAATTAATTAATCATAAAAACATAGAGTTAGAAGAGACCCCACGAAGGGCCCTGATCCAGTCCAACCCCATTCTGCCATGCAGGAACTCTCCATCAAAGCATCCCCATTGACATGCTGAAAAAGGGCCAGCTAACTGTATTTTATACTATTTGTCTTTTAAAAAAGAGAAAAAACAAGGCTGGAAGGAAGCCTCTTGCCTTTTTGCATCACAGACCCACCTATTTTTTGTTGTTGCAAAAATCCAGAAATGACTGTTTTTTAAAACATGAGTCCACTCTCAGGAGAAATATCCAGAGTAGAGTCTGAGTCTCTTTTCTCTGGACTTCCAAAACCCCAAACTGACCCTGAGAGCATCTGGTCTGACCCCCAACTCAAGGAAACTTGGGAATCCTGAAGGTTTAGATCAATTACTGAATTATTGAATTATACAAGGCATAGTGGTCTCAGGGTTTTGCTGAAGCTCAGTATGCAGAAGCACAACATTATTTTAAAAATATTGTGCATTAAATTACCTTCAGTCTATGTCTATGAGATGCATATGAAACATACATGGATCCCATCTCCCAGTATAATATCCCATTAGACATAATACTGTATATAAATATACCAAAATCTGAAAAACTCCAAAATCCAAAATACATCTAA
Organism: Sceloporus undulatus; assembly: GCF_019175285.1. NCBI lineage: Eukaryota > Metazoa > Chordata > Lepidosauria > Squamata > Phrynosomatidae > Sceloporus > Sceloporus undulatus. Next base: position 137,344,993 of record NC_056525.1, on the reverse strand, counting down.
TCCTCAGCATTTTGGGTAAGGGATATTATTATTATTATTATTATTATTATTATTATTATTATTATTATACTATATTGTACATGGATATAACAGCTAAAAGTTAGAAGTCACCTTTTCCTTCTTTTCTTCAGTTCTCCCTGAGGGAGGAAGGGGGGAGGAGGAGGAGTGGAAGCTGGACTCTGAAGGAAACGAAAGCGAAAGGAGTCACAGGGACTCCCTCTCTCCCTCCCTCCCTCTCTCTCTCTCTCTCTGAGCTTGCAACTGGCGTTCAAGCTCCTTCCTCCTCCCTCCCCCCTCCATTAAAGCCACGGAGCAGAGGGAAAAGAGGAACTTTTGTTTTGTCTTTCCTCTGTTCCCTCGCCGTGGTTTTAATGGAGGGGAGGGGGGAGGAAGGAGCTTGAACGCCCCCAGGGCCTGATAGGGGGGGTTCCGACCCCCCCAACCCCCCCCCCTGGCTACGTCCTTGCAAGGACTTTATTCTAGAAAGGCCTGCCGGAAGAAATCCGTCTTGACAGCTTTTTATAAAGTGTCAAAGTTGTTGATTTGATGGATCTCATCTGGCAGGCCATTCCACAGACTGGGAGCAGTTGCAGAAAATGATGATTTAGTTAGTGTGATGCTGAACCTTGGTGTGGCATATCTGTTTCCAAATCTATGCTCAGCAACAGAGTTGTTGGGTAGTCTTAGACTAACAAGCTCAGAAGCAACTTACTTCATAAGGATGAGGCAGAGATACAGTGGAACACAAATACCTAAATTTTAAAAAGTTATGCTCAACATTGTAGTGTGTTAAAGAAAGGGAAACCATAACAGGGCTTTGCAGCCAGAATCTGCATAGATTCTCAGTGCCTGGGGTGATGATAGTCATCCAGGGAGCATGCTTCACCCGCTTCTATGTACATTAGTGGTTCCCAAGCTGTGGGTCGGGACCCCCTTGGGGGTCGAATGACTCTTTCATGGGGGTCGCCTAAGGCCATTGGAAAACACCTATTTAATTACAGTTATGAAGTAGCAATGAAAATAATTTCATGGGTTTGGGTCACCACAACATGAGGAACTGTATTAAAGGGTCGTGGCATGAGGAAGGTTGGGAACCACTGATGTACATAATTTTCTCCCATTTAAGTTACTCATTGCTATTTCGTCTGATGTCGTAAAATGAAATGCTGAACATAAGGATATCATAGTAATAGAGGCAACATCCTTCACACTAGGTAGCCTAGTCTCTGCTAACTAGAATGTTAAAATGGGAAGTAAGATGCCTCTCTGCAAGAGAACATGAAGATGCTCTGCACTCATTCAGGGTCTTTGTATCTCCTCCTCATTTTACACATCATAACAAGAATTTTGTTAATGCACATCATAATGCATTTTGTCAATATGATAAAATCATCATCAACTATTTATATAATGTCATCATGTGTAAATAGTGTTTTACATGAGTGTCTTACAATTCTTAATTTCACAGTTCCCTGTTGTCAGGATTACAATCTTTTAAAAAAAACAACCCAAGAGATGTTACTTTTCTTATTAATACTTGCTTTTGTAATTTTGATGTAAACAAAGTAGGGCTGGATCCTTCTCCTTTACGCATGCCACAAAGTAGGGCTGGCCTGCTTCTTCAGTTTGGAGGGCTGGATCCTTCCAGGCAAGCTGCTTGTCTCCTGCAGCCAAGATGGCACTTTACCACCCCTTGTATCCCTAGAATAGGAATAGTCTGGTTCCTCAGGCTAAAGAACCCTTAAGTAATATAATGAAGAAAAAGTGTTCTGTAACTATCTCCCACTGAACCTAGTTTTGTGCTTATATTATTTTATTTAAAATCAAACATAGAGTACATTTTTAAAATCTTTATAGCAAAGACAGCTAATTCTTGTTAATTATTTAAGTATTTCAACACTGTGAAGTCGAAGATTTCCACAGCTGGCATCCATAGCTTTCTGAGGATTTTCCAGGCTATGTGGCCGCATTCTGGAAGAGTTTATTCCTTCCAGAACTCTTCTAGAACATGGCCACATAGCCTGGAAAACCCACTGAAAACTATTTTAACACTATTTCCCCACAAGGCTTGAAGCCTAAATAGGAGGTTAGCAGCAGTCAAATCATTATCAATTTTCTGGCAACCCTACCTGAAGGTGGAAGACGATGCTCAAAAGCTGGCAAAAGCACATAAGGCTCAGGTTTAAACATGATGGCAGCTCAGTTTCCTTGAAAAGCAGGTAGGCTGACACAGGCAACAGCAGAAAGAAGACAGCATGCCGCCGTAGCTCCAGACAGGCATCCAGGGCCCACAAATAGTTCCCATGGTACCTGCACAAAAGAGAATCATGACATAAGAGAAGAGCATACTCTTCATGCCTTTCTCCTTTTCTGATCCTTCAGCGTCTCTCTCTGTTTTTCCTCTCTTATTCCTATGTAAGAGCTCATAGAGACTAGCCCAATATATCAGGAGGTCATGGTTTTTACCACTCCTGTTTCTTAGACTGAGACAATGTTTTGGTAATTCCATAAGATTTCAGGCTTCTCTTTCTCCTTACCTGAATCTTTTTATTTCTACAAGCAATACTTTCTAATCTTCCATGCTTCTCTTTTTGTTCCCATTAACCTAGTTCTACATTTTTGTTGGATCTACAGTGTTGTGTGTGTGTTCATTTCCATGCAGATACACACACATACCCACACAGAGAGTGAAGAGGAGAGGAAAATGGAAGAGACTGTGCATTTCTCCCCACTGTTTTGTGAAACTGCCCTGTGTGAGGAAGGAGGCACTAGAAAGAGGGAAAAAGGGGCGTGGGAAGAGATAATCAGGCTTCCCTATTTGATTTAAGCTCTTGTTTGTGTGACCTCATTCAGCACAATAATAAATAAGGAAGAATAGACCACTTTAAAAATACAAGAGAATATGGATGTGGAAATGGGAAGTGACACTAAATGTAGCTGACCAAATTGGCACTAGTTTCCAGTCTGAATGCACCCTAAATCCCTTGGCCATGGTACTTCCAATACGCCAGCCTTATGTGTGGTAAAACATTATCTGTTATTACTAGACCATGTCACCATCCATCAGCATTATTCCTTGTCTTCTGGAAGCTTGGATACCTGGATGTCACATGATGCACCTCTTCTGTGAAGTTGCAGAGCCCCTTCAGCAGTGTTCCAACATGCAACAGTATAAAATGAGTGATAAGACACTGCAGAGCCAGGTAAAGACTTTGTCCGGTGAGATACAGGGTGAAGGCACATAGAAGAAGCAAGAAGCAGCTCATCAGCTGAGCCCGATTTCCCCGAGGCTTTGGGATAAGAGAGTGGCTTTCTTCATTAAACTGATTCTTCCTGTGAAACATCTGCAAGACATAAAGCCAAAGATTTAAATTTATCACTTTTCCAGGCTTTTTTGGAATCTCCCATTCAAAAAGCATTTAAGACACTCTCCCCATCAAATTTAGAGAAGGAAGCCAATTTGGCTTTCAGTCTTTCAAATTTAGAGAAGGAAGCAAATCTGAATCAACAGATGTTGGCCTCTAGACAGAATAAATATTGCTGATAGCTGTGGTATTTATTGCTGTAGGTTTTTTTTTGGTGTGTGTGGTTAAAAATAAGATAATGTTTCTGTTATTCCAGACTAGTAGTTGGCAATTCCCAGCACCAATAGCAACATTTCCTTCTTTTCCAGAAAGTGTTTTCACCTCCAATTTCAGGATATATCAAAGCAACCCCTCCCCAGAAGAATACTTGTAGTTCATACTGGATTCATTGGTCACTAACTTCTCTTCATTGCTACTGTGGCATGGGGAGAGGTAACTGGCAGTAGGGACATTCCCTTGCAGTTTACATAACGTATTTTAGGCTACTCTTCCTTTGAATAAAAAGCATGCCCATACCACAACTCACAACATCCAGAAGACATAGTGATCAAAGACACTGAAGAAGTTTGAATGAGGATAGGCCAAGTTGCCTACAATGTCAGATAGCTCCCTTTATCTCCCCCTTACCCTGCGTGCACTAGCTTTTACAAGCATCAAATAAGCTGGAGAACTGAGAGTGGTGATGGCACTAAGAGGTCATCAGGAATAAACAAGGAGCTTTGTTATGGGAGTTTTATCTTTTTGCATTAGTCTGGAAGAGCCTATAAACTTAAGAAATTGTGTGACAGAAAAACTACAGGAACAGTAGGAGGAATTTCCTGATAGTAAGGGCTGTTCAACAGGTAAAACACACTCCTTTGGAGACTGGTGGAGTCTCCTTCCTTGGAGGTCTTTAAACAGAGGCTGGATGGCCATCTGTTGGATATGCTTTGATTGAAATTTCCTGCATGTCAGGAGGTTGGACTGGATGGCTCTTGTGGGTTCTTCCAGCTCTATGATTCTATGTTCCCCAAATGCTGGTGTTTTACTTGGTGGAAGAATCACAAAGACACAGCAGATGTCTAGAGTGAGCTAGGGGTGCTCAGTCTACTGAGAGCTGTCAAATCAAGGTACCAGAATCACCTTCAAGTACAATTTCTTCCTTGTGCCCCACCCATGACAGGAACTTGGCTGAATCACAATGAATCCAGAAGGTTATTGTATCATAGCCAACAAATGGCTGGCATCTAGTTTATCCAATGAAAGCTTCCATGACCACTGCTACCACATGAATGTTCAGGAGTCCCATTGAATTCTGTGGGGCTTGTTTCTCAGTAAACATGTATAGGATGGTACTCTTTATAGTCCACTAACTCTTTCAAGCCTAATCTATTTCCAGTTGTATCCTGAGTGAACATTTACTTCAGCTTTGACTCTGCATTTCCCCACAATCTTCATCCATACTATTTTTCTCGGCTCAATGCCCACATTCAGTTGGTTTGAGGTTTCTGCCTTTTTCATGTTACTCATCTCCCCTAAAATGTCCCTTCCATCATGCTAGACATTTATCTCTCAGAAAACAAGTTGTTTATGTACTCACAGGTAAATCTACTCACCGATAACTACCCAGAATCTGCTATTATAAATGGCACATTGAGCAGTAGTTTCTTTGCCAGTGAATCTATTTCAAAGGGAGGGCTCCTCCATCATCCAGCAATTTCTAAGCCACAGCCCTTCCTCCTGGCTCTCAGACTATCAAAGTAGCTTCTGGTTCTCTCTGTTTCACTTTTGAAGGAAATGCTGCTTACCTTATTTTCCATTCCATAAATGAATTCTTATAAATAATAACGGTTGTTCATTCTACCTCTACCTACAAAGTGACAGCATGATTCAGTACTCACCTGGGACCACTGACTGCAGTGTATTAAATAATTTCTGATTTTTTAATCTGCTTTCTGTCCCTTGTTGCTGCTATGTTGAGCTGGGTAGAGTCTGCTTAACAAAACTGCATCTGCTCTTCTTTGAAACATAAAGCCAGCTCTGATTTGCCAGCCAAGGAACATAAGATTTAATAGGGGTTGGGCTTATCCTAATACATGTCGTTGCTTCGAACAGGAAAAAGAAATCTCTGAGTTTAATAATGAAAATGAAACCAGCAAATGGGTCCTGTTCCAAATTTAGAAGATTCAGCAGAAAAATATGCAAAACTCACCCCAGGGCTTTCATGTACTCCATTACAGAGCAAGTCATGCCACCCACCTATCTCGCAGTCTCAAATGAGACTTCGAGGCCATTAACTTTTTATGGGAAACTATGTACTACTGTACTGATAATGGTCTCCAGAGAAAAAGAGATGCTGTGAGTATATATAAACACCTGATAGAGAACAGCTACGGCAATGGCCATTTTCTTCAAACGATATGGCAATCTAACTTGGGCATTGAGATTGCAGATTCCAATTGATCACATACCTGGATGCCTCCTCCTTGCACATCTCCGTTGATAGCCACCAAAGAAGGTGTCCAAAAAACTAAGTGGTATCTCACGCCTAGACAGCTTTCCTGAATGACTAATAGTATCACTCCAAGATGTTGGAGGGATATAAAGATTGAAGCTTGTATGCCCACATGTGGCTTGAGTGTCCCAAAACCAGATGCTTTTGGATGACAGTCCTATGTCAGATATCACTGATTATATGACAAAGTATATACACTTCTGTCTGGCCTCCTATTGCTATCCCTTTATATTGGGTACAATAATTGGTTGAAGCAGAGAAATTTGATTGCTTTTTTTATTCCAGCTGTTGGGGCAGAGGTGGCTAAATACTGGACGGCAGGAGATTTTAACATGGCCGACTGGTGGTACAGAATATGAAACACCTGGCTAATAGAAAAACTTTAACATAATCTAAGAGTCTCTCATACACAATATGTTCCAAGAGGACTGGTTCACTATTATTGAATAAGTTAAGAAAAGGTCATGTCAAATACAACCATGCCAAATACAGCCTCCATGAGACCAAAAAGTTTTTGGAAGATTATTTTTGGATTCATCTTTTGGAAGTGAAGAAAATCTTCCTAGTTGCCCCAGTGTCCCATAATGATTTTCTTTCTTTCTATGGCATTTTCTGAGAACAAAGTGGAAAAAAGAATTGTGTTACGTTGGGATCCACATCTTACTACATTATTTATTTGCCTGAAAACTGTTTGATATTTGATCTGTTATGATACTGTAACAATTTCTGTTTTCCATTAAAGACATGATTAAAGAAAGAAAGGAAAAGAGATGGACACAACGTGTGGTCCTTGAAATGAGATTGGGCTGCCATTCCCATCTAAACAGGTATTTTTAGTCCCCAAAACTCTACTTTGCTCAGCTGAAATATAGGCGTGGTACAGACTGCCCTTTTGCACCATGCTGGCACTGATTTTAGGGTTAGGGACTGCGCAGCAACTGCATGGTCCCTAACAGTAGCACGGTGTGGCGACATAACAATGGTGGCATCCTGTGTACACAGGCACTGCCATTGTAACGTAAGCGCAGCGCGGCATCCACACAACGCTGCACATCACTTATGTCACAAGTGCACCATGGGCACACTTGTGACGTCCACCTTGCGGTGCAGAAAGAACCCAGTTTATCTGGGTTCTTTTTCCTCTGGAGGGAAGCTGCTCGGTTTGGCAGCTGCAGCTTCCCTCCGGAGGCAGTTAGGCTACCAGCAGGCTCCCCTTTTTGGGCGGTCTGTCCTGCGCCATAGATGTTTTTTTCTGGAGGTGTCATGACTCAACTTCCCCATTTCAGGGAGAATTTGCTGATTCAGAGACTTGAAGTAGGGAAGACTTTTAATGGTATTTCCTCCTAAATGTCTCTTGAAGTTCTCTTACTCATTTTCTGTAACAACTGCTTCCTCCTTTCTCACTTAACATGGCTCTTCCTCCATTGCCCATTAATAAGATCAATACATGGTGTGAGGATCTGAAAGAGGATCTTTGCTGTGGTGCTGTAGTACTCTTTCACTGGGAGTCCAATCAGTGCTAGGTAAAATTCAGCATCAGATCTTGGTGCTCAGTCTGTCTCTCCTTTTATTTTTGACATATGTGAATGTTGCCTTTTGAGACAATATATTGTAACCTATAAAGCAATTGTATATAAAATACAAAACAAAATTAACAATGAATCTTTTACCTCACTTCTATTCCTTCTTTCATACCCCAGCAGGCTATCCTGTTGTTGGCTTCCTTTCTTTTTCTTTTTCTTCTGTCCTTTCATTTCACTTTTACATGCTGCAGTCTTGCTTTTACTAAACTTGGATGCAACTTGGCACCTGCTAGTCCTGTATTTAAATTTATGTGGTCTGAGGATGTGGACAAGATTCTTGAAGAAGTGAGAGCCACCACATGTATACTGGATCTTTGTCCTTTCTGGGTCCTGAAAGCATCTAAAAGGGGACTAGCCAAGTGGGTCAAGGGGGATGAGAAATGCCTCACTGTGGCAAGACACCTTTCCATCTTGCCTAAAAGAGGCTGTGGTGAGGCTGTTGCCAAAAACAAACAAACAAACAAACAAAACAAAACAAAACAAAACAAATCTTCTCTGAATGCCACATACTATAGAATTACATGTCCATATCCAATATCCCTTTCTTGAAAAAGGTTCTAGAGCAGTGGTTCTCCGTGACCCTTTAATGCAGTCCCTCATGTTGTGGTGACCCCCAACCATAGATGAGTGGTGTCTCGGTTCCTAAGACCATTGGAAATATGTGTTTTCCTATGGTCTTAGGCAACCCCTGTGAAAGGGTCATTCGACCCCAAAGGTTGTGACCCACAGGTTGGGGATCGCTATTCTAGAGCATATGGGGGCCTCCCAGCTGCACAGATTCCTGGATGATATGGATTATCTATATCCATTTCAATCTAGCTTCAGGCTTGGTTATGGGCCAGAGACAGCTTTGGTCACCTTTGTGGATGACATATAATGGGAGCTGAATGGGGAGCTGTCCCTGTTGGTTCTGCTGGAGCTCTCATTGGCTTTTGATACAACTAACCATTCTTGCAGCTGTTTTTGAGTAGGGCTTTGGAGAAATGAGTTATTTACGTTTTAGTCTTTCCATTACTAGAACAACATCAATGTCTTTATGTAATCTAGCTATCTGGTGAACCATGCTTGCTCTCAAGGGCCTCTATGCATGTGTATGTCTGTGCCTATATACACACTTACTATTTCTATCTTATTGCATAGTTTTGGGTGTAGGAAAAAGACATTGAGCCAGCTATAAGTCATGAGCACAACCATAATTCAAACTTAAGACTGTAACAGAATGCAGGCATCTCTTTTTCCCTTCAGAGATGGTTCCTGGCTGAAGAAATTCCTACTGGTTCCTGTCTCGCAAATTGTTTTCCTGGAGTCTCACCCATTTTGGATGCATCCTTTCCTTCTGCCACTCTGAGATCTGTAGTTTGTTGTGCTGACAGAGCTGACAGAGAAGGTTTTGTTATATACTGCCATCTTGTGGGTTTTAAGAAATTTGTATATATTTTAAGTCAAAAGGTGAGAAATCTGCAGTCCTCCAATTGTTGTTGGAGTGCAACACCCAGCATCCTTACCTAGCTTAGCCAGTGGCAAAAAATATTGGGAATTATAGTCCAACAACATCTGGGCAACTGCACAGTTTCAACATGCCAGAGTAGCTGGTGAAGCAGGTTAATCTGCTTTTCCCTTTTCTGTTTCGTTCTTCATACATGATGGTGATATAGATTTAAATGTTGGTAAATTCCACAACCATATCCACTGTATTTCAGAAATTTGCATATTCAGTTCATTTTTGCACCAGGCCCTTCCACCATTACTGCGTGTCGTGTGATATTTCCATGATTTTTGTAGCTTATTGAGACAAAAACAAGTATATCAACTGTTATGCAGAATTCTTCAAAAATAAATAAGAAATCTGGGAGATCTTTCTTTTTTACGTGTAAATTTTAAAATAAATTATTTTATATATCTGAAACTGTGTATAATTTATTTTTAAAAATATAATCCCTAATAGTCTGTAATCCACGATCTTGCCAATGTTAGAATTGCTATGATTTATCTTCACTTAGGGTGACAAAGAAATGGACAGCTAGGGAAGAGTTTTGGCACTAGATTTCTTCTGTTTTTGCCAAATGAGTAAAGAACGTTTTAAAGGAATGGTAAGTATGGCTCCATACAGACAGGCCAAAATAAAGCTGCTTCGGGTCACTTTGGAAGTATGCTGTTTAAATGATGCATGCGTCCTAAGAGTCCAGAAGCTGTGCCAAAACCAAGCTCCAGTCCTAAGGACTGGAGCTTGGTTTTGGCACAGCTTCTGGACTCTTAGGACGCATGCATCATTTAAACAGCATACTTCCAAAGTGACCCGAAGCAGCTTTATTTTGGCCTGTCTGTATGGGGCCTTTGTTAAGTTTGGTAGTAGTTAAATTTGAATAAAGTATAGTCTCAATATACTCTTTGTCACTATTTGTCTCTAATGCTAACCACTGAGTTGAAGAATCTAGTCTGATAATGTAGAGTACTGAATTACCACAATTGGAATGCATTGCAATATATTTTATAATTAGGTATTGACAGTCTTCCAGAATTTGTCAAGTATTTTTGAGAATCTGTTTTTCCCATCTGTATTTTAACAATCAGTTCTTGTATTTCAGAGAAATACAGAGAAAAACTTAAAGCTATGGGGATGTTTTGGAATAGGAATAATTCTAGAAGTACTTGTATTTTTTATTGCTGCATTTCCCCCCAATATTGATAATTTTAAGACTGACCATTTGTTCAGTTTTTGCTTCAGTTGGTGAAAGACTTGCAAACAATTTCTCCTAACTAAGTATTTGCAATCTTTCGTTAGCAGGATGCCTATAAATACTTGAAGCCAGAATAGCTAATTTCTACTATTTGTTGTTGAAGTTCGCTGATGGCTCATTTGCCACTGTAAATAATATGGAAGATAAAATGAAGTCTTGTTCCTTTCTTTAGCCTAATGGGCTTTGAGGCTAAATTATTTGTGCAAACTGATGTGTGAGACTGAAAGGTGATTAATTCATGAAATAAATTTGGTTCCAATGTTTTGTTTTTGAAGTACTGCCATTAGAGCAGGCCATTGTACCATATCAAAAGCCTTGAGGGCATTTAACGAGAGCAAAATGAATGGTGTTCAAAGTTCTGCCTATGGCATGTGCAATAATTCTTTTGGGGATAAAACCTTGTTGATCAGGGTTTATATATTAGGTAACAAAAACATTCTGCTGTGAGGTGAATATTGAAGCAAATATTTTATAATCCTGGTTCAGAAGACTGATGGGGCTGTAACAGAGTGAGGGTCACTCCCAGTTTTAGATATAGTCACAATTTTGGTGCTTGTTACCCTTTAGAGTAGTGGTGCTTGTTAACTTTTAGAGCAGTGGTCCCTAAACCTTTTCAAGCGAATGCCCCCTTTCCTCTTGGGCAATAACCCTACCATGCCCTCCCCAAGTGTATTTCTTGATAGCTCCTTTTTGTCACCGCTTGTCCCTCCCCCTGGTACTCTAACTCCTTGCACCAGTTAGTCCCATAAGGGTGCTGCTCTGAGCCATAGAAGTAGGCTTGCCATAACCCGGCTGCCCCCGTGAAATTCACGGATTGGAGTGTTTAAACCGTTTCCCGCCCGTTTTGCCCATTCATTCCCGGGTTCCTGCTGACTCCAGGCCAGATTTTGTCAATCTCCAGTCAAGACTTTTGACTGACAAGCTCTGCTTGCCTGGAAGAAGGCAGGATTGGCTCCTTCTCCGCATGTGACCCCCTTAGTCACGCCTCCTCCTCCTCCTCCTCTTCAGCCAAGATGTCTGCCTCCAGGGAGAAGGAGAAGGAGCATGGCAGGGGCTTCCTGGTCTGGCAGCCTCCTTTGTCCCCAAGGGCTGCTGAGCACCAAGGCAAAAGGCAGGCACTAGGGACTCCCTTTAAAGTCTGTTGTTTTTTTTTCCTTTCCTTTGGGGCTCCTCTCTGCTCTGCAGGTGGCTATGGTTTCTGGGAGAGAGGAGGAAGGGGGAAGGAGGAGGAGGAGGGAGAAAAAGCCCCAGGCGTCTCTCTCCTCCATCTAAGGCAGCCTCCTCTTCTTCCTCCTCCTCCTTTTCTTCCCCCTTCTTCTTTTCTTTCCTCCTCTTTTCCCTGGAGGGCCCAGGGGTTGTTGTGTCTTTGCCTGATCCTGCAGACTGTCATTTGTTTATACTTTCTAATCTGCCTCTACATGAACTTATCATGTGTTTTAAATTTGAATTTTGTCATTGTGCTGGCCAAATGGCCATAATAAAGTTATTCTTATTATTTCCTCCTCTTCCCCTCTTCCTCCTCTTCTGTTGTAATTGTGTAGAGTTCCCTTGGCATAGTTTCTTCAAAGGAGGAGAGGATTGCCTTTACGTTCTCCTAAGAGGCTGAGAGAGTGTGACTTGCCCAAGGTCTCCCACTGGGTTTGCAGGGCCATTCTGGCTCCTCCAATTCTCTAGCCACCAAGCCAGCCCCCTCTTCTTCCCTCCTTCTTCTTTTCTTTCCTCCTCTTCTGTTGTTTTTGTTGTAGCTATTGTGTGCCTTCAACTCCTTTCTGACCTATGGCAGCCCTGTCTGGATGTGGGAATTGTAGTTTGCAGAATGGCTGTGGCACCAGAGACTTAGAACTGAAAAGCACTTTGAGACCATAATAAGGCAAACCTATCCTGGGGTTTCTTGGCAAGATTGTATTCTGAAGAGGTTTGCTGCCTGACCTCTCATCTCTCCTTGAGGCTGAGAGGGTGGAGAGTAGGACTTGCCCATACTCTATTTGTTAATTCCAACCTTTTGGAACTTCTAGTATTGTCATTATGATTCTTCACATAATGGTCTACCTTTCAGGATTACACTTGTCAAGAATGTTCACACATATTAAAATATTCTATGCTAACAAATTGGACACACAAGTGCAGTAACAGCCAAAATCTACTATGCAGTGATACCTGTATAGTACCAACCAAAATGCACAAAATATATCATGCAAGCTTTCAAAGCTCCACTGACATCTTCATTAGGCAAAAGTGTTAAAAATCTAACAGAAGCAAGCAAGAAAGAGAAAATGATAGTGTAAATGTGCTATGTGTGTGTGTGTTTTAGAATTGATGTGTGTGTGTGGCCAGAAAGGGAATTACATTCCTGACATCTGTCCAGGAATAATGTCAAAATGCCCTCCATTTTGATCATGCCTAAGAAACATGCATTTAGATTAACATTTTTTTTAAAATCACCATTTTTTTTGCGTGTCCTCCATTTTTAGAAATGTTGTCCTACATTTGAAAATGTTGTCCTATTCTTGTCCTACATTTGTCCCGGTTTGGAGGTCCTGACTTATGGCAACCCTACATAGAAGTGATGTCCTGTGCCCAAGACTTGCAAATGTTTCTAAACCACCAGTTGCTACTCCCAAGGTTACCAGATCCAAAGGAAGAAGCTACTCCCCATTGAAGGACTCTCAGTCCTTCTTTGTCAGGGTGGAGCATGGCACAGCTCGTGTGTGTGTGTGTGTGTGTGTGTGTGTGTGTGTGTGTAGGGGGTTTATAGAAGCCCCTTACTCTGGACTGGAGATTAGCATGGATGAGGAATGAGGATATTTTAACTACAAGAACTGCTCCAAGGTGAAGGACTCTTTTCAAGAACTGATCCTGGATACTCTTCCCCTCCTTTCCCCAGAGACTTGTCATCCCAACACAGCTTTGAGTGTTTTTCCCACCCCACAAACATTGTTTCTTCTGCTCTCCCTCCTTTGCTCACCCTGTCCTATGAAAGAAATCAAAAGCAGCAGCATAGCTCCAACCTGCCAGCCAAGTCCCAGTAAAAGTTTGCAAATCTTAAGCAAGATTCCAAATTTGAAAGTTCCTTTTTGTCACCGCTTGTCTCCCCCCCCGTACTCTAACTCCTAGCACACAGTCAGTCCCATAAGGGTGTTGCTCTGAGCCACAGAAGTGATGCCCTGTGCCCAAGAGTTTCTCAGCCACCACATTGTTAGTGAAAGATACAGCTAAGGGAGTGAGTTTATGCAGGCAGGCTGTGTGGTGGTTTTAAGGACTCTGAAATTTCATGCATTCCCACCCCTCTTGTAATGATAGAAAGCTAGTTCCCCTTATCTTTCTTGTGCACCAATACTTTGATTGAAGGCCTCCTTTTTCCCTCTCTGTATCTTCCACCTTCCATTTCCACTGAAAAGCATACCATTGAATCATGCTGGAGAACTTAGAAAAGCATAGAGAGAACAACTGTCATTCTTTTCATGTAAGAGAAATAACATTCCATATTATATGCAGAAACTGGATTATACTAATGTCCTGGAAAAGAACCCCTCACATAATATGTAGACCACCTGTATAAATTGACCATTAGAATCTTAATGCACTCATCTACTGTCAAAGAGAAAGATCTTCAATGTAGTGATACCGCCCCTTTGCTTTTAGAGGAAGACCCAGGACAAAACTGCATTGGAAAGTGTGTGCATTGAAGTTGTTTGTACATTATGCAAATGAGTCTCCGAAGACAGACCATATCTGCTTTAAGGTCTCTGAAATATTTTTAACACCTTAACCACTTCTATCCATATTTAATCCATTTATTATATAAAGCAATCCTAAATGCGCTCCTCATGGAGTCAATCCCCAATTTCTTTCATTACTGATATACAGACTCTAGCAAATTACTCTATTATAAAGAATATGTAAAGATAAAACTAAAACATTAAATGCATTAACATGAACAGAGCCATATTTGGAGCTGAGGGAAATATCCCTCGAGCCTGAGCTCAAATTATTGGGATTCGAGTGGGAGATAAGATTAAGGAGTGAAACTGTTAATCATGAATACACCTACTGCTACACCACTGGGGTGTGAATTAACAACACTGAGAAGCAATAAAGCAAAAAGAGATTATGCCAGTAGAAATAACAAGAAGGTTATTGGGATTGAGTGAAAAAAGAGAGGGAAACGATGAAGAAATTTGACAGTTGAAGGGCACATAGTGACAAGACTGTGGTCATATCGATCTCATGGACAAGAAGCATTTGCTTCATGCAATAACCTGAAGAAACACTATTCATTGGATGTTGCAGTCTCCCATTTAATTCTCCTTCTGATGTTCAGTTGGAAACTTCCTTTTGGTGTTACAGGAATTTGTTATTCAGCAAGTGGCATGTCAAAAGTCTCTACTTCTTGCAGCATTTTGACTGTGAGTAAAGTTTGTCATGAACAGTGAATATTAAATTTGGTGGTAACCACCACCAGTATCTTATTTTCTGCCCTTAAATGTCTGTGATTTCTTTAAATGTCTTTCTTTGGTGCAAGGTCCCTAGGGCAATACCACAATAAAGACGATCACAGTATTATTGCTTTGTAAACAAGGATGTTTAGTTAAGACATGTTAAATCTGTATTTTCTTGGAAAATCTTAGCAATTAATAATGGTACATGTGCCCCATCTCCTTTCCTTGAGGGTGGCCAGGAAGAGATCAGTTGATGATACGCCAATGTCATCTGCCTTGAGCATGATCCTGGGCAAACTTCTGAAAGCCATTTTAGTTAGGTAGGAAAACATGTTGTTCTGTTCTCTTGATTCCTGGAGCCCCCTCAAGCAATATTACATCTGTGGCTGTACTTTTCAAGCTTTGTGAGCTTATTTTGTAGAACAAACAGTCTTTTCCTCAATGCCTAAGATTTTTTGTTGTTTTCAATGTTCTGCTGGAGGGCTGTAAGTGGAATCTGCAATGCTATCTATTTTAGCTGTCAGGGCTGAAATGTCCCTATGGGGGCAAGATTGCCTCTGCAACTGCAAGTTTAATTTCACTTTCATGGCAATGTGTCTCCAGTGACAGATTGTTTGACACAAGGAACTATCACAACGCACAAAAGCAAGCCAAGAGGCAATGAGAGAGAAGCTGCTTTCTCCTTGCTCTCCCATGCTGTCATAGCACTTCTGTTCCCTTCCAGAGGGAGATGGTCGGAATGTGTGCTGTGCCAAACAAGTTTCCAGTGTGACAAAAGACACATTTTGTTTATTTTGGCCTGTTACAGACTGCCAAAATAAAGCTGCTTCGGTCTCTTTGGAGGTATGCTATTTAAATGATGCATGGGTCTAAGAGTCCGGAGGTCGCGCAAAGCCACACCCATTCCTAAGCACGGAGTGCAGCTTTGGTGCAGCTTCGGATTCTTAGGATGCATGCATCATTTAAATAGCATACCTCCAAAGAAACCGAACAGCTTTATTTGGCAGTCTGTAACAGGCCATAGTGATTAGTTTTGGTGGTTAAGCCAAGCTCTGAGTTTATGCGACCATTCTCTATGGCAGCTAGCCATGGGCCCACCCTAGATATATTCCTGAACAGGTATCTTAACAGTTTATCCTGCCTCATAATAACTATTAGTTCCCCTAGTAGCAGAATTCTCCTTATGTCTGAACATTTTCTCTCAAAATGATAAAATTAATCCTTGAAAACACTCTTGTGTAAATCAGGTGCTCAGGAAATCAAATATGCAACAGACAAATGAGGAGTGCCATGAAGTCTGCCCACTGTATTAGACAGTGAACCCATGCTTTTGAACCATACTTACAGCACAAAAGCATTTACAGCTCTGTGTTGGTCTCCATGCAAGTGCTAGGCCAGTGATGGTGAACCTTTTTGAGGCCAGGTCCCCAAACTGCAACCCAAAACCCACTTATTTATTGCAAAGTGCTGTCCCTCTGGCTTTCTAGTAACAAACCTGGCAAACTGTGTGCTGCGACAATGGCACATTGCCCACAGAGAGGGCTCGAGTGCCACCTCTGGCACGTGTGCCATAGCTTGCCATCACTGTGCTAGGCTATCACTCTTGGACCTGACACTCTTTCTCACTCTTTCTCTATAGTGTGTGTTTGTGTATGTATAGGGTACACACACACCCCATATTTGTGGCTTTGATTATTCAGGGATTTGATTGATAGTTCTCTCTAGGAATCTAGGTCCTCCTCCAGTACAACTCTATGGTCAACTTTAACTAAAAGCCGCACTGAAAGACCTAAGATTCCTATAGAGAACACTCTACAGGCTTTTGTAGCCTCCCCAGGGCAGTCCTATGGCCAGTGTCGCTGTGGATGTCGACCACAGAGTTGCACCGGAGGATTCCTAGAGAGGTGTCCTCTGAGGTAAAAACATGGTGTTTTTGTTGTGTTTTCCCACATCACTGGAGCCGTGTGCCTAACCCCAATGAGCGTGAGGGAGGCGTGTACCGATATACACGACAAAGCCGACCTCATGTAAAGTCGAGGAGGTTGGGGGCCAAGATATGGGTTTTGCCATGACCTGGAGAGGTCGGGGGTAAAACTTGGCGGATCCTTCAGTGTGTGTTTGTGTGGTACGGCAAAGAGACTCTCACTGAGGCTTCCTTCATCGTTTCAGCCTGAGGCGGACTCTTAAACATACAGCAATACGAATATATATATATATATATATATACACTATATAATATAATATAACATAAAACATACATATACTATATATAATATATATATATATATAGGTCTCAAATATGTTCTCTTCACTCTGCTCCAACGACAGAACCGTTTCATTCCCATGATTCCCCAACCTGGTCTTTATTATGAAAGGAAAGGTGTTTCCAGCCCTCCAAGGTTTACTGGCGTGGACCAATCACAGGACGCGGGGGTGAGTTGGTTTAATTACTATCACCCCTCCTGTGTTTGGTTAATGGTTAGGTCCTTTTCCGCCAAGTCTCTTCTCGCGATAACTCGAACCCTCGAATCCGGCGTGGCCCTCGCACTCGCTCGCTTCCATACACACACAAAAGGGGGCGGGGCTATCCTTCAACTCTCGTCCTTTCCTTTCCGGAGAGGCATTGCCTGCCTGACGCGGGCGGCGGTGACGTCGTCCCTTCTCCTCAGTGGGAGGGGGGAGGGGGAAAGAACTCCCCACGCCGCCCCTCGAGGCGCATGCGCGAGGGGGAGTGGGCAACCTTCCGCGTAGAGGCGTCCCCGCGCTCGCTCTTGGCTCGCGCGCCACGCCGCTTTGGCCAATCAGCACACCCGAATCAAGGCCTTCTCACGGCGCATGCGCGGGTGCTCTCGGCTACTGACTCCGGCAGAGGCGGAGGAGTCTGAGGAGGAGGCGGAGGAATCTCATTAGCAACAACCTTGCGAGACGCCGTCGCGTCATAAAGAACTTGGGCGCTGGGGGCGGTGGTGATGCGGCCGGAGCAGCCGCAGCGCTGAGAGCCAGCATTTCCGGGTTTCCTCGGAAGAGGAGGGAGACCAGGGGTGGGATTGGGGGCGAGAGCGGCTGGGAAGGGACCCCCGGCCTCCCTCGAGAGAGAGAGCGACAACTGGCCGGGTGCCCCCCCTCTCTCCCCCTTTTATTCCCTCTTCCGCCTAACAACCCCCGCGCTCCCTCCGCCGCCGGAAAAAAATAGTCCGGCTCCTTCCTTTCCTCCTTCCTGCTGCCTCCTCCTCCTCCTTCCTCGCGCGCCGCCCTCCGCAGGCTCCGCCGCGATGGCGCTGAAGAGAATCCACAAGGTAAGGATCGGCCCCGAGCCCTGGAGGGCAGGGATCCCTCCGCTCCATAGGCCTTGGGCCTGGCTCTAGCCTGGCCTGGGCAGGGGATGATGATGGAGGAGGAGGAGGCCTGCCTCTCTCTCTCTCTTCCTCCTCCATCAGCAGAAGCAGGCCTTCTCCACCGTAGGCCGCAAGAGAGGCCCCTTTTGTTCAGAGGAGGCTGCGTCCACACTGGAGAAATAACCCGGTTTGGCACCGCTTTAACTCTCTTTCTGGCTCAAGGCTATGGAATCCTGGGAGTTGGAGCCCCAGTCAGACCTTAAGCCTAGTTCTGTCATTCTCCCTGATGCATTAAGAAATTGGGAAAGTGGTGATGCTGATCCTTATGACAAGTGTTTTTGACTCTGGCACCAGATATTGTGTGTCTGTGCATATAATGTTTGTGTGTTTGTGGGTTCCTATCTAGTTGTGGCAGCAGTTATAAAGGAGATGCCTCCTTCACTTGCTTCAAAGCCCTCTCCCAGGAGATCCTTGAGGGTTGCTGTGGTCAAGC
This sequence comes from Sceloporus undulatus, assembly GCF_019175285.1. Taxonomy (NCBI): domain Eukaryota; kingdom Metazoa; phylum Chordata; class Lepidosauria; order Squamata; family Phrynosomatidae; genus Sceloporus; species Sceloporus undulatus. The sequence goes on along the minus strand of NC_056525.1, from coordinate 137,326,546 downwards.
AGCAGCGTCTATCAGCAGCATACATTGCTTTTGGCTTTGTGACAGTGTGCTCTTTCAAAGACACTACATCCAAGGAGGCTGAAAACGAGTAGTGTCCCCTGTAAAACATCCTGGGACATACAGTACATTGACCTGGTCCCAAGTTCTGGAAGCTACACAAAGAAGCCCTTAATGGCAGATACACAAGTTGTAACTGAGGCACAATATCACTCCTTCCTGAAATATTGATCCTGGGGTTTGCTGGGTTCTCTTAAAACCCTAAGAATAGTCCTGATGTCTTCAGGCTTCCTTTTAATATTTGGAGTTGAATAAACCCATCTGCTTGACGTTGGCTATCCTAATATTTGGCTATGAGCGTACGTTCGATTAAGTCGAGAATGAGGCCTTGTGCAAGTGGCAGCCTATCTTTCCAAAGGCATTTTAGTGTCCCCAGATATTGATCACCAGCCTTGAAGATATCAGGAAACAGTTCCACTCTTGGATATTTTTGTTCCAAGCTGTTTTATTTATCCGATGTATGTCTTCCTCATACCATCTCTCAGGGGTGGCTACTTACAAGGAACAACCTTCGTACCTTCACAAAGAAGACCTTGTACGGGCATTTAAAGCCTTGCTTCCACAGATTGGACATTTTCCACTCTTGTGCTTTAATATAGCGGGAGAGAATAAAGCAAATAATGGCAAAGATCAATGGATTTTCTTGCCACGTGTTTTTGTTTCCTCTAGGAAACCAGAGAGGGAGAAGCGCGAGTGATAGTTTATTAGGCTTTCTTTAGGTCTGTGTGTAAACTTGGTAGGGAAAAGTGCTCTGGGGTCCGTGGCATCTTTGCTTGCTGGGCACAGGATTAAAGGGATTAAATGGATACAGTTAAAGAAACTTTACATTGCTTTTTGAACAGCTTCAGTTTCTGGGAAAGAAACAAACCATATGAATTGCTCAGAATAGGGGCAATGCAAGTCACAAACTTATTTGCTAGGGCTTTGCCCCAAACCCTCTGCTGGGGAGGACCCTTGAAATCACACAGCTCTTTCCCATGGACTATTTATTCTTGTGGTCTTGCTTTTTGGGGGAAGCAGGAGTATTAGAGTAATCTCTTCCCACATAATAAACCTTTTGTTACAACAGAGGAAGGGGTTGCAATACTCCTAGGTCCTTGAGAGAAGATAGTGGAGGAGCACAAACACATTTTCTCCCTCGTCTTACTTGCACTCCCTGTAGTGTGGGTGGTTTTGTGTGTGTGTATGTACATACTACCTTCTCTTTCCAGCTTTACGGATAAGTAATGTATTGGTTATATCCAAAGCAGTGTTAATGTTGGAGGATTTCTTCTCCTCCCTCATCTGCAATCCTCTGCACTCCTCAGAAAAGCCTCACCTGGGTGTTGTTGAGAGCCTTGGGAAAGTTGAACCCAAACAATTATGCATGTGTTTCATGCCTCATACTCAAAATACTCAAACATTATATACCGATGTGTGAGAGAGACCATGTTATAGAAAAAAATGCTCTAAGCTCCTATAATGTAATCAAGGAACAGCGTTTAATTTGAAGATGAAATCACCGAGGAGTCCTAATTCATCCTTGTACGCAGCAGGTGTTAGGATTTTTGCAGACAGACAAATTAGCCATCCCTATTGGTTTCTATCTTGTCCTTTTTAATAATATTTTTGAAAATAAAAGCATACATGTATGTTTGACTGATCAGAATCAGTGCGAAAAAAATCTATATGCCCTTATTTTGCACTTTTAACTTTCAGCTGCAAGGACTTGAGAAACTGCAAGGATTACATGAAGCTGCTCAGCTCTTTCTAATGCTAATTTATTCCTTGACTGCATGTGTGTATTTTGAGATACTCGTCGGTGTTTCTCTTTATGTGGAAGATGGAGGAACCTGAGACAAGTGTGAAGCAAGAGAAGTCAGGCTGTTTAGCGCAAATGCTTTGCCACCATTTTGTAGGTGTGATATGCTTGGTGGACTCCTACATTGAGTGTTTCAGGGTGTACATGTTGCAAAATGTGGAAGTTCACCAAACTCGAATCCCAAGACTATTCTTTAAGTGAGAGCCTAGTCATAAGGAGCAACAGTGGTATCATCACTAATATTACTACTCTAGAATTTTGGATTTAAAGATTTGCAGCATTAGCCACACTGTTTTTAAATAATGCATTAAGAGATGTTTAGCCTTCACAATTGATAGGGGTAGAGTCAAATTAACGCACATACCTCTTTTCTTCAGGTTTGCCCACTTGAGGCCGGCAGACCAAACAGTTTCTCTTTTCCTTTTTCTCAAGCTACTACATCTCTTCCTAACTTAGGCCTGTTACAGACTGCCAAAATAAAGCTGCTTCGGGTATCTTTGGAGGTATGCTATTTAAATGATGCTTGGGTCTTTAAGAATCCGGAAGCTGCACCAAAGCTGCACTCCAGTCCTTAGGAATGGAGTGTGGTTTTGGCGCGACCTCCGGACTCTTAGGACCCGTGCATCATTTAAACAGCATACCTCCAATGAGATCCAAAGCAGCTTTATTTTGGCAGTCTGTAACAGGCCTTAGTCTACCAGCAACATGACCAGGAGGGATTGAGGCTGGGGAACGAAGTCATAGTTTTCTAAACCATGGTGAACACATAGTCATATAAGGTGCTTTGGAAATCTTTACTTCAAAAGGATGCGTTAATTGAAATGTACAATCAGAAATGTTGCTTGAAATCTTAGTTTTTAACAATTTTTTTGAAGTTTTCTACCTTTGTATTATTAAAAAGTCTTTAAGGCTGTGTACATCGGCCCAATTCCACTTGGCAGTCCCAGTTTGAGTATAGACTCATTCAGTAAGTAGAACTTGAGTGTTGACTTACCGCGTTCCCATTGATTCAGTGAGGGACAAAACAGACTGGCAGTAAGTGCCAGCTTGGGAGCGGTGTGGGGGCATGGTGGTTAGATAACACATGGCCCAACACTGCCCCTAAGCTGGTGCCATGCTGCCTGCCCAGACGGTGGGCAGCATTGCATCGCTCTGGTAGCGCAGCATTCAGATGCGTCACACCACAGGAGCACAGAAGAGCAACCGCCGTGACAGAAAGGACAGCTTTTTCCTACCCAAAAAGGAGTGGCATCTTGCCACTTCTTTTTGGGCCGGAAACATGCTGGATTTGGGCTGTGGCATGTGGTTGCTGCGGCCCCAATTAGGAGCTCGAAGGGGCTATGTCAAGCTGTTGCTTCAGGGCTGTCTGTACCAGCCCTGAGTATGCTTTGTGAGGGCTTTGGAATTAGTCCAGCAACTTTCAAACCCAAAGACAAAACATCTTGACTGGTATAGCTGTTGAAAACCAAAAGATCAGCATAACAAATTCTAGGCAGGTAAATTTAAATCCTCTCTTAGTATAAGCTGATAATATTTTTGTTTTTCTGTTCTAGTTCAAAAGACAGATTCTTCCCCTTATGTAGAAAGTAATAGCCTCAACAAAGCCGTTGCTTTCAAGATTTCTGTGCACCAGTGAGCAGATCCTTTAATACAGGGCTGGGCAACTGAGAGGTTAGGGGTCCACATTATCCCTCCAGGAGACCTTGGAGGGATGTATCTGCTCCCATAAAAAAATCTTTCTCTCTTTTACTCCCAAACATGTGCTCTATGGGACAAAGGGGGAGTGTTTTTGTGCCTTCTTGGGCTCCTAAAGGCCTTTTGGGAACTTTGCAGGGGGGGATTGGGATTTTGCAAAACCTTTTTGTTTCAGAGTTGCCCGGGGGGGGGGGGGAAGCTTCAAACACCCCCTAAAGATATTTTTGGAGTTGAAAAAATATTATTTTTACCCCTGAAAATCCCTGGGGGCCACAAGCTGCAAAGCTGCACGTTGCTCAGCCCTGTTCTAATAGGTCATAAATTAATTTTAAAACTCTCCATCTCAAATTGTGTGGCTTACTGCTGGTGTGCTGTATCTTCAAAGCCATAGTGTGCATAGAACTAATTCCAGAGTTTCATAGATTGATGAAGGCCATAAAATTCGTGACATAATGAGTGGACATTATACAAGCTGGGCAATTGATAGAAAAGTCCTAGGTGCATTTATGGCAAAGGGAGGTTGCTGTCAGCAATTCTTGATTCTTTCAAGAAGGCTCTCTCTCTCTCTGTGTGTGTTTGTGTGTCATTTTCTTCCCTTTGATGGTAAATTGTTGTACTATAGCATGGCTGGCATAGATTCATCCTTGCTTCTGTGGTGGGGGAATTAAGGGTCAGAGGAGCTGGAAAGTCTGTACTTGACAAGTGGCTAGCAAACTCACTTTCCTTCTATCGCCAGGGAACATTTTGTGAGCAGGCTGGGGGCTACAGAGGCATGAGTGTCACACCACCAATTTACCTCTCTTTTTGGTAGCAAAGGAACGCTTGTACAAGGCCTCTCAGCTACTAGGTGAAGTTAGGATTGCAGTCTCAATGGAGGTAATACTAGTCGATCAGAATACATTTTTAGATGGTTGTTTTTAAGAAGCACAACCCTTTAGGGATGCTAAAATACAATCGTTTTAAATTTTTCCTTCAGGTTTTCTTTAAAATTGTGTAAAGGTTATACACAATTCAGTTGTCATGTCTTTTAAAGCGTTTTGAGTGACAACACTGTTCAGATCCCCCTCACCTGGCCTTTTATCAAACCGGAAGTGACTTGATTATAACGATATAAAAAAGGATTACAAGAGTCCTCAAGGCCACTTCGAGGCAAGCAGAAGATTTGGACCCCCCATTTTGGGGGGGGGGGGACTGGGAGGCAAAGACATCCTTGATAGATCACAAAACCAGGCTTAGTAGGCAGCCAGTTGAAAGTAATTCTTTGGAACAGCCCCTTCCCCACAGCCCTATAATTCAGAAGGAATTTCATAGTTAAAGTCAAATGTATGTTTTCAACATCATATTATGGTTAATATTTTCAAAGGAGTAAAATCTTATGTGTGATACTGCAGCAGTTTGTGAATTTAGAGAGTTAGTGTGGTGTAGCAGTTTGAGTGTTGGACTGTGTGTGACTCTGGAGATCAAGGTTTGATTACTTGCTCAGCCATGGGTAACCTTGGCCGAGTCACACACTCTCAGCCCCAGAAAACCCTTTGATAGGTTCACCATAACTTGGAAACAACTTGAAGGCACACAACCACAATTTATAAATTTAAACAGACAGTCAGTTTAATTTGATGTTAATATTTAAAAAGGGGACACATCAACAGCTGAACTTAGTAGGTAGCCATTATTTCTTTTAGCCAGTTTTAATGTCCAGTCCAATGGAAAATTTTCCAATGGAAAATTGACTTCTGGTGGTAAGCCTGAAGAAATCCTGGAAGCAAGATAGAAACTGCCCACTAGAAGTAGAACATTTAATAAATTATAATGCAGTGTTGAAACTTAGAAGACTTCTGTTTGAGCCTCTGAAAGTGTATATACCTCATCTTTAACTGCTAATGTTATAACGTCTGGTAATAGAAAACAACTAGAGTTTGTAAATAATAAGAACCTACTGATATTCCTAGAGTATGTCCTCAGAATGCTTTCAGAGTTTTCTGAACTTGAATTTTAATAAAACTTGATAAAATTACAATATTTTTAATCAACTGTGGGTTTGTTTTTAGGAATTGAATGATCTGGCGCGTGATCCTCCCGCACAATGTTCAGCAGGGCCTGTTGGAGATGACAGTAAGTATTTGTAATGTGAAAATTGCACAAATGAGCATTTCCTTGGGCAGAGAGAAGCCTCACTTAAGATATGTAAACTTGAGGTTATGTTTTTGAATTGCAAAACATTTCAAGTAACCAAATGTAGCCTTTAATCAGAATGATGATTCAGCAGTAGACAGAATAAAATAACAGCTGTTTTGGATAAACAAAAATAATTAGAAACGGTCTATCTATATCTTCTACTCATCGAATATTATTATTATATTAAAGTTTTAACTTTATTGTATAGATAACTATAAGAAATATATGTTGAGATATGTAAGACAGGAGAGGTATAAGAGAGGAAACCCAATGAAGGAAAAATTGGTATAAAAGTAATGTAGATAGGTTGAAGTAATTAATGGTAATAGAAATAAGGTACAGATAAGAGTTCAGTAAACAATAAGTAAAGAAATATCGGAGAAATTCAGCAGACAAAGAAGTGATACAAAGATAAACTATATGAAATTGTATATTGGGTGATGAATTATTTTCGTAGGTAATGGTTTTTTTTGTATAAGTGAATTTTATTTTTTAATATTTAATAAAATTTATTTTTAAAAAAGGGAAAAAAAGAAACTGTCTAATCAGGCATCTCCTAAAATTATCTTGCATTGCATTTAGAACAGGTGAACCCTTTCTCTTTCTTTTAAAATGGCATTTGGCCATTTTGTTGGATTATATGGCAGGATCCTTTTGGTCTTGAACAAGTACAGCTTCACCTGCATCCCTGGTTAATAAAGTTGCAGTCTCATTAATAAAAGTAATCATGTAAAATAAATGTTTGTTAACTGATGTATTAACTTAGTAATTTAAATATACTGTGATCAAATGTGCTTTTCAGAAAATAAAGTTTTGATTGAATGGATGAGTAAAACACTCAGCTTCTTCTGTTATAATATCTCTGTCTATCATTATAGAACAGAGGTGGGCAAAATGTGAGCACAGGGCCATTTTTGTGGCCCTCAGGGGTCATTAGTAACTTTGTTTTGTTCCAGAAGGTACCCAAATGCATTCTAAGGGGTGCGGAGGGAATTTCCACCATGATTGTAGGAGCCCTTGGGGCTCCCAGGGGTCAAAAACAATACTTGTGAAATTGTTTAAAAAATATTTTACCTCGAAATGCTCAAAAATCTCCACTGAAAATTTGCATTTCCACCACATTTTGCAGACCCTCTGGGCCACTTTAGGCCCAGGAGAGGCTTTTTTAATAATCCCGTAACCCCTATGGCAGTGTTTCCCAAACTTTGGACCGCCAGGTGTTTTGCACTTCAGCTCCCAGAATTCCTGATTGTTGGCTAAACTGGCTAGGGCATCTGGGAGCTGAAGTCCAAAATACTTTGAAGACCAAAATTTGGGAAACACTGCCCTAGAGTCATGGGGAGGGGGGATTTTTGATTTTTTTAAAGCTGATGCAGACCTCCAAGGGTGTTCTGGGGGGGTGTCATTACTCACTTTCCACAATTGCCCACCCCTGTTGTAGAGGTAATTCAGTGGTGTGGAGTATTGAGGCTCCTGTGTGTTGTCACTGTTGTACTTATAACATAAACTAAAATGACAAGTATCTTCTGCTAGTGCTAAGGGGAAAATATGAGTGCTTTGATACACATTAGCTGCACTATAGTCAAGGCATAGTATAACTATGATAGTTACAGGTATGTTAATTTGCTTAATGTTAAACATTTTAGTCAGTATCTCAATTTTTTTCCTCTTCTAGTGTTCCATTGGCAAGCGACAATAATGGGACCGGTAAGTAGCCTTTAAACTTCAGTAACGTTCATATAAATATAAACTTACCTTAAATGTTGTTCTGACACATTTCTCTTTTCAGAATGACAGTCCTTATCAGGGTGGAGTGTTCTTCTTGACAATTCACTTCCCAACAGATTACCCCTTCAAACCACCTAAGGTAGTTGTTTGCCTTAGTGTTTATATGCTATCACTATTGATGTAGTATCTGCTGATTGTAGTAAATGAATCTACATGAGAGAATCCTCTTTTCTTAACAGGTTGCATTTACAACAAGAATTTACCATCCAAATATTAACAGTAATGGCAGTATTTGTCTTGATATTCTACGGTCACAGTGGTCTCCAGCATTAACTATTTCAAAAGGTAAGTGAGTTGGTTCTGAGGGTGTATAACAGCTGTCTGATTTAAATATAAAATGTCTGGTATATTTCCATCAGTTTAGTACTTCCTTTAGTATGCATATGGGATGTGGTGACTTAGTGGTTAAGGTGCCAATTATGATGATTGTAAGATCAAAAGGTTGGCAGTTCGAGGCCCGAGTGCTGCATGATGGGATGAGCTCCTGTCACTAGTCCCAGCTTCTGCCAGCCTAGCGGTTTGAAAGCATGCAAATGCAAGTAGATAAATAGGTAACACTTTGGTGGGAAGGTAACAGTGTTCAGTGCAATCATTCTGGCCGAGTAGTCCTCGGACAATGCTAGTTCTTCGGCTTAGTAAAGAAGATGAGCACCACCCCCTATAGTCTGGTATGACTTGACATTCATGTCAAGGGACTGCTTTTACCTTTAATATGCATATACTCTTTCTCAGTTTCTTAAATATATATAATAGATGTTTGAAAAGCTCATTGTACCCAGGAAGGCTACTTGATTTCAAGTTGGCCAGTCCCCTAGTGGTGAAGTGTTAGAATTCTGCCTGTAATTCAAAATCTGTGAAATGTTAAAGATTTTAGGAAATCTTGTATGGTAAATATAAAATCTTTGTAGTGAAGGTAATGTTATGAAGGTCTGGGTGTTATGAATGTTTGAGCTGAGTACTAAATGGATTTGGATACGTAAACTAAATAAGGGGCAACAAGGCTATAGACTGCTAAGTAAGCTGGTGGTATGGTACTCAGTGGGAAATTCTGATTTCTGCACCCTGGTCAGATTGGGCTCTGGTTTGCTATATTTGATTTGTATGTGATAAATAAATCTTTAAAATAGATCGTAATATTATTATATGCTATCTGAATATCTCAGACATTTCTCTAATAGCCTAAGGTGCTTGAACTGAAGGATTTCATTGGGGAGGAAAGCAATAAAGTAAATTTTATATTGCTTAAACATCTTGTTCAGATTCAGGGCTCCAATTGGGAATTATTTTATTGTAATACTTGTACATATTTGAAGAAACACAACACAACAATTTTTTTTTTACTAAAAGTAGGGAGGGACACAGACCCATGCCTGACATTTTGAAAAAATCATAGGTGTCTGTGTGAACAATCATTAATTTAGAAAGGCAAGTATATATAATATATATATATTTTAATTTTGAAATTGATAGCTCAAAATGCTGTAACTATAGGATTGTGCTGTAATTGTTGGCATGCATTTCCTTTAGAGAGGTCTTCACATGAATGCTAGATTCTTTACTGGGCACTTAACAGAATTTGTCTCCATGCTGGTGGTCACTGTGTTAGAATTCAGTTATTCAGCCTACTATCATAATTGCTATCTCTCGGTGCCAGTGTTTAAGAGGCTGACTCTGTTGATTGCAAGATCGGCAGGTTGGCAGTTTGAGGCTCAGGTGTCGCTTGATGGAGTGAGCTCCCACCACTAGTCCCAGCTTCTCCCAACCTAGCAATTTGAAAGCATGCAAATGCAAGTTGATAAATAGGTACCACTCGGTGGGAAGGTAAACAGCGTTCTGTGCAGTCACACTGGCCACATGATCACAGAGTACTCTCTAACAATGCTGGCCCTTCCACTTAGTAATGGAGATGAGCACCACCCGATATGGTCAGACACGACTTGACAACTTTGTCAACAGGGAGTACCTTTACCTTTACCTTAGGTGCCTTAAGCATAAGAGCATGACTTTAAAATTAGTTGCATTGTTAGAATATGCTCTTATGCACAGTAGCAATTGATATACAACCCTGGTATGCTGTGATCAATTGGTTCTAAAATATTTATCATGGGAAATGCTACTGCATATAGTTTACAATAAATTTACTGTGTTGGAAGTGGATTACTTGTCTCCAGTCATGCCACTGAGGCAGAATGTTACTTGAAAATGGGCATCCTATTAGCCAGTAAGTTTCATACTGGAATTTGAATGCATGCATTGCATAGTACAAAGCAACACCTGTCAGCCATTTTTGGGCATCTTCTAATATGAAGAGCTGTGTCTTGTATCTTGAGGGGGCTTCATATTTATTTCATAAATTTTCTGAATCGTAGCAGTGGGTTAGAGAAAATTAATTGGCAGTTGCTGGATCTGAGATGCTCCCAGAAATGGAAGTTAACATATTTCTACCCCTCACACTTTTGCCTGGATATTTTCTTAAACTGAAAAATCAGGTGAACCTCAAACTTAGTCTAGATTAATTTGATGTTAGATACATATTGTATCTTATGCCCAGTTATTCTCAAAAATGTTCTTACACTTTTTCTACTTCCCCCCATCTGTTTTGTCATGATTTCTGATTTTTTTTAATGAAATTATCTGGATTTAGGGATGTGGTGGCTTAGTGGTTAAGACGTTAATTCTGATGATTGCAAGATCAGAAGCTTCGCAGTTTGAGGCCCAAGTGCTGCAAGACGGAGTGAGCTCCCATCACTAGCCCTAGCTTCTGCCAACCTAGCAGTTTGAAAGCATGTAAACGTGCAGGTAGATAAATAGGTTCCACTTTGGTGGAAAGGTAACTGCATTTGATATAGTCCTGCTGGCCACATGACCAGTGGAATTGTCTTCGGAAAATGCTGGCTCTTCGGCTTAGTAACAGAGATGAGCATCGCCCCTACAGTTGGTTATGACTAGACATTCAGGTCAAGGGAATGTCCTTCCCTTTACCCTTACCTTACCTGGATTGCAGTTTTGGAAGAGACTAGAAAATGGCAGAGTTCTCATTCAGGATCAGGACTAGGACTGTTGCATGAGCAACAAGAACATTAACCCTTGATGTGGAGGATGACAGGTCACAGAAAAGGAAGGTTGTTCTCAGAGCAAGGGTTTCCTTCTCCAAAGCTAGTTCAAACAATTCTTCACCCTCCTAACAAGAGCAACACTCTTCCTTATCAATATAGAGTTTTGATTCCTTATTTTTAAAGTGAAATACATAGAGACTTGGCATTTGATGTATTAATTTGCCTGACCTAACATAATAAAATCCAAAATAAGTAAAGACTCTGTGCACATTTTGTCTTGTGCAGAATCAATATAGGACATATTAGGGAAGCAAATGTTTTACAGCAGGCAGAAATACATAGGTACACAACAGGGATCTAGGGCCTGTTACAGACTGCCAAAATAAAGCTGCTTCGGGTCTCTTTGGAGGCATGCTATTTAAATGATGCATGGGTCCTAAGAGTCCGGAGGTCACGCCAAAGCCACACTCCATTCCTAAGCACTGGAGTGCAGCTTTGGTGCAGCTTCCAGATTCTTAGGATGCATGCATCATTTAAACAGCATACCTCCAAAGAGACCCGAAGCAGCTTTATTTTGGCAGTCTGTAACAGGCCTAGGTGATAGAGCGTCTACATAGTTGGTTAAGATAAAAGGCATTTCATACCTACCAAAGCCTATGTATTGTACACTGGCTGAAACAGACAAGAACAGATTTCGGGTTATAACTGATGTTAATCTACAATTTACTTCTAATAAGCTCTCTGAAGAGCAAAACGTTTCATATGGAAGAGACAAGAAGTGACTTTTGGTTGTGTTTAAAATATAAAGTTGTTTATATTTGAAAGGTGCTGGGCGCAGCAGTTGTTAATACATGCACTTTAGAAATATACTGTACTATATTCTTAATACCAGGTGATCCCCTCCCCTATTTTAGTTTGGACTTGGTGTTCCCTCTTTTCTCAGCTTCCTTTACCCTGCACATTTCCAATCTATATACGTAATCCTTCGATTTGGTTTGCCAGTCTCAACCTGGTGTAGGCAACTTTTGGATGCTGGGGGCAGAGGTTCAATATTAGTCCTCAAGGAGACTTTGGAGGGCTGTATTCCTTGCTCCCCCACCCTGTAAAGGAATTGTTTTTTCTTATAATAGCCCCAAACCACCTCTGAGGGTTTTGGGACATTTGCCATGTTTTTAACAACAGGAAGTAACTTTAGTCCCTCTCCTGGGACTAAAATGGTTGGAGGTGGTGGAGGAAAAAATGTTCTCTACATACTCTAGAAGGCATTTGGGGGCAAAAAAAAATTGATGGTCCACAGGAGAGACTCTAGGAGCCACAAGAATTGCCTTGGAAGTTGTATTTTGCCCACTCTGGCCTAAAGTTATGTGCAATCTTACTGTGTTGAAGATACTGTTCTGTACATTGCCTTGTGTAGTTTGGTATTGTGAAATAACAAGTTCTGTGACAGATGCTGGATTTAAAAGATTTTGGAAGGAGGTGAAGGACGAAGGGAGAGATGTTGTATAACAGTGGCAAAGAAGGTCCTTTGGATAGTTGGGACTTCGTGCACACTTTTTAACCCTTATATGAAAGCCAGTAATCAGAGCTGTTGAGTGCAATATTTTCTGCAGAAATTTTCTGGAGAATTTCCCAATGCTCTATTTTTAGTGGAAAATTTTCTGCAACATTTACCTGCCCACATTTATACTTAACTGCAGTCAATAAATGGACTAAATATAAGATGTGAACATCTAGTTATTTACCTAATGAAACCAGCATTAACAAACTCTTGTCCGTCTTCAGAAGGACAGACCGCCAAATGAATGCACTGCTAAGCTTGTTTTTAATTCATAAAATCTCTTCCTTCTCTGTCAGTTATAGCTACAATTGACAAAATGTAATAAGCTGCCTGTGCCCACAGACTCACATCCATCCTTGAGTGAAACAGAAAGTTCAGTTAGTTATACTGTATCAGATTTTTTTTCTCAACGTGAAATGGAACTGATAGGTCAGTGATGGCGAAGCTATGGCACAGGTACCAGAGGTGGCACTCAGAGCCCTTTCTGTGGGCACATGTGCCATCGTCCCAGCACAGAGTTTGCCAGAGTTTGTTACTAGAAAGCCAGAGGGACATGGCACTTTGCAATTAATAAGTGGGTTTTGGGTTGCAGTTTGGGCACTCGGCCTCTAAGAGGTTCACCATCACTGTGATAGGTAATGCAGAGAGTGAAGCAAAAAGTACTACATTTTATACCTGAGTAAAAGAAAGTTAAACTGTTTGTATGAGACAAATCAGCTACATATCTTTAGGTAGGCGTCCTGATGGAATGTTCTTTCAGGTGTAGTGATACTTTATTAAGTATAAAAGAAGTATATGTTGATTCTCTTTACATTGTTACAACACAATAATTTACACACAAATCTTTGAATGTGTTTGAATACAGCTAGCCCTTGTTATTCCACAGATTTTTTATCTGCGGATTCAAGCTTCCACTAGGCAAACCTTGATTGTGCCATTTTATATAAGGACACCATTTTATCCTACCATTGTATATAATGGGACATGAGCATCCACGGATTTTGGTATCCACTGGGGGCCCTGGAACCACACCCCGGCGGATACCAAGGGCCCCCACTGTATAATACTTAAACCTAATGTGCTACATCAGATACCATTATTTAGAGCACTTCTTCTGCTTTCTCAAGAAAACTCACAATAAGGTGGAGTGGAAGTAATGAAACACTCAAGGTATCATTAGTCTGCAAGTCCCATTAGTTCTAATCAGCATAGCACTGGGTGAGAAATGCTGAGAATTGCAGTTTAACAACATCTGGAGGCCCACATAATCCATATCCATGCAATAAACTCACATGTATATGTACTTATATGTACTTATATATGCTGAAATGCCTGGAACAGATTGTCTAACTGTTGCAGATTTGTAGCAACTGTGCATGAGCAGTGCCTTATATAGAGTTTATTTTTTACTAACTCTTTAAAATATGGACAAGTTTTATCAATACAAAGCCACATAAAAGCATTTTTGCTTTCATTGTTACATGATCGTTGGGTGGGAATTTGCCTGAAATTGGGCTTTCATGGATCAGCCTTTGAAGTGCTACATTTAGATAACCTTTGTTTCGTATTTGTATCCTTATTGTAAATGGTATTCCAGACATTTGTTCTTGTGGAAGTAAAAAGGCAATACCATGAGTATCTTTGTGATGGGACCTCTGCTCCAATCTTGGGTTACCTTTACCTCTTATCCACAGAAGACCCCTAGTCACTGACACTTGCCCTGCTTTTACCTTATTGCCATTACTTTGAAGTGTACAAGGGCCAGTGTCCCTAATGTCCCATAAACCAGTTCAGTATTTTAGGTACGATGCTTGCCTTGGCTTATAGTTGATAGAACTCACTTAGAGCCATCTGTTGTAAAAAAAATAAATTGTAACTGTATTAAATAACATTAAGAAATAAAGTATTTATGTAAGTTACTTCAAGCTTAGTGTCATTACATTAACAACAAATAATCAGCAGGCTTTTAAATACCCTGACTATCAACCAGACCTAGTCTAACTGAATCTCAGTCCTCCTCTGGACTAACTGAATTGAAGTCCCTCTCCTGTCAGAAGCCTTATCTGATCTTAACTGAAAATCCCCTGTCTCTCCAGCCACTTCCTCAGACACATACACCGGCTTTTATATATTCCAATTCCCCCACAATCTTCTTGATCAGAGATTGGCTGTCAGGAAACCAGGTTGGACTAGCAACTCTCAAAATCTTATTTCCCCACCATAAATGTCAGGCAAAGTCCACCTTTGTAGAAACAATATCAGTGTACAGTGGTACCCCGGGATACGAATGCGCCGGGTTACGAATTTTTCGGGATACGAAAAAATCCCATAGGGATTTATTGCTTCGGCTTACGAAGGTTTCTTCGGGTTACGAAAAAACCGCGGCGCTATTTTCCGCCACCGGAGGGCAGCAGAGAGCTATTTTTCCATTAGCGCCTATGGGAATTCGGCTTACGAAGGTATTTCGGGTTACGAAATTAACCGCGGAACGAATTAATTTCGTAACCCGGGGTACCACTATTTGAAAGATCCAAAACGTATTGATGAAATATCTTATATCGTCTTTACTTTGTCATTTTGTATTTTAAAATGAATACCATCCAGAGAGCTATTTTTATTGGTTAAGAATGCATTATCTTAAATTTTTATAGAGAATCTGTGGGACAGCTAATCAGATAGTGATGGCTATTTTGCTACTAGTTTGTGGTTACCTATATTATGGGACTAAAACTTTGATTGTGCTTGACACCACTTTCTCTTATTCTTTCAAGTGTAGCAGTAATCCAGTTGTGCTCTTAGTATTCAGAGTTTTCAGCCATCACTGCTAGCTTAAAGAACACATTTCTGCCTTGACCTGAACTGTTCTGCAGTGGCAAATCTTTGCTGTCCAAATTGCCGGTAGATTTAATTTCAATTCGTAATATCCTTGCTAATTCCATAAACTATTATGCAAACACTAAGTTACTCATTTTGTGTCTAGTTTCAGTATGTCTAGGGAAAGAAAGGTTGGGTGGAGAGAAGCTTCTGGTAGAGAGGAGCCCTCCTCCCTTGTGGTTTTCCCTTAACTAACTTCAGGAGTCAGGTTTTCCAGTCCTGGAGAGGGAAACTGCCTTGAGAGGAGTTGTTTCAGAAGAAGAGCAATAGTAGAAGGGTTCCTATGCACCTTTTCAATTCTGCTTTACATATCAAAGTGACCTGACACATTTTTTTTCAGCTAAAGTTGACTTAAAACTATTCCAGGATTGTGTCTACACATCAGAATTAATGTTCAATACAATTTTTTAATTTTCTGGCTCTGTCCAAAGAAATCCTTGTATTTGTAGTTTGGAATTAGACCACAGAGGTCAGAATCAGACCTCTGGTCTACTTCCCTGAACTATGGATTTATAGCAGAGAATTACCTCACCAAACTACAAACAAGGATTCTGTAGCATGGAACTGTGACAGTACATGTGGCGTTTAACTGTGAAATATAGACACACTCCAGGCCACACCTCAGTGCTAGATTATAAAACCAAGAGAGGAGAGAGACTAAATGGAGTAAAGTATTGATTTGTTCATATTCTGAAATACTGTGCTTTTTTCTTTCCAGTACTTTTGTCCATCTGTTCTCTGTTGTGTGATCCCAATCCAGATGATCCCTTAGTGCCTGAGATTGCACGGATCTACAAAACAGATAGAGAAAAGTGAGTGTCAAAGCTAAACTCCTTAAAATCTATGTGTTGATGAGTAGTTGAAAGACTTTATTCCAGAAGTCATATACTTAAAACATTGGCAAACTCTGTTTGCTTGGCACCAGAGTCATTCATTCTTATGAAAAAATACATGTCTTCTTCCGTTGACAGCCCTGAGTTTATTTTTCCAGATTTAAAATATTTGATATTTGTCAGTGAGTGACACGGTTTACTTCTCAACTGGACTGGCTAATCCAGTAAAAGTCTGGTCAGTGTCATCTATACACCTACAAATTACTATTTTGCAGTTGCTTCTCTTAGGCCCTTCAGTTTCTGCTTTTGGGCTGCAGAGGGAGGAAGAACTTTTAACTTCCGCCACAAAAGAACCTGGTTCGGTGGTGGTAGGTGAACAAGAAATACACAGGTTCAACTTCATGTGTAGTATCATGGAGTAATAACTTGCAGATGCCAGTATTGATGATGGAAATTAGTTCAGTTTGCCCCATTTTTTGACCAAATTACTTTCTAGCACTTACTGCTACAAATTAATCATTCAACATGAGACATGTCTCCTTCAGCAATGAAAAGTAACTTGCTTTAAAATAATGAAATGGGCAGCATTTAGCATTCTCAGAGTATGAAGTAAGGCTTGAGCAGAATGAAAGTAGGCATACAGACATTCTGGCTCTTTCAATAATAGGCCACCGCATAGCAAGAGAATTGTTGAGATGACAAGCTTGTGTCAAAAATGAAAACTTTGGAAATACTGTTTTGGAAATGCACACTTTTAAAGCAGCAAATGACTGCTGTGTAAAAATACTTATTAGATTCATCAGCCCACTAAAGGAAACTATTATTAGATTATACTCTTCATATTTTTCATTCTAGGAAATGCACATACCTGAAGTTTATGTGTTGAAGTGGCAGCAAAAACTTAAAATCTAGAGATATTGCAAGATGAATGTTCTTTTTTTCCCCCTCAGAAGCATGTGTGGTAGCAATAACAAGTTGAGGGAATCATTCTTAAGCATTCTTTCCTGGTTATTTGGACAAAGACCTGTATCTGAACAGCATTGCTACTTTTTAATTTTTTTAACTATTTGACCTGGTGCTTTAATATTCTGTACAAGTGACTTGGTTCAGTGCTAGAATTACTTTGTGATCAGTATGACTGTAGCAAAATATATTCGCTAGTTAGTGAAGTATTCTCCTTGCTAATTATCTTTTTTGCATATACAGGTACAACAGAATAGCTCGAGAATGGACTCAGAAGTATGCGATGTAATTAAAGAAATTATTGGATAACCTCTACAAATAAAGATAGGGGAACTCTGAAAGAGAAAGTCCTTTTGATTTCCATTTGACTGCTTTCTATGAGCCCACGCCTCATCTTCCCCTGTGCACATGTTTACCTGATACAGCAGTGCTGCGTGTTGTACATACTTGGAACAATGAATACTGTATTCCATACCAACATTGACTCCTAGCAATGAAATTTGTGTGAAAAGCCAGTTCTTCAGTCACAGTGTAGTTGTGAGCATAAAAGCATTCCTACAAAATTTAAATTGGGCAGTAACACCAAAATGGGGGAGGAAGCAAAGAGTAAAAGAGTTCATGTGCTTCTGAGGGCTTTCAGTGACTGAAAAATAAACTTCTTTTTAAAAAAGTGGAATCCTTTTAAACTCATAACTCTTATGGAAAAATGGATGGTAAGAACTTAAATCTGATTCTGTATTTTATTCTGAAGGACCTACTAAGGTAAATGTATGACCAACAAGATCAAACAATGCCCACATCCTATGTTTAAAGGTCTAAGTTTAACTGGTCGGCATTTAAATGCATTGGAGCTATTAGTGCATCAAGTGACGTTGATTTTGTTTCAAATCTTCTCCCTCCTTCCCTCCCTCCCCCCTCCCCTCCTTCATAATTTTGGTTTGTATGTGTTTTCTCAGTTAACATAGCTAATAGCTCTTATTTTCTTAAGTTTTTAACTGCTTAGGTCTTTCTGGATGTAAGGGTAAAAATTCATTTGACAGACTTGTGTATATTTAAAGACCCAGCTGCTCCCTTGGAGCTTGTACGTTCAAGAATGATTAATCTGTGTAATAAACTGATTACTACAGTCATTACATATAAGAGTGTGAATAGGCTTAATTCTTTGTGGGCTAAGATTCAAGTTCTTGTCTTCTGAATATTTATATTTGAGAACTGTGAATCTTCAGGGCTTCATCATAAAAGGCAGTACAATGGGGGGAAAGCCCAACAGGTCAGCAGGATAGATTCCAGACAGTATTGCTGATGTACCAAATTCCATGTTCAGTTAACTTATTGGAAAACTGCATGTTCATATGACAGAACTTGACTGTTAAACCAGATAAACAGCTTGATAAATGAGCACAATTTCATCAGGTTCTTCTTTGCATAAAATAATTCTGCTTGTGTACAGTTAGTAAGATACACATGTAATTTTAAAAATGGGTTTAAAAGGGTAAAATTTTACCAGATGCATCAGCACAAACTTCCATAAATTATAGTTTTTAAAGATTGCCGCACTAAATATTTCAGAATATTCACTGTGCTTCATTTGAAAACTAGTTAAAATGTAGTTTAAAGTTGTTTAAACAAGTGTCCCGTGCAAACTTTAATGTGAATAAGCTGAATCAAGAGTGGAGAAAATGCTGGGTTCAGTCTCTTTCAGTGTTGTACTCTGCCCCGTCTATTTTCAAATACATCTATACATTCTTGCACAATTGAGGAATAAATGTCCACTACTTTTGTGTTATATTGGTTCCATTTGTGTGCTTGGTGGATGTTCCTTGCCTATGGATCTGACATACTTCTAGAGCTTCCTACATGTGCAGTTTCTGTGCAAAATCTGGGAGATATAAACAGTTGCCAAGGATAAGTCAGATATCTATATCAGCAGTTTTGTGGTGCTATTTCAGTTCTTACAGCTTATGCATCCCTATACCCACCAGGGCCCTTTAAACAGTTTGTGGAGTTTTATTAATTAGCTTAATACTCACATCAACCCACTAAGATTTTGGTACTTAACCCATATTTTGGTAAGGCTAATACATTGCTTACTTAGGGTACTCAGTGAGTTGATATCTTGTCTGAGACTAGTTCACATCTTATGACTAGTATATGGGAATGCTGATGGCTCAAACTGCATATTATTGATAGTGTTTAAGATGTGTGGGTTTCAAGATCTCTGCCCTTAAGATACAAGGAAAATTAAGTATGGAGAGAAGCGGAGAAAATGTCAGATTTGTATATCTTCCTCTGCTTCCTACCAAAATGGGATAAGATGCTAGAAATACAATAAAATGTTGTTGGGGTACTGGGAAAGAATTTAGACACTTTTAAAAACAACATGTCTTGCTTCTAAGGCTTGCTAAGCACACAACAATGTGTGTAATCATACGGGCTATATATTGACATTAAAAATTGAGAAGAAGGGACACTCCCCGGTGCTTCTTCCAAAGTCAGAAACAGGGTGTGGACTGCCTCTTACTGCTCATACTAACTTTTTATCCTCCCAAAAGCTGCTAAAGGGGTAATTATTTGAAGTCTGGTATGGATTTCTCAACTTTTTGAAGTCTGAAGTTTTCTTTTGGAGTGCCATGTGTCTTCCCAATAAAGGTTTGTCGATTCTCCATATTCTTAATGAGAGAAATGGCTGCTGAAGAAATGGGGGTGGGGGCAGGCAGAATAAGCTAGACTTAAATCTGAGAGAGTTCCCACTAAAGCTCCCAATTAGTACACCAAGCCTTCTCCCTCTATCTGGCAATATTTAGGCTTGCCTACATTATCTTAATTCATTCAGCAGTGCAGATCCCTAAGTCACACAGTAGTTTTGCCTTATCATTTGGCATGGCCTCTCAGGATCTTAAAGAATGTGTGTCTATAGAGGCATTTGTGTTAGCTGTGTTGATTCTTTGTCCCCTCTCCCTGGAATTTTTTGTGGAGTCCTGGAAGATGGTGGTATTTCATACCACCACCTAGGGCACCTTCCTTGCTGAACTTGAATAGGCATTCTATTGCTTTGAAGCATGACTCAAAACTGTTTTTGGTTTCTCAGTAGGATGTCATATTGAGGAGGGAGCAAGCTTGTTTTCTGCTGCTCCAGAGAACAGGACCCGGAACAATGGATGCAAGCTGAAGGAAAAGAGATTCCACCTCAACATTAGGAAGAGCTTCCTGACAGTAAGGGCTGTTCGACAGTGGAACACACTCCCTCAGAGTGTAGTGGAGTCTCCTTCCCTGGAGGTCTTCAAACAGAGGCTGGATGGCCATCTGTTGGGGATGCTTTGATTTGGATTTCCTGCATGGCAGGGGGTTGGACTGGATGGCCCTTGCGGTCTCTTCCAACTCTATGATTCTATGAGTATGTGAGCATATTGAAAGGGCTCTTACTGTTCTGTTTGTTGATAGCAGCTCCTTCTACATTATTGCTGTGATGGGTAAGAGAACACCATGTGGAGGAGAGGGAAGAGAAGGGAGAACTCTCCATTCACCAGCTAATTCATTCAAGTGG
>NC_056525.1:137190984-137306192 GCF_019175285.1 Sceloporus undulatus | reverse complement strand
AGCAACAAAATGTTCTGGGGACAGCAAAGCTGCCACAGTCCATCTCTGCTGTGGCTTGGGCCAAACAAGAAAAGTCACTCACAGTAGATTAAAAGTACTTTAACACCCCACCAAAACACTGAGTTGGGCACCAGGTTTTCCCTTTTAAGGTTCATTCACTACCGAAGGTGAATTATACACACCAGTACCATAGGCCAAGGCTTGAAGGTTAAGGGGTATAGCAGGCAAATAAGGAATTTTTGATGGTGAATGAACCTTAAAAGAGAGAACTTGGTGCCCAACTCAGTGTTTTGGTGGGGTGTTAAGGTACATTTAATCTACTGAAAGTGACATTTCTTGTTTGGCCCAAGCCACGGCAGAGATGGACTGTGGCAGCTTTGCTGTCCCCAGAACATTTTGTTGCTTCACTTGAGTGAATTAGGTGGTGAATGGAGAGTTTCTCAGCCTTCCTACCTGAGCTCTGTTCCTAAGCGATTATACTTGCTGAATGACTGTCACCTGCCTTCCTTCCTTTTTTACTTTCAGAAACAAGTCTTTTCCTAAGGGAATTGGCCAGGACATAGATCTTGTCTAACTGGACTAATTGGAGGAAACAGATGCAACTGAATTTAGACTGCTAACTACCATCAGGAAGTACTTCCTTGCTGAACTTGAATAGGCATTCTCTTGCTTTGAAGCATGGCTCAACAGTATTACCCACAAATCCCCATCCGGCCTGCATCTGGTGTACCCAACAGTCCTTAATGTATCAGGGAAGGAGTCTTGTCTTTGGGGATCACCCTGTTGGGCACTGGAGAGTACATAGTGCCTTTTTCTGTGCTGTCACCTTGACCTCACCATTGAAGATCTGCCTTATGTATTCTTTTAAGTTATGTGCAATGCTTTTTTCTTTCCTTCTGTTTTGTGAGCTGCTCTAGTCAATAGGCATATTGCTGAAAAGTGGCTTATTTTGAGAAATTGCTAAAATGTTAAGAGTTACCATTTCATCAAAGAATAGAAGTGGGGGTATATTTGCACATTATTTGGTCAGGGTAAGAAGAAAGTGGGTGTTTTTGGAGAAGTACAAAGAGGAGAAAAGAAATAATTTTTAGTCATCAGGTGCTGTTTATACTTGGTGACCTCACACATCCCTTAAAACACACAGAGAGAACTTGGACATACTTATATTTGAGGAGGAGTCATTAATATATCCTGTTCTGAAGCTGCTTCTGTCAATCAGCTATGAAATCCTAAGAAAAGGAGATATCAAGCACATGCACAGATACAGGAACACATGCATACTTGATCCCTGTACACTGACATGACATAGGCATATCTTTGCATCTGCCAAAAACCATCCTAGTTAGTTCTTTGTTGGTGTAAAAAGCCAAGTCAACCCTAAGGAGATAATACAAAATGTTTTCATACCAGAAAATACAGCATTGATCCCTATTTTTATGATCAGACTGTCATTAGCCATCATTTCCCAACTGCCCAGTCATTAAAGTGTCCAGTTCTTTACCAGTCTTCTTTTTCAATCATGTAGCTTTAGTAGAAAAACAAATTTGGGTGAGCTCTTTGTTATTGGTCTCTCTGGAAAAAAAAACCCACATTCCAGAGAAATACAGAGCTGGATGTGACTTTGAGATAATCTAATCTTGCCTCCTTTCCTCAGTGTAGGCTCTGCAATGCAGGAGGCAGCTGCAGCTTTCCTTAGAGGTGCCTGGCCAGCATCCAAAGGAAAGCAGAACGTCTCTGGAAGTAGTTCTCCCTCTTCAGAATGTTCTCATCTTTCACAAGTTTTCCAAAAAGCAGACTGAAGGTAAAAGGAAACTAACTTGCCTAAAAACTTAAGTACAAAGCACAGGAGAGTAGGAACTCCAGAATACAAATTATTCCTTTGAATTAACACTTTCTCATTCTGCATACATTTCACAGAAGGGAAACTGAGGAGACAGTCTCTCTCACTGCAGATGTGAACATATGAGCCTCAAGTGTCAAATTATGCATCTGCTCCCACAAAAACACAATACTATAACTACTTCACAGAAGGGAAACTGATCTTCCTCAGAGGATGTACAAACACAAACCAAAGGCAAAGCCCTAGGCCAGGGGTAGTCAAACTTGCTTAATGTATGAGCCACATAATGATAAACTTTAGATATTTGGGAATTGCAAGACATGAACAAATATCACACACACTATTTGTTACAAAAATGTTACAATCAATATTAAGAAATATAGGTATAAAATAATAATAATAATACTTGAATAATCACAAAATACACATGTATACCAAATGTTTTCAAAATCATGTATATACTTCATTATAAATCAATCTCATGTATATGCTGAGGGCATGTTTTGGAGCCAAATTACAGATGTTGATGTGACTTGTAAAACCCAGGAGGATGTAACAAAGGATGTAAAGGAAAACATTGCCAAAATACTTACAAAATTCCAGCAGGCATAACTTTGTGTTGGATGGTTGAAGAGGGGATTATGGTAAATCATGGCTGTTCCATGTGTGGGGGAGAAGATCAGGTGCAGACTTGAGAAAATGCACACACATTTAGATTTATATATAAACAACCAACAAACAAGCTTCATTTATATACAGCTTCATACTGCCTAAGCAGTGTCTAAGCGGTTTACAAATATAAGCTAATTTGCCCCCAACAATCTGGGTACTCATTTTAGCGACCTCGAGCTTGAGCCCTTTTGCTGGTCTTGAACTCACAGCCTTACGGTTTTGAGTGAGTTGCTGCACTACAGGCATTTAACCACTTGTGGTTTTAATATGTGCTTAATAAAATGGAATATTAAAAAAATACATGTCAAAAAGATTGAAAAGGCAAAGCAAAGAAAACGATGACTACATTAGCAATGATGATTACCTTTGCCTGATTTTAAAATCAAACTCTACTGTGCCCAGTATCACACTAAGACCCAACTATATTCTTAAATATATTTATTCACTGTGAACACTACATTTATATCTTAATCCAGTGGATTCTCAATTTATGCAGGAAGCCCGCACTTATCCAATGGTTTAGGGACTTCAGCACTATCAGAATCCATAATTGGTAAAATAGCAAGACTTGTGTAGGGAATGAGGGAATTATGGTGGCTTGCTTGGGACTACTTGCATACCACTTGCAAAGTCTCTCAGCGTGATGCTCTCTTTCAGCTTGTTTTACAAGTAGTGCACTTGTGCAGCTGATCTCAAGCAAGCATCTGTAGACAAAAACTGACGAGTGGATCCTTCAGATAAAATACACATACCATATTAAAACAAACTACCAACCAACCAAAAAACGTCCCACCATCCCCTGCTACATAGGCAAAAAAAAACGCACCAACACAGCACTGGCAAAATCCCCCTTCACTCCCACATACTTTCCCCAAGAGTGCACCCTACCACTCAGACCACACCATTCTATTTCTTTCTGAGTGCCTGATCACCCTTGGAAATGGCTGTAAATGCTGGTCACCTTTTACTTTCTGAGAAAGCCCTTGGGACCTGAAGACACTTTTGAAAATAAAGATGGTAGTGCAAAGTTTCATTTTTCAACTTGCTGAACAACCAGTTTTAAAAAGTGAATAAACAACTCCACCCCTGGAAAATAAGGAGGGGCAGGAAGCAGAAGAAGCATCTGTGAACACAGTGGCATCTTTGGGCACCAACCTGGGGGCTGCCATGTGTTGTAATAGAATTCTCCATTCAAACTGTGGCCCAGACTGTTGCCATTTTTCTTTGTCTCAGGAAGGAGCAATTTCTTTTAATTTATTGGTATGTTGTCACTGCTAGGGAATAAATGAGAGCCAGTGTGGTATAGTGGTTTGAGCATTGGACCATGACAAGAGACAAGGGTTCGGTTCCATGCTCGACCTTGGAAACTCACTGAGTGACTTTGGGTGGGTCACACACTCAAAGCCCAAGAAAACCCTGTGGAAGGTTTGCCATAAATCAGAAATTACTTCAAGACTCACAGCAACAACATTAACAACAGGGATAAATCTACAAGTGGTGTATATATGTGTGTGCTTTCAAGTCACCTATTGACTTAAGGCAGCCCCATGCATTTCATAGGTTTTTCTTAGGCAAGAGCTTGCAACAGAGTCCATGTCATGTGCTGTTGTTCATTGTTTCAGAGAGCCAACAAATCATAGTACACTTGTTGGAAGTGCTTTGATTAAGAGTTCCTGTACGGCAGGGGGGTTGAATTGGATGGCCCTTGTGGTCTCTTCCACACACACAAATTCCATCTTACTGAACCAGTCTGCACCATTATACTGTTGCCACTGTAAATTCCTAACCCTTCCTTAGGTAAGTGTGGTGCTATAGTAAAAGAAGGCCAGTATATGAAAATGCTCCATTACATAGACTCTTAACTGAAGGATTTGCATCCCCCAGTCACAAAGGCATTGCAGTTTATTTTCAAAGACAGGTTACTCTGTACTAGTGATCAATGAATCTGCTTAGCTGGAAGCCCTGGAAGTATGGAGAAAAAAACCTTTCTTTGAAGGCTGATCATGCTTAGAAGGGACTGCAATAGGTACAAAGCAACACATGATGGCACCAAATGGTCACAAATCTGGTGCACACATTTCAAAGCAAGGCTGCAGATGAACCAGCATTTATTAACAAGTTTGGTTTTCAGAAGCTATGCTTTGCACATTTAACAGGCTTTACGAACGTAGTCTGTCTCCCATGTGTGTGGATGTGTGGCTGGAGAGTTTCCAGCCAGCAGTTTATCTGGGGACCTGATAAAGTTGGGAGTCAGGCACTGCTGTGATACCTTCTAGGTCATGGAGGGCTCTGAGCATGGGAAAGGAGATCTGCATTACAATTATGGCTACTCAATCTTGTTCAAGAAACAAGGAATACTAGGGACATATAGCAGTGTACAGTACTAAGGGCACATTGAAATTGCAGCCTGTGTTATCATTAAGTAACGTTCAAGTCAGCAAGAGGAAGGAGATGATAAATCCTGCATGAAAAAAATGTGCTTTGAAACTGGCCTTTGCATCAAGTTGCAGCGTTTTTTAGAAGTTTGGAACCAACCGGGTGACCTTTACATTGCATTTCTGTATAGGTGATACAGTGTGCATACTTTCAATCCTCCAAGCAAATATGATGACCATTAATTTGTGCATCCTATTTAAAATGTGCACATATGTGTATATCCATGCACACACACACACACAATATTTTAAAGGCATATTGATTGACTAATTCTTAATTAAATTCCTTAGCATTTGCATGCAGAACAGGGCAAGTATGCCTGACTTTCTGATAATCCTTGGATAATTAATTTGCTGGGTTTACTTTTGGTGAAAACATGCATGCTACTCAGCAACTTTGCCAGGGGACTGCTGTCAAAATTCGAGTTTGAGGCAGATCATGATTTTACTTCCTACAAGTCCAAGGGATTACCCCAGAAGTAGCAGATGGCATCAATGTCAGTGGAGCAATGAATCTGTTCCCCATTTTATTCCAAACTCTGAAGGAGCTATGCAAGGTTCTTGACCTATGTGGAAGGGGCGGGGGAGTATAGTTGTTTTAAATTTTGGGCCAAAGCCTGCACTAGAATCACAGTTCCCCAGTGTGGAACCTGGTGACCCACCACAGAAGGACCCTCTGCAATTTAAGACACATTTTGCTAAAAGCAGGCTATCAGAATCAATCGTTTAAAATGTATGGACATTTCTCTCTAAACATTGGTATATATACCAATGTTTAGAGAGAAATGTTCATACATTTTAAGGGAATACAGCTTTACATTTCATTGAGAAAGAATAGAATCATAGAGTTGGAAGAGACCCCAAGAACCATCCAGTCCTATCTGCTGTCATGCAGGAACACATGATCAAAGCACCCTTGACAGATGGACATCCAGCCCCTGCTTTAAAACCTCTGAAGAAAGAGACTCCACCACTCTCCACTGCTGAACAGCTCTTACCACTGGGAATCAATCAGAATCTATCCTTCTGTAACTTTAAACCATTAGACCTGTTCCTACTTTCAGGGATATTGGACAACAGGTCTGTCCTCTTCTCTCTCTAACAGCCCCTGAAGTATTTAACGACGGCAATCTTTAAATTGCACTCTTAAACCCCTCAGTCTTCTCTTCACCTAACTCAGTTCCTTCAGTCTTTTCTCATATTATCTTCTCCATATCTCTTAACATGTTCATTACCTTTCTTTGAATATGCTCCAAGTTATCTATATTCTCCTCAAAATGAGGCACCCAGAACTGAACTCAGTATTCCAGATGAGGTCTGGGTACAGAATATAGTGGGATGTTTACATCCCTTGACTTGAAAACTATGCTTCTACTAATGCAGACTAAAATATCATTCACCTTTTTTGCTGCAGCATCACACTGCTGACTCATGCTCAGCTTATGCTCAACAATAACTTCTTGACAGTAAAAGCGGTTCAGCAATGAAACAATTGCCTAAATAAGTGGTGGGGTCTCTTTTGCTGGACATTTTCACAAAGAAGCTGCAGAGCTTTACCTGCTGGGGATCCTCCACTGAGCATTGGGGGCAGGCATGGGGTGTTGGACTCAGTGGCCTATGGTGCCCCTTCTGATTCTATAAATCTGTGGTTCTAGATAAAAAGGACTTTTTTCTTGAGAGCCCAAGTACATGAGATGAGAGAGATGAATAATCAGATGCCCCATCATTTCTAATTTTTGTTGTTATTAAAAGGAACAGGATTTCCCCCAGTTCTATTTTCCCAATCTAAACTGCTCTCCATCAAAGATGCTGTTTGCGTTGCTGGAAAATTTTTACAAAAAGGCTTACAAGCAACATGTAAAGGAAGCAATTCTTGGACAATGCAAGGCAAAGTTGGGTGGGACATGGATTTCCTGCTACCACTATTAAATGTGCAGGTGCTCAAGGTGATGGAGGCAGGCAACCCAGATTGCAATGTCTTATGCCTTGGTGGAAAAGAGAAGAAGTCTGTTCCAATACTGTAGGTGGTGCTAGCTTGTTTACCAGGATTTCCACTGTTTGTTTTTTTTAACTGGTCAGGAATGTTCTTTCTTTTATGTTGTTTATTGGCATAGATGGCATATTCCTGGAGGCAGGGTTGGTAGACACTTCTTTCTATGGAGGACCAAACACCCAGATTTGGTGGTAGTGAATACAGATAGCTGGAGCGATCTACTTCCAAGCCTTACCTCTGCAGTTGCCTGAACTGGGTCTTGTAAGCAGTGGCTAATAATAGCTCTGCTCGCCCTCCAGGACGTGGAGTACAGCCGAGTGTAATCAAGCAGCTCTAAAATGCAGCATTTATCCTGACATTTGGGGGCATGTGTGCTTGCAGTGGGAGGGAGACAGCAGATCGCGTTTGGTGACAGAGCTACTAAATACATAGCCAGTTCAGTGTGGCTCATCACCCCTATATTTTCCGTCCTTGGACTCTTTTGCAGCATGCAGAAGCTGGCAAACAGAGGGATGGTGGTGAATGGCAGAGATGGTAGAAGAAAGTCCGCACATTTGTACCAGATTTGGAGAGGGTATGCTCAGAACGGCTCTCTGCTTGCTCCCAAATCTCCAAAAGAATTGTATAAGCAGATTCTCGTCAAGAGGGCCCTGGCATGAACTCTGGGCCTCTGGGGCTGCCTTGGTTCAAGGGGCTGCTGAGCAATATTGGGTTGTTCTGGAAAGGTTTTGGTGGAGGTGAATGGGCTGCCCCCCGTCAAGTCCCCAAGGCCTTTTGGTGAGGAATTTTCTGGAGAGGGACAGGGAACAACGATAGAGCAAAAAATTAAGGCAGGGGGGTAGAAGAAACTGGGAGCGCCTTTGAGACTGAGCTTTCATGGACTTCAGTCCACTTCTTCAGATGCACGGATGAAGTGACATTACAGCCCAGGTATTTCACCACAGTTGCACCACTGCGGGAGTGGAACAGAATGTAGTAGAATACAGGAAGATGTAAGTTGTGACCCTGACAATAAATCTTCAAGGGGTTTTGTGGGTTTTCTGGGCTATGTGGCCATGTTCCAGAAAATTTGACTTTTCTGGAACATGGCTACATAGCCCGGAAAACCCACAAAAAACTGTGGCTGCTAGCCATGAAAGCCTTCGACTTCAAATCTTCAAGGGGTTGTCTAAAATGGCATGGGTCTTTCCAGTTGTCTGTCCTTGAACTGGAGAAACAGGCAGAGTATAATTCAAATTACTGATTGATTGTTAGTATTGACATGTGAAAGTAATAAATCTCAATACCAAAAGTCCATTTCCTTGAAGTTAAAACTTTATTTGAGGAAGTTTCTTTTGTTATAAGCATAGTTATACATTGATATAAACAGTGTGCCAAGAAATCATTATGTTTAGTCATACCTCTGCTACTGGACTGGAATTGGGATCTGGGAAATCAATATTCTGTGCTTGCTGTTCTACACCTCTGCCTTCCCCTAGAACCATGGTTCCCAAACTTTGGTGCTCCAGATGTTTTGGACTTCAGGTTCCAGAATGCTTGACTATTGGCCAAGCTGGCTGGGGCTTCTGGAAGCTGAAGTCCAAAACACCTGGAGGAACAAAGTTTGGGAATCACTGCACTAGTAGTTGCAGTATTCCTTTACAATGTTTCTGTACTGTCTTTCTATAAAATATAAAGAATGCAGTGAACCAAATAACATCCATAAAACAAATGTTGAAAATCCCTTTTGAACAGTCTGGAAACCATGCCCTATGAGGAGAGACTTAGGGAGCTGGGTATGTTTAGAGTGGAGAACAGAAGATTACATGGTGATATGGTAGCCATGTTTAAATATGTGAAGGGATGTCATATTGAGGAGGGAGCAAACTTGTTTCCTGCTGCTCCAGAGAATAGGACACAGAACAATGGATTCAAAAGGGAGTCCATCTCAGCATGAGGAAGAACTTCCTGATAGTAAGAGCTGTTCAACAGTGGAACACACTCCCTTGGAGAGTGGTGGAATCTCCTTCTTTGGAGGTTTTTAAAGAAAGGATGGATGGCCATCTGTCGGGGATGCTTTGATTAAGAGTTCCTGCGTGGCAGAATGGGGCTGGACTGGATGGCCCTTGCGGTCTCCTCCAACTGTATGATTCTGTATTACAGAATCAGAATCGGGGGGGGGGGTAGATATAGTATTGTACAGACTGTATGTTGTGTATATTGACTGTCTTTTATTCATGTAAGCCACTTTGATTGCTCCTGTAGCAGAAAAGCGGGGTATAAATAAAGGTTATATTTTATTATTATTATTACAACAGCCCCAACTCTAGCGGCCACATAATTATTTCAGAATGAATGAATGAATAAATACCCATGAACTTACATAGTAAGTAATAAGAATACTCAGTACTTACATAATGCAGAGGCCTAAATCTTTGCTGAGACAAAAGCTAGGTGGACCTTCATAGGAGAATTGCAGTGGCTTTCTGAAGAAGTGTCACATAACCTCTCTTTCTCAAAGGATGACACCCTAAGATTTCTCAAAGACATTCATGTGGAAGGAAGGAGAGTTACTGGTAGACCATAGTAGTTAACAATCACTCCAGCTTCAAAGTGAACAAAATGAACAAAACTCATGCTCCAAAATCAACTAGGTAATATTTCAAAGGAACATGTGCTCTCTAGGGCATGCTTTCCAGACTTTTCATCATTTTGGCTGCCCTCCTCTGGATATGCTCCAGCTTCTCAACATCCTCTTTGAATTATGATGCCCAGAACTGGACACAGTATTTCAGGTGAGACCTTGCCAAAGCAGAATAGAGTGGTACTATTGCTTCCCTTGATCTAGACACTACTATTGATGCAGCCTAGAATCGCATTGGCTTTTTTAGCTGCTGCAGCATACTGTTGACTCATGTTCAATTTGTTTTTACTAGCCCCCCTAGATCCCTTAAGCAGGTGAACCCCATCCTATATGTATGCATTTCATTTTTTTTGCCTAAGTGCAGTACCTTACATTGCTTCCTGTTGAAATTCATTTTTTTTTTAGCTCTGTCCTAGTTTTCTCATCTGTTAAGGTCATTTTGAATTTTGATCTTGTCCTCATACAACAATAGAAGGGCGGATAGGAAGCTGCAACAGTTGGGCTAAGTTTTTACATTGCTGAATGTGGAAAGCAAAGGTGAGGATCAAAACCAAAAGCTCATCCATGGTCACTAAAGACGCTTGGGACACACTGGCAGTGGATTTGGAAATTAATCAAAGAGGGCTTTTGGGCACAAGGTTGAGCTAT
Organism: Sceloporus undulatus; assembly: GCF_019175285.1. Lineage (NCBI taxonomy): Eukaryota > Metazoa > Chordata > Lepidosauria > Squamata > Phrynosomatidae > Sceloporus > Sceloporus undulatus. The sequence goes on along the minus strand of NC_056525.1, from coordinate 137,295,981 downwards.
TTAGTTAGGTGGAATCTGAGATAACAATGACGCTCATGTAGAAATGATTCAATGGCTCAGGCTAGTGTGGTCATTGTAGTCCTGGCATTCTGTGGCACAAGGGGGATTTGTTCTCAGATGTTCCCTCCAGCTGTTTTTGTGTAACAAATCAAAATTCTGCTTTGGCAAAATGCACCAGATGGCGATGTTGCTACATGGACCTTCACATGTTCTTTTCTTCAGCAAGATGCAGATAGTCTTTGGAAAGTCTAAAACAAGGCATTTGTTTTAATGAGAGCACTAGCAGAAAGGTTTGATCTCTTACCTCAGAGTCTCTCAAATTTAGAGGGTTTGAAACTAGGACAGCCTCTTCCTGAAGAACCTTTAGCCAGGATATCTCCAAGAATGTATTGTATGGATGAAAAAAGTGTTTTACAGAAGGAACAGGTGATAGCCAAGGCGGAGAGTTTGGTCTATAAAATTAGAAAAGGTGGGAAGCCGTGCTCCTTCCTGGTAGGCGCTAGAGGTGTGATTATTTGCTTGTCAAGGAAAGGACGTGTTTAGGAGATGAGAAGCAATCTAACAGCTTGCAGGCATTTGTGAAAGTCATGTCCTATGGACGGCTGAGCCCAAAGGTCTTGAAGTAGAAAATCTGGGCTGATGTTTTGGAGTGGAAGGGTTCAGACATCCAAAATCGACCCCATTGCTTTTTTGCCCCCTGTATCAACCATGTATTCTTCAGTGATCCTTCTCACAGTGGCCAATAATTGGCTAGAACCCTTCTCCCTAGTAGAATGCCCCTCAAAATAGTTTTGAAAGTTGAAGGAGGTATGACGAACATCATCAGGAAAAACATCACTGGTGAGGCCCTCCTTTTGCCCTGTTGTCACTCAACCCAAGTGGGTCGGTGGGTGGGGGATCTTCTAGTTTCAATGTCTGCACATGGGGGTTTGGTAGTGGGAAAGACCTTAATGCTTAAACTGCAGTCACTTCAGTCTATGGTTATTTTCTCTCTCTATAGGGTCTGTAGACCTACAAGAACAGGCTAAAGCCTGTTGTTTGGCATCAGTCTAGTGATTCTCTAAAATGTGGAGTTGAGAGTAGATATCACTCCTAAATGCTTTCTCCTTCTGAACAGGAGGTTCTTTCAAGTATAAGGGAGCTGAAGGCAATGAAGCAGTTAGAAGATGGTCAAATTTCCATGCAGTACCAGCTAACAGAACTCACTGAGTCCCATGGCAAGGAAATTTCACCACCATTGGTTCTACATCATAGCACTTGACACCAGCAGGTTTTTAGGGGAAATGTACAGCTTTCTCCAACTTGGTGTACAAAATGATACAGAAGAAAGCCCCCAAAGCCTGCTACCTGTATGTCTTTTTTCCAAAGTAGCTTTTACCTTAAAAATTCAGTTCACAGCTAGGTCAAGGGCACCATTTGGATCTCAGTTGTTATGGACTTAGATTCTAAGGCTTAGGATGAACACAAGATGGTTGATGGAGCATAGTCTACGACTGATTTGATCCTCCTCCTCCTTAACTAATAATATCTTGAAGAAGGGGATTGACAGGTCTCTTCATGAGAGGAGTAGTGGTTCTGAACAAGGTGCTTGAAAGAGGTGATTGTGAGGCCTTTGCTTTTAAAAAAATCCTCTTTGGACAGCAAGGAGTGTAATAGTAATTGCCCAGTTGTCAATAGCTTCTACTTGGGCAAGGAGCACAAGTAGGTGGTGCCCATGCAGCTCAAGGCATCCTTGGCTACAATTACTAGCACTTAGTTACCTTTTCATCTGCCACTCGCAAATTATGGAATGGCCTTTCAGATGAGATCTGACATATGACCAGTCTTGATGGCTTTAAAAAGTTTATCAAGACAGATCTCTTCTGACGGATCTCTTCGCTGTATAATTCATTCGGACACCTGCTGATGTGGACTCCCAACTGACTACCCCAAGATGCCCATCTTCCTATCTCTAATTGTTTTAATGATTTAAATTGTATTTATTGTTATATGAGAATTTCTATGCTGTTTTGTTTAAGGGAGGAAGGCGATAGTGGGATTCATTTTTATATTGTATGAATTTTATTAATGCTGTAAGCCGCCTCGATCATATTGGAGAGGTGGGATATAAATAAAATTTTATTATTATTATTACTCGATTTATTAACTCGATTTATTCACAGAACAGGTACCCACAGTGGCAGAGCTCCTCTTAGGTGTTTGGTAATAAGCCTTGCTTTGGGAGTAGGAAGGGGCAGAAACATTGCTGAACAGCTGGTACAAACATGTCTCCAGTGATGTTGTCTTGTTCTTCAGGCTTCTCCTTCTCAGCCAATATGTGTGCATGCCTTCAAATCGCTTGTCTTCTCTTTGTGACCCCATGGATTTCATAGGGTTTCCTCAGGCAAGACTGAGAGGTGATTTTGTTATTAGCAGGATGTGAAACAGGGATGTCGCAGAGATCCAGGCAAGCAGAGTACAGGAAAAGCAGAGACTTCAGCCATTGTTCCTGTGAGAGGAATGGCAACTGCAGTGCCTTCTGGCATAGTAAGGGCTTTTCTGATGGACTGACATGGCCCATGGCCCAGGAGCCCCATGGAGGCCAGGAAGGCATCAACCAAGAAAGGGTAGACCAGACCTCAGGGCAAGTGACTTAGAAGGGCAAGATTAGCAATAAAAAATTGTCCACACATCACTGGAAAACAAACATATACTTTACAAAGTAAAACTACAATATAGAAAACAGAAGCAACAACAGTGTCCGGTATCTAGAGATAAGGATGGAGACAGAACTGAGATATGTCAGGTAGGATATATGGTGTGTGCCCATCAGTGTCAGAAACAACTGATGGGAGCAAGAGGGCAATGGACTTACAGGATTACTGTGTGTGTGTGTGTGTGTGTTTCATTTATCTCTTTGTGTGTATGTGCCTTCAAGTCACCTCTCTACTTATGGCAACTCCATAGATTTCATAGGATCATCTTAGGCAAGGAATACTCAGAGATGGTATTGCCAGTTCTTTCCTTTCCTACCTTCAGCATTTGGTATTCTTTCGCATTCTCCCATCCAGCTACCAACTACTAACCAGAGCTGACCTGGCTTAGCTTCCATGATCAGACAGGATTTGGTGCCTTTAGAGTATGTAGAAGCTTGCATTTATATGTACCTTGCTTGAAAATACACTAAAAATTATTATTTTAAAGAAAGTACAGTACTGCATTCAGCCATGAGTAAAATAGTAACAATCCCAATAATATGATAAAAATCACTTTTGGTTTTCACGGTTTAATATTTCACATTGTGTTGCTGTTTTTCAGCAGAACAGACTGTATGTGATCCACACCCCAAAGTCTAGAGATTCGCCCCATTGCCCTTGTTCTTTCTTGCTGCTTCTGCCTTGGTTTCCATTGCCTCATCTCCACTTGTCCTTCACAGGAGGCTGACACTCCTTTTTCAGGAGTGTCTGGCAAAGCCCTGGGCATCCTGAAATAACCCAAATCTTCTTGACACCCGTGCCCTCTCATTCCCAAGTCTCTGGCTCAAAAGATATAAATATGTCGTAGAAATCTCAGAGATCTTGCCCTGCCAAGTTTTCCAGCTATTATAGTCGCAGCAGCAGGATAGTTCTTGAATGAAAGTGCTGTACAATTGTCTGTGGTCAAGTGGGGATGATGCATTCAGGAATTCAACACAGACCTCACTGGAATGGGACAATGTGGCTTCATGCTTGATGGCACAGTAAAAAAAAGGGAGAGTACACTGGCATCCCTGTGGAATCAAATGTTTACCCACATGGGTCAAGGAAAGTTTTTTGGATAACCAAGTAAAGTGTTATTTTAGACTACGCTGTCTAGTATTTGGAAGACTGTACTACTTTATGGCATGGCAAATCCTTTTCCTGACCACTCATTTATATGATGCTTTGGCCCTGGAGCTAGAACCCAAGGTATACCACAATATGATTAAAAATCAAGTACAAATTAAAATACTGGGGGATGCTCCTATATGTCGTAGGTGGGACATGGTGCTCTATATATGCATTTCCGTATCCTTTCCCCTAGAAGGTGAGTCCAGTGAAGATCTGGGAAGGTGATCTCAGCTCTCTCCCAGCTGACCCCCTGCCAATAAATGACTGGGGCAATGCATTCCATTGAAAGGGGGACATTGCACAATGAGGTATAGAATATCTCCTTCCACAACATAAAAAGGATATACGCTGGGGAACCACAGCCCCTAAGTTACATTATTAAAACAGAATTTAAAAGATTATAACATTAACATACAAATTAAAAGGAAAGTTTAAAAAGTAGATAATTGAAAATCCTAATTTAAAATTAAGAAATAAGGAATACAGCACATGCCAGTTTTATGCTCTGCCTTTCTCAGTAGAGAAACCAAGCAGTCTGGAGCTGATGAAGGAGGCACTGAGTGTGTCCTCTGCCAGACAGCTGTATTTATAGCCTGCAATTCCTTTTTTTTTTTTAAACTAGCCTGTTTTTCACTCCTAAGCAAAGGAGAAATGGAGTAATGGAGTACTCGGTTTATCTTCTACCAGCTTCTTTTATGAGTAGAACGCTAGCACCTAAAAATTTGTGTAAAGCAGCAATCAGGTTCTATTAATTTGGAGTAGTAGTACTGGGATACAGTAAAGGGAATTTATCCAGATGTGAGAGGGTTGACAAGGGAGGCTGACTGCCCTTTAAATGAAGGGCAATTTATTTGGCGCTCAGTCTGAATAGAGAATTAATTTGGGATTATAAGAGAATAAACTGTTTGGGGTGGTGGGGATGTTTCAGTGTTCAGAACCCACCTCTACCTTATGCTCAGTTTGCTGGGCTTGTGTCTTACTCTTACCACTGTGCCTTCTGTGAAGAGGGTGCTTCTTGTAGGAGCAAATGCCTGCAGAAAAGCCATTTTAGGTTTCCCCCGGTCCCTATGACATTCATGGTATGGTGGTACCCAGAGGACTTTCTCAAAGTTGCATGGCCCCGAAAAGTGGGAAGGGAGGGAGGGATGAGCCATGTAACTTGGGAACTGCTGGAAAGAGTTCTTGGGCATGTTGTGGCGTACATAGAACCTATGTAAACAGAGCTCAGAAAAGATCAACATCTCCCAGGTTGTCCACTCAGAGGATGGATCCAGTGTCAAATCCTGGATGATAGTTGTTTATGGGCCCATTCACACTACCTTTTATCCCGGTTTTGAAATCGATTCTTCCATGTGAAGTTCATATTGGGCCTGATTCTGTCACAATCCACGTTGAGGCATGCACAAGGAAATGCCCCTTAGCGTGGGGTATTGAGATTCGGGCTAAAATCCATCTTTTCTGAAAAGACCTGGATTCTGCGAAATATGAACTTGCTCCCGATCATGATCAGGGCAAATTTAGGGAGAGATTAAAGTCAGAGGGTGGGTAGAGGCCAGACCATTCCCTCCCCTCGTTGGGGAGGGGAGGAGGAGGAGGAGGAGGAGGAGGAGGAGGAGGAGGAGGAAAATACCAAAGGAAAAAGGGGAATCTTACAGGAGGCTTGGGTGACAGGAGGCTAAAAGGGGAAATCTGGGTGACTGATGGGGGCTGCTAAGGGCTGTCTGAGGGAGGGCGGGGGGGGGGGACTGGAGAAAGTGATGGAGGAGGAGGAGGATGAAGAAGCCGTGGGAAGAAGGGAGCCATGGAGGGCATTCTATAACGGAGCAGGAGGAGGATGATGAAGGAGCCAGGGCAGCTCAGAGAGAGGGGAGGGTTGGAAGGGAGGAGGAGGAGGAGGATTGCCAAGAGAAATTGGGCTGTGGGGCCAAGCCGGAGGAGGGATATAGGGAAGGCTGTAGAAGGAGCCTCTTTTTTTTTTTTTTGACAATCTATGCGCATGATTTTTTGGGTGACATGTCTGTGTGCTTGCTTGTGCTACTTTCATTTCCTCTTGCTCCTGGATTATTATTATTATTATTATTATTACTATTACTATTACTATTACTATTACTATTATTATTGTGATATGAGGATGCTACAGTCAGAATGCCTGCGCTGCATTTCCCTTTTATTCCCAATAGATTCCATGGGTCAGTTGGAACTGACAGGTCACTCTCTCTCAGCCTCAGTGGAAGGCAATGGCAAAGCTCCTCTGAAGAGAATGTCAGCAGGAAGAAAGGGGTCAGTTCAGGTCAGGTCAAAGGCAGGGAATGAACGGAGCTCCCATCAGGCACCTTCCTCCCCTTTTTATATCTTTTATAATTATTTTTGACAAAATATGTGCATGTTTTTTTCTTGAGGCAGATATATAGATGGATGGAAGGTGGCTAGCAGCAGCTTGTTCCCTTTCCCTTTCATTTGCTCGCTCCCAGCAAAGGGGAAATGTTGCAAAGGGCAAGACTTGCGAATGAATGCTACATTTCAAATGTTACATTTGTTGCTCTTGTCAATTTGGCAAATTGGTAAAATGATACATGCTTTTGCTACTGTCTTTAAGGAATTCAGGGGTAGCCCTGAACTGCTTTTAAGAGCAAAAATGAACGCATGGCACTCGCACCCTTTTTTGGCATTTCCGAGGTGAGGAATTTATTATTATTATTATTATCATTATTATTACATGTGTAAGAGGCATTCTGGGGTGGCAAGGAGCTGGGGATACAGGATGCATTAGCTTGCATTTTGGGGTTGAAAATGGGGCCAAGGGCAGATCATAACTTGCACTGACCCAAATGCCCACAACACACACACACACACGAGGTTTTTAAATTTGACAAAATGTGCACATTTTGGGTGCATTTTGTGCCTGGCTCTTTAAAAAAAAGGAGGGGGGAAAGCATACTTCCAATGCCCCAATGAGTGCTGCAAACGTCACCTATGACAATCGCTTGATTGACAGCAGGCGCCTTCATGTTAAACCTGAATTCTGTAAGAAGGCATTTGGGTTAAAATGCCCCAATTTTTGTAGTGGGCACTTGCTAACGGAGAGATTCGGGAGGGCCCCCCTGAATCTGCCCAGTTCCTTCCAGAGCAAAACCGCCAGTGGGAATAGGGCCTATAACAGACCAACCTGGCATTTAGTCAGAAGTACCACCACAAACCTAAGAGTAGGAAAACTCAAGAGCTTTCAACTGCAAAGAAGAACAGAAAGGATATCACCTTTTATGCTCTTCTCCCCTGGAAAGACTTTTCCAAACGCTCCTGTTGTATCAGTATCTGGGATCTGTAATGAGGAAGAATCAGCTACTAAAACATCATCATCATCAGCAGCAACAACAACAACAACAATAAGTTTTATTTATAAACCACTATTCTGCGTTGATCATAGCGGTGTACAGATAAGAATTGCAATGACAAATACAAATTACAAAAATTGCAATACATAAATAAAACTTCAGTAAAAACATTTCAAAATTAAAAATTAAAACCATACATCTGAGAAAGTAGACTGAAGTCTACAAAAGCTGGTGCTGCCAACTTCTTTTTTTCAGTTAGTCTCAAAGGTGCTACAAGATTTCTGTACCTACTGATTTTACAGACTAACACGGGTATATCTTTGAATTATCCAGACATTTCAGAGATATTGATCCCAGACAGTTCTCTTAAGCATGGCTAGAGTGTCTTTTGAACACAAGTAGACAGACAATAAAGTGTAGAGGTGTTGATTCAGTGTCTTGTGACATTGCTGGATCCAGCATTGTTGCTGGAGTTTATTGTGGCCTCCAGGGCAGTGTTTTCAAACTGATTTGGACTAGTTCACCAGTAATGACCTCTTCTGAATAGCCTACATCCAAAACATACTGCAAAAATAATGCTGTTTGAGACTTCTTTAACTCTTCTGGCTCAGTGCTAGCGAATCCTGGGAAATGTAGTTTATTGTGGCACCAGAGCACTCTGACAGAGAAGGCTAAATGTCTTACAAAACTACAGTTCCCAGAATTCCCTAGCATTGAGCTAGGGCAGTTAAAACACTCTCAAACTGGATTATTTCTGCAGTGTGTTTTGGATCCATATAACCCCCTAGACTAGACAACTGCATTGTGTTGTTTACTGGGCTGCCCTTGAAAATGTCCTGGAAAATTAAGGTAATGAAAAATGTGACATCCACATTAGTAACTGGAACAGGAGATATGGGTCCTATCTCAGATGTTTTTTTACAGAGTAACATTGTCTACTAACTTGTTCTTAGGCTTAGTTGTAAGAATTAGTGATTCCCCATAAAGCCTTAAGTCTTGAGAGTGGGGTATCTGAATGACTGAATGTATTTGGTATCTTCTGATCATCTTCCCACCATCTAAAGTTAGACAGGTAGATGTCTGGAGAAGGTCTTCTCAATCAGGACACCCTTCTGTGAACCCCCCCACCCACTAACATGTAGCTAGTGCCAAGTCTGAAGGCATTTTAGCAAATGTTGAGGAACTTTTTGTACTCTGTGACTTGCTCTCAGTTTGTGTGTGCTACTTTGCTGAAACTTTTCTTCCCCTTGAAGATGACTGGAAAGGTGGAATAAACATAGTTAAATAAATATGTAAAAGGAAGTTGAAAGTTACTTTAAAAAGTATTTACATTCTGTCCCTCCACATTCACTGGGGTTAGGGGTACAGGACCCCATGAAGGTGGAAAAACTGCAAAACAAAAACATTTGTTTTTACTTGAGATAACACCTCTCTAGGAATCTCTAGGTCCTTCAGTGCAACTCTGTGGTCAACATCTGCCAGACATTGACCATAGAACTGCGCTGAAGGAGCTACAAAGGCCTAGTTGAGTATTCTCTTCTAGGAATCTCTAGGTCCTTCAGTGTGACTTTTGGTTAAAGTCAACCATAGAATTGCGCTGGAGGACCTAGATATTCCTACAGCGAACATATTAATAAAATCCGTGAATAATCAAATCTGCTAAAGTCAAAGCTTCAAATGTGGAGGGATGAGTGTACCTATGGCTATAATATAGTTATAGATCCAGTGTGATGTAACGGTTTAAGATGGGACTATTTGACTCTGGTGACCAGGGATTGATTCCCCACTCAGCCATGGAAACTCATTTGGTGAGTTTAGGTGAATTACACTCTTTCATCCTCAGAGGAAGGCAAAGGCAACCCCCTTCTGAACAAATCTTATGAAGAAAACCCCATGATAGATTTCCCTTAGGGTCACCATAAGTTGGAAACAGCTTCAAGGCACACAGCAACCACTACCACAATAGTTGTTGTGCATTTTGGTTGGTCCAATAAAGGTATCATTATTTGAATGTTATTGAGCAAATAGTATAGTACAATTTTAAAAATATAAACAAAGCAAAACAAAAACAGGGGTGGCTGTGTAGCAAAACCTTTATGAGGCTAGCCAAAAAGACACAAAAAACTTTTCAGATATTCACTGATCTTCATCAGGCCCAATGTTACAAAATCAGATTTGTGTGTGGATACTGAAGTAATGTCTGCATGCTCCTGTCTTGAGACACACTGAAGGAAGTACCTGTAGAGTAGATTAACAGAAGGGCCTTATCAATACTAGATTGCATTAGGTTGCACCTACTTTCACCCCCAGGCTTGCTTGAAGGATGAAAGGGAACCAGTTTTATTTCTTTTTAGCCAAAGAATAATTAGGAGTCCTTGCACTGTCAATGTTGGGGAAAAGTTTTATTACCTTTCCCTCTCCCAACAAACCCACAAGCAACCTAACACCAGCAGGTCAGGGGATTAGTTCCATTTGTGCAGATACTTTTCTCACTTTACATCTCAAGACAGGAGTGTGCAGAGGACATGACCCAAAGGCCAAAATTTTGAAGCATATTGCTCCCTGACGCAATCTGAATATCTCAAAAGACTGCATACAATTTCGTGCCTTTTGGTTGCCTTGAAAAAGTCGAGCCTGTGCAATGGATTTTTCTGGTGGAGCGCAGCGTGCACAGAACTGGCCTCACCCTTTAAACCAGAGGTTCGACTGCTGAGGCCTTGACAAGCAGGATGGTGGCAGCAAGGTCCTCAGGTCGTAGGTTTGATTAGAGTTTCCTTTTCTTAGATGGTTGACCTTACAGGGTTAGATGAGCACCATCTGCCCGGGTTTGGAATTAGAGTTTTCCTTCTCCTAGGATGGTTGCCATAAGGCTAGAGAGCCCATCCTGCCCTTTGGCGCTCTTGGTCAGACCCTTCGGTTGTGACCTGTCTGGCATGGGAGGCCCTACTGGTGGCTATTATACCACCGCCAGCATAGCTCACAACATCATTAGGGTATACAAGCCTCTCCCCCGCGACAAGGGGCCATCAATGGAGAAAAAGTAATTTGAAAAAGTAATTGTCACAGTATGCATTTTGAAACTTTGAAGAGTAATTCTTTACTTGCTCATCATTCAAAATGTACTAAAACGTTTACATTGTTTTTTTTTTTTTTAAATTAAAGCAAAACCCAGAATGGTACAAGCTGCTGACCTGTGGTACTGTAAAACATACTTATATAGTGAAAAAACAAACAAAAAACCCCAACACCCACTTGTAATAGAAACACAGCTGAAGGCCACCAGCATTACATACTAGGGTTCCAGACCGTGCGATTGCTGTGCGGTCTTGAACCCCAGTATCATCGCCGACATGCCCCTTTCGGCCCGTCTGTCTCAGGCCATTTAGCTGTATGTCTGGTGCCAAATAAAATGCAATTCCTAGGGTTCTCTAACACTGAGCCAAGGGAGTTAAAATGGTCTCAAACTGGATTATTTCTGCAGTGTGTTTTGGACCATAGTTATACCTCACAAACTGTAGATTTTCTTTGTGCACATGGATCAACACAATGACTTTTGGTTTGTTGTTATGTTATTGAAAGCAGTTAGGTATGCCATAATAAGGAGTGTCATTATTTCATTGCATTACAATCTTAATATGACGTAAGCCTTGTTGTTGTTATGAGCCTTCAAATCGTTTCTGGCTTATAGCAATACTAAGGCAAACCTATCATGGGACTTTCTTGGCAAGATTTGTTCAGAGAAGATATGCCATTGCCTTCCCCTGGGGTTGAGAGCAAGTAATTTGCCCAAGATCACCAAGTGGGTTTCATGGCCGAACTAAGAATCGAAGCTTGGTCTCCAGAGTTGTAGTCCAACACTCAAACTATTATGCTACACTCTAGTTACTTCCTGTGTGTGTGTGTGTGTGTGTGTGTGTGTGTGTGTGGGTGCAATATGTTATACCAAACCCTTCAAAAGTTTCCATGTAACCATCCCAAAATGTTTCAAACCAATGTTAGGGATGCCAAGATAAGGAGGGCTCCTTTTTCATATGTGGGGGACTTGTAAGAAGGTGAACATTACTGGTCTTAGATTTATATGTTAATTTAAAAAAAATAAAGTAAATTTTGTAATGTTACCAGAAATATTCCTATTGGCTATTATGGATAAAGAACTGGAGAGTAAATATGGATTACTTCTTCAATATTTGCAGTATTTGCCAACAGCAGCAAGAATGTTGTTTGCTGAAACTTGGAAGCACCAACTAGGGAAGAATGAATTGTTAAGGTCATTGACTTAGCCCAAATGGTCAAATAAATGTGTGTTATACAGGATAGGCCAACTGAAGACTTTTTGAAAAAATTGAAACCATTTATGATTTTTTTGCGCATTAAAATAAATCTAACAATGTAATAATCTGTGTTTACGGTTTTTAGTCATTTTTCTAGAATTATGTAGTTGGATCTATAGTGGCAGAATATTTTTTCCCTGTTTTTCCTCCCATCCGTCAGGATTACAGGGTTAGAGTTCTATTGTGTATTAGTTGTTTGTCTCCCTCCCTTTCCCCCCTTTTCTTTCTGTCTTTTTATTTTCTGTATGTATATTACTTTGATTGTAAATTAGATGGTTTGTGCTAAAATTAATTTCTTTAAAAACCTGTTGCCATGTAGCTGGTTTCTGAATGAAGAGGCTCAGATTTCAGGCTCCTGTTGTTTACAGCCTTGTTTGTGGTGTGATTCCTGGGGACCAAGGGAGGATCAAAGGTCACAGAAGTGCTTCTGCTTCAGTTCAGAACATGTAGCACAGTGTCAGAGTTCACAGGGCTTTCTAAAAACGGCTGGTAAGCTGTCAGCTTCTAAAGAACCTTGGCATATTTGTTTTTAACATCAACGTCCAGATGTTTTTGTCTAACAACAACGAGGAATTTCAGAGATGTGAAAAAGGCTGCCGGATACTTACAAATACATGTATGCAGGGATGGTGAAACACATCTCTCAGAATTAAGTAAAATGCACAGACATGTTAGCAGATATTCAGAGCTTCTGCCTGTATACGAGCAACAAGCAAAGAATAGCCAGAGAGCAAGCATTCTGCAAACAAAGTAAACATACACTGTTGAAACAGCAATATGTCACCATGTGAAGAAAATATCTCCTCGACGCCCTGCATGTTTATGCACAAACCACCATTGGCAGATCCTGTCTCCTCATGCACACAACCCTGGGCAAAAGTTGGTCGTTGAAATGCAACTGCTGATACACACTCTGAGACATCTGTATCCCTTTGTGACAGCTGGGTCTCCGCCTGTCTTCTCTCACACACATCGACACACGGCCCTCTTATGGGTACAAATGCAGCACATACTGATAGGACAGGCGCATTGTGCAAATTCTTTCTTTGCATGTCTGTCAAAAGCATGTAGGTTCTGAATGGATTTCCCATCATAGCTATGACACTGTATTGGCCTTCATGCATGCTTATGAATACATGCACCCATGAGCATACAAGTACACACATACACACATGAGCATACAAGTACACACATAGACACACACACATGCACATAGGTGCATCAATATCACTGTCTGTATTGTTGGGATGTACTTCAATATATTTCAGCATGCACACAATCTGAATGTTTTGGAAACCATGTTCTATAAAGAGTGACTTAGGGCGCTGGGTATGTTTAGTCAGGAGATGAGAAGGTTAAGAGGTGATATGATAGCCCTGTTTAAATATTTGAAAGGATGTCATACTGAGATGGAGCACGTTTGTTTTCTGCAACTCCAGAGAATAGGATCTGGAGCAATGGATTCAAACTAAAGGAAAAGAGATTCCACCTCAACATTAAGAAGAACTTCCTGATATAAATATCTGTTCAACAGTAGAATATTCTGCCTTGGAGAGTGGTAGAGTCTCCTTCTTTGGAGGTTTTTAAAGAGAGGTTGGAAGGCCATCTGCTGGAGGTGCTTTTATTCTGTGTTCTTGCATGGCAAAATGGGGTTGGATGGGATGGCTCTTGAGGTCTCTTCCAATGCTATGCTTTTAAGATTCTGTGATCTCTCATCTAACAGCCTCCCTGGCCTGGTTTCCTGTAAAAGCAAGCACAACTTGAGACAGGCAGCTTCTCCTGTTTGGCCCCTACTCCAGGCTGAACCACTGGGAGGACTCCCCCTGCTTTTCTTCAGATTTACATTGTGTGCTTGGGCCACTGGCTGCCTCTAAGCTCATGCTACAGGCAATCCAGATGGGCCCATGAGAAGAAAACACATTTGCCATTCTTCCTGCTCGCCTCTCACACTCCCCTATGTTTCCAAAAGTAGCGAGGAATGAGTGGGTGGTGGTGAGTGGCATGCACTTTGTGCTGGGCTAGCAGCTTCTCTCACCCCAGGAGGTGAAGATAGCTCTGGAAAGGTGCCCAGCACATTGCAGCTTCCCTGACGTGACCGATGGCTGTGTTACTGAGTGGATTCCACTACTGCCTGACAAGAAACCTAGAGTAGGCGCTTGGCATATGGGAAGACTTGGGCAGTTGCTATGGAGCTTCTCCCCCCCCCCCCAGCTCCTTTTCTCCCTTCCATGCAGCTCTGCTAAAATATTTCAGACTGAAACATCTGTGCTTTTGGTGGTTCTGCCTTTGCCAGATTAGGCCTAGCTGCAGGAAGGATGGACTCATCCAGTGCTCCACTTTAATGTAGAGGAGAATATCATCCAAAGACTGGGTGGAGAGTAATGGTGTACCCCAAATTTAAAGCAGGGTCTGCCAGCAAAGGAAAAATGTAGGGCGTGTGCTTCCCTCCCACACCACATGGCAGGAACACTCTTAAAATATTAACTGTGTTCCAATCCTGCAGGGGACTGAGTGCCGCCTGGATGAAACCAAAATTTTCTAGGGGCTGGGAATTTGCCCTTTGGGAATAGAGTCTCAGTGGGGAGCACAGCTTTTTACGTTCACTAATTATGTCATGGTTTTCGGCAGAGGGATCTTGTCTCTCATAAATCAGCTGCAGCTTCTAGGACTGTGAAGCATGAAGGAGCCGGGAAATATTTTGTCTGTGTACTGCAGTTGGCTGGAAAGAAGGAAATGATCACTTTTCATCATGTTGGTGGGAACAAAGGCAGAGGGGGCTCAAACAGTAAAGACCTGGCTATAATGAGCTAAGAAGTGCCTGAGAGAACATTTGTCTTATTGGACCAGAAAGGCTTCCTTGGTGGCTCTTTTTGGCGGTCTCGAAGCAAAAAACACAGCATTGATGACTTGGTCAACTTGCAGGCAAGATGATCATAGCTGTCCCTAGGAGTAACTCCCCCATAATGAAGTGTGTGTATGATTGAAGCCTTGGTCATTAGAAATAAATTAAATGTTCATGTAGGGAGGCACTGAATGCATCTGCTAGCCTGGGACAAACAGGAGGAGGCCACTGCTTTCATGCCTTGCTTGTAGCTGCTCAGAAGCATATGGCTGGTGACTGTTGAATGCACAGTCATTGGCCTTTGGTCTGATCCAGCAGGGCAATGCTCCTATAAACATCTGGGAAAGCTCTCTGATCCCTGTTAAGGAGTGAGGGTTTACAATTCCCAAGCTGAGAGCAGGAGAGGTTGGAGAAAACAGGTCTCTCACCACAGATCCTCCCAGATTCAGAGAAAGCAGATGAGGGAGAAATGAGAAGTAAACAAAAAGGATGGCATCCAAGGTTGGTTCTACCATGTGTCAGAGGGAGTCAACCACTTCATGTGGTAATACTTGTGGGGGAAGAAGGCAATGTAGACACCTCCTTTTCTCTCCCTAGCCATTTGCCTTTCTTGAAGGGCAAAACTAATGTGGCGTGCACATCCCATTCTGTGGCCTCTATGCAAATCTGTTTTCCTCATTTGTGCTGAAAGATGCCACCACATTGTCACTGCTGAGGATCAATGACCAGGCCAGGCATCTTCTGTAGGTGGGGGCACCATCTTGACCTCTGTTGCCCCAAGCAGCAAAATTTTCTAGGCTTGACTCTTGAGAGATCCAACTCCCTTCTCTCTATCCCACCACTTTGCACAGGAATAGAAAAGAAGCCAGTGGAGACCCAACTAGTTCCATTTTGGTTAATCTTTCACCTATGAATGGGTGCATCCAGACTGACAGAAAAACTCCCAGAAAGTTCCAGATTTTGTTCCTGCTCTTTCTCATTTTATTTTGGAAATCCACACACATTTTGTTTATCTCAGCACATTTTCTGGCAGCTCCTGGTATGATCAGACACTGTATGTGTCAGCTCCCTGGGTCAGTTTATTTTAACCCAGTATAAATTTGGAAAGAACAGGAACAAAATCTGGGACTTTTGAATCAGTCTGGGTGTTCCAGATCCAGTTAAATTGTGCACTGAGCAAAGACAGTTCTCCATCCTTCCTCCCCAGCCAATTTGGTTCTCAGGTTGTGTGTACATGCAGATCTACAAAACCTAGCAAAATAAATATTGTTTTTATATAGAACAAGTAACAAGTAACTGAGAGCAGGGAAGAAACATACTTTAAAGCTCATTGTTGGTAATTATTTTTTTCAGTTAGTACCCAAAGAGGAGAAATTTCTGGTGGGGTGCGGTGTGGAGGATGGTTAAATATAACTGTTATTTCTTTTTAAGTTCCAACTTCAGATAGTACACCTAACACTGAGCCACAGAGCTTAGCTTGGTGCTCCCAAAGCTTGGTGCTAAGGGTGAGTATCTAGCTCACCCACTCCTAAGGCTGATACTGTTTTCACCAGATGTATCCTCCAACATTTCACAGCTGAAAAGTGGGGCAACACTGAAGGTGTCATTCAGACATCATTTTTTAACACACCCAAATAATCTCACTCACGCATTCTGGGTTTGTTATTCACACTATGGAACCACATCTATACACATCTTTGTGAGTTTGGCTGTTCACACATGCCAGCACTTAAATAAAAATGGAGTTGATGACGTGAATTTATTTGAAACCTATTCAAGGAATGCAGAATTTAATCCTGGTTTATCGTGGGTCTGTTCACATTGGTTATTCACACTGCTGATGATGCAAATCTTTTTTTAAAATTTGAGGGGGAAAATGATATTGATTATCCGTAGTAAATGGGGATTTTGGCAGCCCCCTCAAACTTAATTGGATATCTTCGAAATGCATCTGAACAACAAAAATTTAATGCAGATTCAACCCAGATTATTTTCACCATCTGAATAACCATCAGGTGTGGTTATTAATGAGGAAGAACACATGAGCTGGAAGAGACTGCAGCAGTTTGCTTTTCCCTGATGTACAGGGAAGGGCAGATTCACCCTGCCCTGTCCTCTTCCCCTTTCTGAGTTAACTGAGTACAAACTACTTTTTGTTCTTGGAAGTAAACTAAGGAGGGGAGAGGAACAAGAATATTTTAAAAGCAGCTGAAGAAGTGGGACAACAGAGGACTGATCGGTACTGTCCCTGCCAAATTGGGACAATTGGAGGGTACGGAAAACATGTTTTTATTCAGACAAACATTACTCTTTTTTAAGCTCACTTGTTTGCTGTAGTAGTTTTCAAGTGGCAGATATTGCTTATTTCTTATTTTATGGGCTTTCTTTTTGTATCTTGTTTTTGTCATCTGCAATGTTACTACTATTTATAGTTGAAATCAGGAGTACAAATGTAATAGATAAATGGTGACATCTATTTTTGAAAGCAATGTGTTACCATGTTTAGTGCACTAACTGTAACAGTTCCTGATTAAGGTCCAAAACACACTGCAATACACAATAATCCAGTCTGAGACTGCTTTAACTGCCCTAGCTCAATGGAAGCTGTAGTTTTGTGAGACATTTAGGCCCCATTCTCACTGGCCCATTTGCCCTGGGTAGATCTGGGTTGGATTCAGTAAGCCAGTACCGAATCTTTCCAGAAAGAAGTTTTCACTAACCTTTGCCCTGGTGGAAGATCCCCGCCACAATTTACCCCGCTGATGTTCACAGCAGAGCTGGTTTCTTGTGGCTTGCTCAACTGGCACTGGTTGCAGAGCACAGCGGAGAGGAGATTGGACACAGTAGCTGGCTATCTGCCTGTGCAGTGCACTTTCGAGGCTTCAGGGCAGTGTGCAGCCTTGAGAGGCCTCGGGACAGTGGACGGAGAGTGTCCTGAGCCCTGGTCTAGCACGCGATCCTGGGCGGCTTTAGGGCAGTGGCTGGAGAGTTTCCTTGCCCTGGTGGCGCAGTGGTTAAATGCCTGTACTGCAGCCATTCACTCGAAACCACAAGGTTGCGAGTTCAAGACCAGCAAAAGGGCCCAAGCTCGACTCAGGCTTGCATCCTTCCGAGGTCGCTAAAATGAGTACTCAGATTGTTGGGGGCAAATTAGCTTACTTGCTAATTAGCTTACTTGCTGTTCACCGCTATGATCTTTGGAATAGCGGTATATAAATAAAACAAATTATTATTAATTAAATTATTGCATTCCGGCCAAGTTGGGCTGACCACTGGGACTCCCTCCCTCCGGCTGCGGGGCTCCTTGAAAGAGCAGCAGCAGCAGCAAGAGGAGAGCACAGGCTCCGTGGGCTCTTCCTTCCTTCCCTTGGGAGAAGTTGGCTCTGGGCGGCTCAGGTAAAAGGAGCCCCACAGGCCTCCCTCCTTCCATTCCTCAGTGTGTCCATGTGTCTGTGGGGAAAGTGGACAAAATCGGCTCCTTTTTACTTTTGGGAATCTTCCACTTTCTGTGTGGGTTAATGCCAGATTAATGCTCAATCCCCCCAATGTTGTGTGAAAACTATCCCGCTTTTGCAGGATTTATTCACTTTTTGTGCACATTAATGTATGACGTCCTTGAAAACAATCCCGCTTTTGTGAGATTTTCCTGTTTTATATCTCATTTTTACACGAGATAAACCCAGTGTCATAAATTCCATATGTGTACGATTAATCTACAGCCTAGAAAGGGTTTTTTTTTGGACTAAAAGTCCAAGAATCCCCCAGCTTCTATAGGCTATGCTGACTGGGGGATTATAAGAGTTCTAGTTCTTTAAAAAGTAATGTTTTAAAGATCTAGTAATGCATTCTTTATAGACTACTCTTGATGAGCATCCATACATTTCAGTTAATACAAAGTGTGGTAGCTAGGCTGCTAACCAGTATGGAGTTGTAATCATAATGCTCTCATATTGAAAGATTTGCACAGGTTGCCAATCTGTTGTAGTTGCCAGTTGTTTTCTGGGCTCATTTCAAGGTGTTTGTAATAACCTTTAAAACTTTAAATGGTTTAGGGTCTGGCTACCTAAGAGAACCAACCATCTGTCTCATTATGATCCTCTCTGCAGTGGTGTAGCAGTAAATTTTGAAATGCAGGCATTCATCATGACAATTTCCATAACCAAGCTCCTAAGGAGAATCCAAAAATTCAGCCAGATGTGATCCATCTCTCTCTTTCTTTGTGTGTGTGTATGTGTGTCTGTGTATAACACGTGTACTGTATGCACAGAGAGCTTTAAGTAACAAGAATTCAAAATTTCTTAAGATCAGCTGATAAGTCATAAGATAGAGGGCAGGCAAAAGGCAGTGTTATTATTAACATGTTGAAGACATGGAGATACCCAAGATTGTTATTAACATGTTTAAGACTTGGAGATACCCAAGATTGCATGAGAAAGGGAAAGAGAGGGACACATCATGTCCCCAAACAGAATCAGTCCACCCACTAAAAATTTTAAAGGAGTTTTTTCTGTCACCAGGGAGATGCACTATCTGAAAGAATAGTTTCTTCCAGTTATCATCTCCACTAGGATCACTTATTTTGTACAACTAATGATGCTTAATTGTCTGTCCAAGACCAAATCACCATCACATACATTAGATTTCAAAAGGGATACTTTGCAATTATGTCTTGTTGCTAGGAAAATCCATTTCTCCTCCCAGCTACTGTGAAGACTAAAGCTAAGTTCAGAAGGAATAAGCAAGTCCGTGTGGGATGGTGGACTGTGTCATTGGAGTTTATCAGACAAGGGAAATTGGAAGTATAATCCAATGGCAATCTGAACGCAATCATGGGGTTTAACATTATTGCGTGATAGACTACCACACACAATTTTGGGTAATGGGAAGTCAGTTTGAATGCAATCATGGGGTTTCACGTTATTGCGTGATAGACTACCACACGCAATTTCAGGCAATGGCAAGCTATTTTCGGGCAATGGGAAATCAGTCTGAATGCAATTCAAATTCACGTAAATTTGCTGAACTGGCGAATTCATGTGAATGCATTCTGGCCCCACTTTTTTTCATTTGAACTTAAGAGAAACTCCTCCCGTGTGATAAACTCTATTGTCTCTCCTGGTGCTTCCAAACTGTGGGTTGATCCTGGCTTTCTCATTGTCTTGGGACAGTGAATGGCTGTGCACTTTCTTTGTAGGAAGATGGTGTAAGAAGGTAAAGGAATGACATATTTGCTTGTTTCCCCTTTTCCTTCCCATTCCTTTTTCCATTCTCATTTAATTAAAGTACTGCTATCCTGCCCTTTCTCCATCCAGATATTAAAATGGAAATGTAGAATTATTTTCTAACCACACATGCCAACTTCGCTCTGATATGTCACACATGAAACCTCTGTCCCACAGGGAATACTCCATGTGGGGGTTTCTGCCCCTCCCAGGCCCATTCCCCTCTTCTTGACCATAATCCCACATGAATACAGAGACTGTTATTTGCTGTGATCAGAGATAAAGTGGAATGATTTAGACAGTGCTTGAGGGAGCAGTTCCTCTGAGCCCAGGTTTAGACTCTTTGCAAACTACCCTGATGGGAAAAATGAGCAGCACAGAGAGGAATAGTCCCTCAGTTGAGGGAAGCAAACCCAGCGCTTGGCCACACAGTCTTGAATGGATGAAAATCACGGTCCCCCCCATTCATCATGGTAATGACAGTTTGAAGAATGTGGAGTATCTCATGTGAGGAATCTTCCTGTGATGCCAGTTGCAAGTGGTGGGCCTGCTTTTACCAGTCTGTTCATTCATTCAGCCAGGTCATTAGCTCTTGGATGGTTCAATGAAATGGTTTTGTGAAGGCATTTCAATAGAGGCTAACTGAATCCCATCATCTCTCACAAATTATTAGGGAATCCTTCCTTCCTTCCTTCCTTCCTTCCTTCCTTCCTTCCTTCCTTCCTTGTTTTTGCAGCATCTGCTCATTCTAAAAATGATAGTCCACCATTACTATGTCTTGCGTGGATGATAATCATATGATCCCATTATGTTAAGGACTAATGTACAGAAAAGGTAATCAATTGCTATTAAAGGGACACCATTGAGTTTCTGGGATTGTCATTAATGAGCAATCTCTAATTTACTCCTCAGTTTGTTTTTCCATCACTGGCCATCAAACATCTTGGTGTGGTAACTATATATATTCATTCACAGATAATTTTCTACAGACAAATAAATCCAACTTTTTTGAAAGTTTTGACATTATGACAAAAGTATAATTTTTCAGAACCCCATCCATGTACAACAGTCAATCTTCCAACTGATATCTACCTTATGGACATTCATTACATCCATTCCAAAAATGAAATCATCACTTGAGTGCCTGTAGTAATCTGTGTAATGACAAACTTTCCCTCATCATTAGATTTCATTTCAGCTTCTAGTTTAGATAAGATACAGGCAAGCCAGATAAGTAACCACATTCTTCAATACAGGGAGAGATACATCTTCAGAACCAAAATCCATCAGTCTCACTGCCCATGTAGCAACTTTCGGAAGCTCAATTCAAGCCTTTTGTGGAAAAGAGGTGTGACAAATCTACAGGATCTCATCTTAGAATAAATTTTATACACCCTCCATGGTTAAGTTCTAAAATGTCTTATGGTCCAGAAGCATGTCAAAGTCTCCTCACCGCCCACAAGAAATGAAAGAGATTTTTTTTGAGTCATTAAGAGTTCAGGAGCGGCAATGGAATGTTTAGTCTCTGAGAAACTATTTGGCAAATTTTACACACTCGTTTAGGATATTTCACAAGGAGTTATCTTGGATAGCAAATTGGTTTACAAACTTTGAGTAATAAACAAAGAGCCCATGAAAAGATCAGACTTTGCCTTGGTTGCCTAGTTCTTGAGATTCCTGAATGGCTGCCCAATTTTTGGCAACACGTCTCTTTGGAAGATGATCTGTCCTAGGAATGTCACTGATTCAGTCCAAAGTTGACACTTCTCTTTGTTAGTTTATGTTGCTGAATTTTTTAAGGTATAATGCCATGTTGCCATTTGCTAGGTTGTCAACGTAGAAATATATAAGAGTCATGGTTTATTAAGTTATCATAAAGATGACATATGCTGCAGAAGCCAAACCAAATGGCATGTCTTTAAATTGGGGAAAGTCTTCTGGAAAGATAAAACAGAGCCCTTACAGAATGCTTCTAATAAAGGAACCATGAAGGATTTGGACTAAGGTTAGATCCGGGTTCTCTTCTGGGAACAGTGGGCCCAACTGAAATCCTGAAGAAGTGCTCTGGGCAGCATCACTAAATGGTTACTGTAGTAAATACAGCTGGTTGCATAGTACCCATTTTACAGAAGGCAAACTGGCAATGCTAGAAGCCAGACTACCTGCCTAAGAAACTGAGTAGAAGGTAGAAGTGATGTCTGACACTTCAAACACAAAACTACTCCTTTCAATTCAATGCTCTTTGCTTCAACAGACAAATCTACCATTTTCACTGAAAGCTTGATCAATTAGTATTCCCAAATCACCCCAAAACAGATTTCTGTAAAT
This sequence comes from Sceloporus undulatus, assembly GCF_019175285.1. Taxonomy (NCBI): domain Eukaryota; kingdom Metazoa; phylum Chordata; class Lepidosauria; order Squamata; family Phrynosomatidae; genus Sceloporus; species Sceloporus undulatus. The sequence continues at coordinate 137,274,078 of NC_056525.1, read as the reverse complement.
TAGATTTATATCCCCAAATTTATTTTCTCCAGATGAAAGGAACATCACTTTGAAGTACCCCCATAAACACTCCTACCTCAAGAAAGTCTGAAAGTTCCTCTAGTTAGCATGAGTTTCATGTTTCCAGTTTCCACCAGTCATCGCGATCCTGAAACATGCCCAACTCTAGATATTAGTTATAAAACTACATATCTAGTAGGAGGGGTGTAGGGTATGTTTATATTAGTGAACTTGGATGTCAGGTTCCCCAGACTGTTTGGCTTTCTTTCTTACCCTGCTGGCTATACATGCATCAACAGTAGCACATATGTGTTTTAATGGTAGGTATCCTGACCATTAGTTCTAAGATTGTAAATTGGATGTACAATATTGTAACTCCTTTGTATTTGCATTTATGGTCATTAATGACCAAATGTGACCCCCACAAACCTACTTTTTCAGCCTGGCAGCACCCCAATTAAAGAATTTCCAAGGTACTGGAGACTGGAGCATTGGGGAATGACATCATCTACAGTGCTTTCTTGATCACAGGGAATGTTAATAGAATCACAGAATCATAGAGCTGGAAGAGACCAAAGGGGCCATTGAGTCCAACCCCCTGCTAAGCAGGAACACCAATGAAAGCATCCACAACAGATAACCATCCAGCCTCTGTTTAAAAACTTCCAGAGATGGAGATGCCACCACACTCCGAGGAAGTATGTTCCATTGTTGAACAGCTCTGACCACCAGGAAGTTCCTCCTGAGATTTAGGTGGAATCTCTTTTCCTCTAATTTGAATCCATTGCTTCTTGTCCTAGTCTCTGGAAACATGGAAAATAAGCTTGTTCCCTCTTTGATATGATATCCCTTCAAATATTTAAACATGACCATCATGTCCCCTCTTAACCTTCTTTTCATCAGGCTAAACGTTCCCAGCTTCCTAAGTCGCTCCTCATAGTGATCTGGCTTCCAGATCTTTCACCATGTTGGTTGCCCTCCTATGGACCCGTTCCAGCTTGTCAACATCCTTCTTGAATTGAGCTGTCCCAGAACTGGACACAGTATTCCAAGTGAGGCCTGACCAAAGCAGAATACAGTGGTACTATCACTTCCCTTGATCTAGATCTTGGTTGTTGATGCAACCAAGAATCACGTTAGCTTTCTTGGCTGCCACATCACACTGTTGACTCATATTCAGCTTGTGAGCTACAAAGACTCCTAGATCATTTTCACATGAACTGTTGTCTAGCCAGATGTCTTCCCTCCTCTTTTGAAGATGGGAACATTTGCTCTCCTCCAATATGTAGGGATTTCTCCTGTTCTCCAAAACTTCTCAAAGATTATTGTCAGTGGTTTTGAAATTACAGTCACCCCTCCAAGTACACGGACTTGAGATCTGCGGACTTGGAAATCCTGTATTACTTCTATACCTATTCTGTGCTGGATTTTCCCCCACTATACCATCTGATCCTTTCTCCTCATGTTATGCACTGATTTCCTTTTTAGAGAGAACAGAGACAAAGAAGGTGTTGATAGTTCTGCCTTTTCTCTATCCCCGGTTAGTACTTGGCCATTTTCTCCATGCAGTGACACTATCATTACCTTGTTCATTCTTTTGCCATGAACATAACTAAAAAGCCATTTTAATTGTTTTTAATCTGTATGGCAAGCCTAAATTCATTTTGTGCTTTAGGTTTTCTTATCTCTCCGTTACATATACTGGCTATATGTTTGAATTCCTCTTTGGTGTTTTCCCCATTTTTTGCACATTGTACTTTGTTTTTTTAACACTTAGCTCAGTTGGAAGTTCTTTAGTTAACAATTCTGGTTTCTTTAGACGTCACCTCCCAGTTTTCCTTCTTACTGGCACAGTTTTAGTTTGTGCCTTTAGTATCTCACTTTTAAGAAACTGACATCCATCCTGAATTCCCTTCTCTTTCAGTATTCTTGTCCATGGAATTACAGACAACAATTCCCTAAGTTTATAGAAATCGGCTTTCTTCAAATACAGAATGCATGTTTGGCTATCCAATGTATAACAAATTCCAAGAGAGTATGGCCACTCTCACCTAAGGATCTACTCCATTTTCAAGGTCATCTTTGTCGGTTAGGATCAGATCTAAAACACCTGATCCCCTTGTTGCCTTTTCCACCTTCTGGACAATTGGGTGTTGATATAAGCAGTTGCAGCAGCACCCCAGGCTACCTGTTCTTGTTGTGTGACATGATGAGGAGAGTGCTACAGATCTCATTTCCCAGTGTCCCAGTCTCCAGTGCCTTGGTAATTCTTTGGCTGAGGTGCTGCCAAGCTGAAAAAGTAGGATTTGGGGAGATGACATTGTCAGATGTAACTCTGGTAACAGAGTTACATCATCATCATGGTTACGTCTGACGATGCAAGATTGTGGCCAATATTTGTAAGCTGGCTTAGGTCCAAAGGATGGGGAGAACGCAATAAATACAGGAAAGTCCTGTTCCTTTGCAGTGACCTTTGCAATCTTCATTCTTGTGTATTGCTTTGCTAGCCCAGTTTTGTTATGCCTGGATAAATGGACTCAATCAGGGCACAGAATTATGACCACGAGTAGAGCATTCAGGAGAAATGCTCCAAATTGAAAACAAAATTCTTTGAATACCAGCATAGTGTGTTGTTGTTGTTGTTGTTGTTGTGTGCCTTCGGTTTATTTCCAACTTATGGCAACCCTAATGTTAACCAATTACAGAGTTTTCTTGGCAAAATTTGTTCAGAGGGGGTTTGTTGATGCCTTCTTCTGAGGCTGAGGTTGGATTTCCATGGCCAAATGTGGATTCAAACCCTCGCCTTCAGAGTCCTAGTCCAATGCTCAAACCACTACACCACACTGGCTGTCTACAGAGAATAAATCCTAGCTGTTATCTTAGACCTTAAATCCAGTTGTTATTCCCAATTAGAATAGGTTCATTGGCTCAGTAGGAACTTGGAAAGTCAACATTTATGTAAATTCTGTTGATTCATTGTGTTTACACACATTGGGACTAATAATTGGATTTAGACTTCTGTCTGACTCAGTCTCTGCAAGGCCAGATCACAGCAACAGCCGTGGATGCCTTACTTTCTTCCTCCCCTCCTGTAATTTTGTTTTTCATAAAGGTGACAGGAAAAATAAGAGAGATTGTGGGCTCCGGTGTTGTGTTCATGGGGTTTCTGAGTGTCTTGTGTGTAATCTGGGAGATCCTTGCTGGTGTGGAAGGCAGGCAACAGTATATAGTGGGCTCTTGGTATCTGCTGGGGTTTGGTTGCAGGATTCCCTATGGATACAAAGATCTGAGGATGTTCAAGTACCATTAAATGCAATGGCATAGTAAAATGGTGACCATTATATAAAATAGCAAAATCAGTGTTTGCTTTCTAGAATGTATATATTTTAAAAATATTTTAAAACCATGGGTGGTTGGCTCCATGGATAAATAATCTATGGATGTGGAGGGCCGACTGTACTCATAACACAAAATCTGAAGAGAGCCAAGAAACACTATCAGTTTGTTAGGAAAGCAGCAAACAAACACCTTGACTCAGCCATAAATAAAAATGGAGTGGGCAGCTATAATGGAACTAGAGAAGCATAAAGATATAAAGGTACAACATTTCATACTAAAGCCAGTATCGTTCATATAATAGTATTTCTGATTTCTGTGTATGGACGTGACAGCTGGGCAGTTAAGAGAGTGGACAAGAAGAAAATCAACTCATTTGAAGTGCTGTGCTGGAGGAGAGTTCTATGAATACCATGGACTGCCAAAAAGACAAATAAGTGGATCTGAGAGCAAGACTGAACAATCCTTAGAAGCCAAGATGACCAAACTGTGGCCATTGTACTTTGGACAATAGCCTCAAGGAAGCCACACTCTTGAGTTTGCAAAGCCTGTGGATATTTGTCAATAACAGAAAGTCTCTTAGAGGACAGTCATAGGTCACTGTACATAAGTTGAACCCAGCTTGATGGCACACAACCACCACCACCACCACCACCACAACAACAACAACAACATGGTTACCAATATGTATTTTTATTTCCAGAAAGGGAAAATGAAGCCAGATAGTTCAAGATAAGGAGGCAAATGATGTGGGAACATTCTGATCTGATAGAAAATGACATACCTTAGCCTCACTAATCCAATGTAGTTTGCAATTAAGGGATTCACAACATGGTTAAATTGTTATCTTATGGGGGCTTCTTTTCTGCCAGTTTCTATTCAGCAATGATATAAGATAAAGTTATCTTGAAGTCCACCATGCTGTGAGAGGTGTATACCCATCTTGACAGGGCAGAAGAGGGTAATTTTAGAGTGAGGATGGGGTAGGAAGGTAAACCATAGTATACTGGTAGAACAGTGGCCAGTTTTTGTGAGGTGGATAAGAGACGTACCAACTAATTCCTGATGCTGGTCTCTTTCTTGCATTCTCATGTTTACTTAAATCACATTAAATGTGTCTTGTGTATTCAGAGCTCCCCTTGAACAAACACACTTGCTTTCTAAAATATCTGATTGAAAGGATGATAGGGTTGGGTTTGTTTGTTTCTTAAAGTAGACAACACAAAATTGAAATCAGCAGATCCTTGATCTAGATGCCTCTGCAGGGCTAAAGGGCATGCTTAGAAAGTGAATGTTAAGGGTTGTGTGCGCTTCACACTTGGAAGTAGGGGTTTTGTTATCCCTTAAGCATCTTAACCCAATATTCAGGAATACACTAGTAGTGATTGTGGGTTAATATACATTCCACAACATCTACAGAGCATGTGGAGCTGCCCTACTAGGCATTTCTTAGTTTTGGAACATACAGACTCTTGCTATAGGCAATTGTGCTTCCAGTATGCTGGTCTCTTGGGAAAAAAATTTAAGGCTTCATCTGCACTGGAGAATTAATGCAGTTTGATACTGCTTTCACTGACATGGCTCAATGTTATGAAATTCTGGGATTTGTCATTTTGTTAGCTATTTTACATTCTCTGTCAGAGAGCTCTGGTGCCACCACAAAGTACAAACCCCAGGATTCCATAGGATGGAGCCATGACTGTTCAAGTGGTGCTAAACTGCATTAATTTTGCAGTGTGGCAACAGCTTCAGTTCTAGTTAAGGAAATCACCCATGCTTTTTTGCGTCTATTAGAGATACACTGCTTCAGATAGCTTTTTTGATGGGCAGAACAGTGTTAACAGGAAAAAAAATTCTTTAGGCAGAAACTGAAAAAGAAGAAGGCAGCAAAATCTCTGCAATTCTTCTGAGGATTGTATAAAGGTTGCCTGAGGAGCTGCTTCTCTTCTCATCCACCTTAACACTCTTCCCTTCCTCCTCGCCGTTGGTTTTTGGAAGAAAAGCAGAAAACAATCCATAAATCCAAGCAGGCCATCAAGGATTTTGGAACAATGGCCCATTCTCCCGCCCAGGAGTCTTCGCAAATACTTGACACTAGTTTGCAAAACCAATTAAATCCCTCGACTTGCTGATGTGAGACGTGCCCAGTGAAGTAGAAAGGAGGGCAATAAATGCTGACAAGGAAAGGAGGAGAGGGGCATGTTGCTAATTGTGCCCCTCCCCTGGACAATTGTGCTTCTTGGTGAAAGGATCCTGATCAGAACTGTGGGATGTGTATTGCTTTGAACTGGGTACGTGTGTGTGTGTGTGTGTGTGTGTGTGTGTGTGTGCGTGCGTGTGTGTGAGAGAGAGAGATTGAGAGAGAGAGAGAGAGCATTGCAAGTTTGTGTGGTGAGACAGTCCTGGAAGACGTCTGGGGAAATCACGGCTTGCATTCTGAGCAGTTTGCAGTTTGGGTGTATGAGGGAATCAAGATTAACAGTTCAGGCTTGGGTCAGAGCCAACCCATGGTGATCACTGCAGTTTGCAACTGGCCAGCTCAGGCCAGATGGCAAAGGAACCTTGGCCGCCAGGCCTTCAAAAACAGGCACTAAAAAAGAGCTTTTGATTCTCCTCTGGTTGCCATCGTCACAGTGATATCTACCTTTCTGAAAATCCTTTGCCACTTCTTTCATTCTAGTTTAAGCAATCCTTAGTTTCAGTGCTGCTGTTGCCATCTTTCATCCCTCCAGAATGACCCTTCTATTAGGTCTAATGGAAGAAACCAGTGATAAGAAATCAGAAATATTGCACAACAGAACTGTTGTATTTGACACTTGACATGGCACAATTGAACAAGGAAGGGGAAGTGTGCTATGCACCCCATAGAGAAAAACAGAGGCAACTGAACTACTACATTAAGGAGGGGTATCTGAGTAGAGGAGCAATGACAACCAGTTCTTGTAGAAAGGACAGGGGCCAAAACATTTTATGAGCAATGTGCCAGGGTTAGTCTACAGCTGAGAGTAATCTTCCCTAGACTTCCCTTTCTCTATCCACCTACTGTTTTCAGTAAACCATTCCTCAGAGCAGCTTCTACTAACCCCTTTACTTTTCCATATCATCTTGGAGGTGACAAATGGAGCACAGGACGCATGGCCTCTCCCCATCACTGGTTATTTTTAAAAACAGACTCCTTTTCCCCAGCCATAATCTACAGTATATTTGAGTCATCTTTCTTAAATTCTGGGATGATAACGATTATAATGGTGATGATGATGATTTCCATCCTGCCCTTTCAAATCAACTTACAACAAGTTAAAAAACACATTGTTGTGTTGCTGGGAATGGTCTCTGCACTCAGACTATTGCAATTATCCTGGGAAAACCAAAGACTGGAGTCAATCCTATAAAGGGGTGCATGCAATAATAGGGCCTTAATGGTGGCAAGATGATTTGAGAGACGAAGGGGCTATACAGACCGCCCAAAAGTGGCGGTCTGCAGCCAGCCCTTTACTGGACAGATCAGGGCCACGGCAACCTCCTGCCACACTCCTGATCTGGCCTCTGGAGAGTGCAAAAAGGAGTCACAAAAAGCAGCTCCTGTTTGCACTAGCCAAGGGGCACCCTAGCCACCACAGTGCAGCTTTATGATGCCCCTTCAGCGTTGCATCGTGTAGATGCAGCACCAGAGTTGAATCATGAAGGCATGCACTGTGTAGAAAGTGTGCGCTAAAATAGCACCCTAGGGACAGAGGGCATCCAGTGTGAGGACGCTACACCATAACTCCGCCCCCAGGCTGGCACAAAGTGTCAGTTTGTATAGGCCCAAAGTTATCACTATGAGGAGAATACTACACTGTTATAGCACTATTATTCCAGTTTTACTGCTATGGCTGATTCCTGTGGCATTCTGTTTCCACCCCTCATTCTGCATCCTGCATGCGGGTTCTACTGAGTGATTTACAAATCTAGATAAAATAATGTTATATTTCTAAGGCAGTGATCCAAAAAAAAGCCATGTGTGTTTGAGGAGAGGACCAACAGATAATCATTAAATGGCCATTGCAGATGCAGCTGGAGTGAAAATTCAAGAGATTAATTAAGGTGGCACGATGATCACATCATATCGGTTCTGAGGGAGTTGTGCTGCTTGGCATGGTGCCATTAGCCAGTGCAAATCTAAGGTTGCATCCACACTGCAGAAATAATCCAGTTTGACACCACTTTAACTGCCATGGCTCACTGCTATGGAATTTTGGGAACTGTAGTTTGTTTTGGCAGCAGAGCTCTCTGACAGAGAAGGCTCAAGGTCTCACCAAGCAACAGTTCCCAGACTTCCAGAGCATTGAGCCATGGCAGTTAAAGTGGTGTCAATGTGGATGCAGCCTTAGTCAGAGGATAGGGATTCCAGCTAAAGGTAATTGAAAAAACAACAACATTACAAGCCAGTCCCATGTCTAGGGGGTATTAATGGTTACAGCAATTCAGAGTCAAAGTTCCAAGTAAATAGTCAGACATAGATGTCTGAAGAAGCTTGTGTTGATGGTCAATGAAGAAGCTAACAAAGGCTTGAGCTAGCATGAGATATTTTTCCTGTAGTCTTTGTTGCCCAGAAGTGGGACTTAAAAGCACGAACTACTAGGACCTTGCCCAGGCCTCATCCTCAGGCATTAGGCCCAAGTACTCCACAAGAATGTACTGATCACAAGAAGCCTTTTGTTTTTACTTTTCACTTGTGCACGTGAACAACATCTTTAATTAGTTTTTTCCCCAAAGACTGGTGTTTTCTTGGATGGGTGAGTTGAACTGCCCTTGTCCTCTGTCTCTAGGGTAGAGTTCCCCACCTCTTTGCCTGAGGTTCTCCCAGGAGCCAAGGGTCAACTGGACTAGCATGTTCTTCTGGACATTCTGGCCTAGTAGGCTCTGATTCATTTTCAGTGAACGATGCCTCCCGTGGGGGCACAGCAGATGGGTTCTATGCTGTCAGAGACCCTTTAGGCACTTGCATAACTACATTCCATGTAGCACATGTGCATCATGTATTCTTGCCCCTAAAAAGCTTTCACAAGGACAGATGTCTAGAATTATCACAAGATGGAAGCAACAACTTCATCCAAATTGACCCTTGCAAGATCTTGTAGACAAGCTAAGGGGAATAAAACAGTATTAGCTAAGGGGACAGAAAAGAGACAAAATTAAGTGAAGAGAGAATAAGGCCTTGGAAGAAAGTACCTACTCCTTAAAATAGACAAAGAAAATCTCTGGGAATACTGCAGGTCATAAATCAGCATCTCCAGAGACCTGGTGGTGTGAGAATCACCATCTCAAGAAAAAGAGCTAGAGCTTTACCAAAGCAATGAAATATCTCACTAGTTTTTACCAGCATTTGAAAGAAACATATGATATGATATGACATGCTTGATCAAAATTTGGACTGAAAGGACAAACATGACAATTCCTACCAATTTTTAACATATGTAATTAAAGATCAGGTTGAGGTTTGGTACAACTCTAGATGTCAACAAATGGATCACAGACACTGGGATTCAAGGCTTTAGAACAAAGGTAGCACTTTTATAAGCAAGAGTTCTGTATTGGAGGGAATTTTGCTTTTGTATGGCAGGTCCCTTGGTCTATAAATAGATACAAATAATACATATAACAAACTTGCTTGTTTGACTCCCTAAAAATAATTTGCAGCTTTGGGACCCCATTAATTTCATAGGGTTTTCTTAGCCAAGGAATACTCAGAGTTGGTTTTGCCTCTGTATTATAGTTTACAGCACCTAGTATTCATTGACATACTGTGAGGAACAATATACATTCAGTTCATCCCCATGCTTAAATCCATGTCCTTGAGGAGAAATACTTCAAACATACCTGGAGTGAACTCTGGGGCCCTCTGGAGGCCTCAGCAGATGTTGGAACCATTCCCATATGACTATGAGGACACAGTTAGATGTTTCCCCAATCTCTCTTGCTCTCCATCAGTCATGGAATGATGGTGGGTGGCCTCAGTAGCTCAACAGTAAGTTGCAGGTGGGACATTGTGGATGTAAGAAGGGAATGCCTCTGCAATGACCATTCCCCCCATCAAAAAACATAGCTGTGAGGTGGACTTACACCCACATATGCCACGCACAGGATGCCAGCCAAAGTATGACTGTTCTTTGATGTGTGCTTTTTCAGAATGGAAGGTATAGAATCATAGACTCATAGAGTTGGAAGAGACCACAAGAGCCATCCAGTTCAACCCCCTGCCATGTAGGAACTCTCAATCAAAGCATTCCTGACAGATGGCCATCCATCCTCTATTTAAAGACGTCCAAGGAGGGAGACTCCACCATTCTCCGAGGGAGTGTGTTCCACTGTTTAACAGCCCTTACTGTCAGGAAGTTCTTCCTAATGTTGAGGTGGAATCTCTTTTCCTGTAGCTTGCATCCATTGTTCTGAGTCCTACTCTCTGGAGCATCAGAAAACAAGCTTGCTTTCTCCTCAATATGGCATCCCTCCAAGTATTTAAACAGGGCCTTCTCTTAATCAGGATAAACATCCCCAGCTCCCTAAGTCGTTCCTCATAGGGCATGGTTTCCAGACCCTTCACCATTTTAGTCACCCTCCTTGGACACACTCCAGTTTCTCAACATCCTTTTTGAATTGTGGTGCCCAGAACTGGACACAGTATTCCAGGTGGGGCCTGACCAAAGCAGAATAGAGTGGCACTATTACTTTCCTTGATCTAGACACTATACTTCTGTTGATGCAGCCTAAAATTGCATTGGCATTTTTAGCTGCCACATCGCACTGTTGACTCATGTTCAACTTGTGGGCTACTTGGACTCCAAGATCCCTTTCACACGTAGTTTCATTCTGCCAGATGTCCCCCATCCTATATCTGTGCATTTCATTTTTCTGCCCTAAGTGCAGTACCTTACATTTCTCCATGTTGATTTTCATTTTGTTAGCTTTGGCCCAGCTTTCTAGCCTGTTCAGGTCATTTTGAACTTTAATCCTGTCTTCTGGGGTATTAGCTACTCCCCTTAATTTGGTGTCATCTGCAAATTTAATAACTATGCCCTCAATTCTGTCATCCAAGTCATTGATAAAGATATTGAATAGCACTGGGCCCAGGACAGAGCCCTGTGGGACCCCACTGGTCACTTCTCTCCAGGATGAAAAGGAGCCATTGTTGAGCACCCTTTGGGTTCAGCCACTCAACCAATTACAAATCCATGTAACAGTTACTTTGTCCAGCCCATATTTTACAAGCTTGTTTGCAAGAATGTTATGGGGAACCTTGTCAAAGGCCTTACTGAAATCAAGATATACTATATCCACAGCATTCCCTTCATCTACCAAGCTGGTAATTTTATCAAAGAAAGAGATAAGATTTGTCTGGCATGACTTCTTTCTCTGAAACCCGTGTTGACTTTTTGTTATTATGGCATTGCCTTCAGATGTTCACAAACTCTCTGTTTTATTTAGGTAATATACATCTCACCTTAAAAGAACTTTCATAGCATCTCAACTACAATAAACACCTGTGTACTGCAACAGATATCCACTGTTTAAATTAATGATATGTGAGCTGTGTTAACTCTTCACAACCCATCCTGGAGTTTTTCCCTCAGTAACCTAATTGATCAGCCAATTTTACATCTTAGCAAATTGTGTGTGTCCCATTAGTGTGCTCTGTCAATTTTCACACACACAGAAGGTATGGGACTTGGTATGACAATTTTTGATCTTAAAGGTAAGTGTGACAAAATGAATCATGGGCCTGATACAGACCGGCGCTTTGCACTGGCCTGGGACTAAAACTAGGGCTTGGTAGCAGGCACCAACTGCACGCCAATTAGTACGTGTGGGGGTCGCCATGATTGCGCATCCCCACCCACACGTCACATGCATCGGTGATGTTGCATCTGCACAATGTCCAAATGGTGCTGTGCAACTGCAATGTCATTACACCATACTATGGCGCTTTGTTGCATTGCAGCTGTGCAGCAAACAGGAGCTGCTTCTAAGCACTCCTTTTTTGCTGCTCAGCAGTACCACGCCATTTCGTTGCTGCGGTAATGCTGCGCAGCAAAGAAAGGCAGCTCCAGCCCGCCTTTTGGAGGCGGTGTGTACCATGCCTTACTGTGTTCATGACATAAACCAAATCAAGTCATGTTACTTTAATATGGTCAGGAATGCTTAATTATCATTAAAGCTAATTATTTTTCACTCAATTCCTGTTTCCAAATAAAGTTTTTGTTGTGACTAAGCCAAGCTTATTGAAGGGTTTTCTTGGCAAGACTTGTTCAGAGGTTTTTTTTTGCCAGTGCCTGCCTCTGAGGCTGAGAAAATGTGACTTGCCTAAGGTCACCTTAGATGAGTTTCCACGACTGAGCAGGAATTCAAACCCTGGTCTCCAGAGTAATCACTCAAACCACTACACTGCACTGTCTCATAGATATTATAGGTGACCCTAAAATTCAGTTGATGACTGTCAACTTTGTTTAAACATTTGAAAGTTTGACTAGTGGTTGTAGGCTATGTGAATGACAGCACTACCTGCTCCACCCGTGGGGACTTTCTCTTTCCGATGTTGAAGTTCAAGGTCTGAAACAGAGCAGAGCATGGAAGTTAACATGTTTCTCGTTATGAATCAGTTAGTCCCAAAAGTGTTGCTAGATTTCCTTTCCCCACCCTCTCTTCTTATGCTATAACTGACTGACATGGCTACTTCTTTGAAAACTTTGGTAACTAGTTACTTTTTGCAGTAGCAAACTGGAACAGTATCAAGGGATTTGTTTTTATGTGCAGTATCCAGAGCAATAATTCACTACCTCTCAGTATAATGCAATGGGGCATCTGTCTGTTACTCATTACTTTGTTCTGATTTGATATGAACAATGGGCCAGAATGGGCAGGAAGAGTCACATTGGTGGTTTCCTTATGCTTTCTGTTTGTGGTGTGTTTTTGAGCTTGTGATGAGCAAGGAGACAGCAACAAGGACAGAGGGGAGAGAGAGGATGAGGATGAGGTTGAAGCACATTGAAAACATAAACTGCACTAGAAACTCAAGTTAGCTGGGAGGGGGCTTAAAATGTTCTTCCTTTCTCCATTCTGCCCAAATGAAAGAAACGACTGCTTTGATAGAAGCAGAGAGTTAATATGAGTACATGAGGGCAGGGAAGAGGGCTATTTTGCCAAGCTGGCTGCTCCAAACAGCAGCACAGAGTGTGCACTTGCACTAGCTAGACTGAGTTTAGAGGAGGTTGCTGTGTTTCTCTGCATTTCTGAGGTTGGTTCAGATCAGGGCATGTGAAGAGAGGGGAAGAAGAAGGTTGAGTGAGTAGCACCTCTTGTGCATCTGCCCAAACAATCTGTATGCAGTGTATGTGACAGTTGTATAATCTACTATGCTGTGTCTGTGCAGGTGAGTGGGGATGAGGGAGTCCATGCCAAGGAATCCAGGTAGCTTAATCAGAAATAGGATGATCAGAAATGGGGTCAGTCAGAGATCATTCTCCTGCATTTTCCAGTAATTTTACTATTGTAACAGTAACTAAAACATGTTAGTTATGAATAATCCTGCAAGTTACTTTCTGCAATACAACAAAAGTCATGACCTATTGGCCATATTTGGTGATCAGAGAAATGTGTGTTTTACATTGTTAAGAAGGTAAAATCTAAAGCTCTGCTAGAGAACCTTCTCAGGAAAAATTTGAGCTCAGTAGCACAAGAGATGGTTCTGAAACTGTGGAGATATGATCATCTACAAGTCCTATAGAACACCCATAGAACACCAAGAGCTCCCAGTGGAAGATCCCCTTCTCTGACAATCTGCAGGGGAACAATAAGGTGAACTAGTGGGAGGATTTATAAGAAGGAAGGGGGAGAGGTTTAAAAAGCTCCTCCTTAACAAGCACCTTGCAATGGTAACATTCTTGCTGCAGGTTCCATGTGTATGGTTCCAGTATATTGTGATATGAAATGTCTACAATATAACGAATCTTTGAAATTTTTAATGAACAATTAAAAATAGTTCGGAGTATTATTATTGTATGGTGTTTGTCGGCCTGTTTGCCAGGCAACTAGGGTATGCTAAAATATCAGGCAGACATTTTGCTCTATGGAGTGGCTTTCCAACCTAGGAGATATAATCAGTTTGTGATTTGTGAGAACGTGATCCTGGCCATCTAGAATCATTTTGCACCTTTCCTGTGGTCATTGGGAGAGATGAGCAGAGCTGAAGCACACTTGAAGGACAAATAGTGCCTGCTTGCCCTTTCAGACTGGAGTTGCCAGACATGAGCCAGAGAAGCTGGTGGCTGTGAACAGTTAGAGCCATCCTATCATTACTAAATAATTCAGAGAATGTCTTTTGTGTGTGCCTCTCTCTTTCTCCCTCTCCCTCTCGCTTTTTAAAGTCCTGGCACTTTCCAACCCGGGGAGATTGCGATATAGGAAATGGACATGGAGAACGAAGAAGGCAGAGAAAAGGAGCACATGTCCTTTCTGCTTTCCGTAAGGTTTGTAAAACAACCGTGGTTCTCACTGAAGCCATTTTTCCCCCTCCTGTGCAGCCTTCACTCCACCAGCAAAGGTCAACCATTCTCTGTTCAAAGCAAAAGCACACCCCCTGGTTATCAGATTTAGGAATTCTATAGGGAGACTGCAGATGGAATATGTTTAAAACAGGAAGAATGCCGCAATTCTCCATGAAGAGAGGTTGTTGGGGTCAACACGTAAAAAACTGGAGAATGCTGACAAGCTGTGCAAGTACAAGGAGAGCGTGGTCAGCTCAGAAAGTGTTTTTTTTTTTTTAAAGGGAGGAGGAGGAGGAGGAGGAGGAGAAGGCAGGCACTGTGTGTGGGAGCTGGAGAGGGGGTGGGGTGTCAAGGAGCATGGAGGGGGGGAGATACACACTGAGATCCAGGTGTACTGATTAACTAAGGAGAAATAAGATGAGGTAAGAAATCAAAGTGTGTGAGCAATGCAGGCAATGATCATATAATGATATATATAGATACAGATATATGTAAGTATTACAATTGCTTGCTAAGACCAACTCTGGAAGATTTTGAAAAACAAAAGCACATTTTGTGCACATGTGTGGACAACTGGAGGACAAAGGGGAATCAAGGCGCTGCCTTTCAGATGCTGTTCTTATCTGTTCTATCAAGAATAACAGAACTCCTGTCTATCGGCACCAGCATCTCTTGTCTCCTAATACCAGAAAAACAACACAGCTAATTGAGATCAAAGGGACATCCCATCTAGTCTTCTGTCTTGTGGCCGGGGCTAGTCTCTAGTGACAAGCTAGGTCAGCCCCCTGAGTCAGGCACATGTATGGACACACATGCTTGTGCGTGCGTGCACACACACACACAAACGCACCAGGGAGATTGTAGCCAGGATTTGCTAGGAACCTAGAGAAGTTGTGATGCTTTTCTCTCCTATTGGACTGCTGTTTGGGCATTGTTGAAGTTCCCAGCACTGTATATGTCTTTCTATTGTTGTCACTATCAGGAGGAGGTATTTGTCCCTTTAAAACATTTGCAAGCAGTTTGTTGTTGCTGTGTGCCTCCAAGTCATTTTTGACTTATGACCCTAAGGTGTTCACAGGGTTTTCTTGGTAAATTTCTTCAGAGGAGGTTTGCCATTGCCATCCTCTGAGGCTGAGAGTGTGTGACTTGCTCAAGGTCACCCTGTGGGTTTTTATGCTCCAGTGGGGGATTGAAGCTTGATCTCGAGTCGCAGTCCAATGCTCAAACGAATACACCATGCTGGCTACACACTATACATGCTGCAAGCAGTACGTAGGCCTTTTGCTGTGACACCTCACATGTTTTTAGAGTAGGACTAGGGAAACCAGGTTCAAATTATCTTTTATCTGTACTGGGTGATCTTATACCAGTCACCCTCCTGCAGTCTAATCTGCTTCACAAAATGATTGGGAATACTGTCCATGAGAACCATGATCAATATCCTCTTGAGCACCTAAGAGGAAAGGAAGGAAATAGCACCGTGATGCATGGGGCCACATCACAATGTCTTTGTATCTGTAGTATACAAGAGGGGTCGAGGGAAGGAGCTGTGAGGCAGGGCATAAAGGAGAGGAATCTGGATCTGCTGCATGACCTGCTATCTGGTTGATATCTTCTCTGGATGCTTCTGCTTGTAAAATTTTGACAGGTAGCTACTGGATAGGGAGACTTCTTTCCGGTTCGGGGGAGCTGCAATACAAACCCCCTCTCTTACCCAGGTGGGCCTGAAACCTTCCCTGATCTCTTTTTATATTTATATGGAGTTCATTTTTATTCTGGTAGGCTATTCTGGGAATTGATTATTTAATGGAGCATCGTGTATATATATATATGTGTGTGTGTGTGTGTGTGTGGAGGTGTCTTGTGCTCCCTTTCCTTCAGTTAAGTTGTCTTTCAGCTGGTTTATTTTGAATGTTTATCAGGGTTTTTGGGTGCGGAGAAGTATCATAAACAAATGCTCAGTTATACGCACAGTATAAGTATATCAGTCCTGTCTTCTTATGAATATACCTGTGGGATAAATTTCAGAGGCAACTACTGACAAACCCACCTCTAAGTATTCCTTGCCTAAGAAAACTCTATGAAATCAACAGACAACTTGAAGGCACATACACACATATCCATGACTGCATAAACAACAGTTCTCACATTCACAGCCTTTGTTTTTCATGTGTCATATGTAAATACAGGATGTATACATGTCAGGTGTTTGTTCAAGTGTTTACATTACATGCCGTATTCCTTCTGGAAGTATAGATTTGCCTGTCTTCCCAGCATATGAAGATGGAGTAGTACATATAAAGACAGAACATATCCTTACTGAAATACTCTAAAGGTATCAGATCCCATCTGATCTTGGAAGCCAAACAGGTCAGTCCTAGTTTGTACTTAAATGGGAGACCACCAGTTAATACCAAGTGCTGTAGACTGTATTTCAGAGGAAGGAACTGGAAAAACCACCTCTGGCGATCACTTCCCTATGAAATTCATAGTTTGCCACAAGCTGACACACACACATACACACTTTAATTTGTAGTGCTGAATTTGCATGTCTAACCTGAGTGAAAAGAAAAGCTGCTCTTTGGGTACTTCTGCAGAGAGATCTACTTTGCAAGCTCCCCCCACCTTTCCTTTTCCTCCTGAAGTGACAGGAAATGACCTTTTCAAGGCAAATTTCCATTTGCTTCATCTTCCCTTCTGCATCTTCTTACAGTCTCCCCAACACAGCTGGGCACCCCACTGTTTTATGCAGACAACAGCCCCAGGGGTGCCACTGTACACACAGCTGTGCTCCTGAGACTGAGGCTCCCCTCCTTTCATCTGGGCCGAAGAGGATGATTTCTGAAACAGGGAATGAGCCCACTCTTCTCCATGTAGCCCTGGGACTGGTCTTCTGCTTCTGGAAAAATATATTCTGATGCTTCCATAGGCTGAAGCTCACGCTCAGTCTGACCCTCCTCCCTAAAACAGACTCTTCCACCTGCAGAAGCCATCCTAATTCTAGGCCCAAAAGCAAAGACAGCAGAAGAGGAAAACCTGACCTTACAGAAGATGGGCAGGACAAATTTGGTGAATGACAGATTAAAAAAAATGGTATTAAAAATGTTTTAAAAATGTACTGGGCATTTCCTTTTTCTGCCAAAAATGTCCATGCTCCTACTGTCCTGTTTGCTTGGTATGTCTCCCCAGCAACTTCCCAGTTTCTAATGTGAAGTTGAAGGCTTTCATGGTTGGCATCCATAGTTTTTTGTGGGTTTTTTGGGCTGTGTGGCCATATTCTAGATGTTTATTCCTGACGTTTTGCTAGCATCTGTGCCTGGCATTTTCAGAGAAATCTTTCTGTGAAGATGCCAGCTGCAGATGCTGGTGAAATGTCAGGAATAAACTTTTCTAGAACATGGCCACATAGCCCAAAAAAACCCAGAAAAAACTTTCCAGTTTCTCTTTTTTCCCTCTGGGCCTCTTCATACTACATATAATTACAGTGTTATGATTCCACTTTAACTGCCATGGTTCCATGCTATGGAATACTAGGATCTGTAATTTCACGAGGTATTTAGACATCTCAGCTCTAATGCACCATGAGAGTTAAAACGGAATAACACTGCTTTCACTGTGCTGTGTGAAAGCTCCCATCCCATGGAGGAGGAGGAAAATTTATTTGAGTACTATGCTGCTTATCTCCCAATTTGCTCCCAAAGCAGCATACAAGTTAAAATAGCTAAAACAATATGTGTTGTAAACGTGAAGCAATAACTTCAATTAAAACATTCATTTAGAAACAATTAAAACAAATTAAATACATATATTTCAAACAAAATACAGCACACCCATTGCACATCCTTCTACTCCAACCAGTTAAAGGTTGAAGGTCTATTCTTGTGTGCTAGAAAAAAGAGAGCAGTGACTAGGCCAATCCATCTTCCCTTAGGTGGGAGTTGCACAGCCTAGGAGCTCTTTCTTTTGTCCTGACTAGCAGAGCCTGTGAGGGCGTTGGGCCAAAAGAAAGACCTCTCCAAAAGATCATAAAATCTGGCCACTGCCATGTCTGCAATCTCTTCTGGCTTTCTCGAGCCCCCTCCTGGAGTCAAGATAGCAAGATCATTCAGCTACCCACCCATTCAACACAGTCCCTGTTACAATGAATTAGAAGAGTACTTTTCAAAGGCTCAGAAGTGGTCAGGGTGCAAGCATTAGTGGCTGCTGTCTACATTTCTTCCAAACACACACAGACAACAGTGGTATGCTGGCAGGGAACGAATCTGCTTTGTATAAAATAGACTATTCAGATCTGTCATTGCATACTACTGTTGTCCAGAGGAAACTGAAGGACAAGGTTGGAAGATGGAACAATGCCTGCCTGAGATTCAGAAAGCAAAGCTTTCCTACTCCTGTGTCTTAAAAGGCAAGGATAACATGGACAACAGTTATGGAAAAAAAGAGTCCTGTGTCAGAAAATAGCCAAGTGCCTCACAGACGAATCAGTTAGAAATCAAACCAGGAGGATCACGGCAAAGGTGCTGAAGCAAAGCATGGGAGGGAAGAGGGTGGAGATAGGGGTGGGGTGGACAAGCAACACTGTTTCTAAACCTAGCAAGGCTTTTTGCTTGTTGCCTATTCATCACATTGCTTTACTTCAGTTACTGAAGCTTACAGATAAAATGCAGCAGTTGAAGTTGACTTTAGATTTAGAACAATCTCTACTTGAACTGAAGTGTCAGTGCATTGGGGAGAAGAAAAGCTAGAGCTGAAAGAGTGAGTGAGTGAGCAAGAGAGAGTGAGAACGTAAAGGAGAATTGAGAGAGCTGGGGTATTATACCAATAGGAGAAGGGAGATGCTAAAAGGTTCTGGGTACTTTTGCTTTTGTCCTTGAAAACCCTTTTACTGTATTTCCTCTCCATGTTTTGCTTATGGATTCCTTCTCTCCCTTCCTTTTATATGTTTCTGTTGCCACCAAGCTTGTTGTGTCCCAGCTTTGCTTTTCTCAGAACCTATTGCTCTGTGCTCTGCACTTCCAGATACAATAGGCCCTTGGTATCTGCTGTGGTTTGGTTCCAGGATCCCCGTGGATACCAAAATCCATGGATAATGAAGTCCCATTAAATGCAGTGGCAAAATCAAGGTTGGCTTTTGGGAATTTATGTCTTTTAAAAATATTTGCAAGCCATGGATGGTTAAATCTCTGGATAAAAAAATTCATGGATATGGAGGTCCAATTGTAATGAGAAATTCCAAAGGCAGTTTTGCTGCAGAGTTTAGGTTCCTCTGGATGAACACTTAGGGTGTCCTTTTATGTGCTCTGCTTACAAATATATAGGGGAAGTAAATAGGCAGCCTTTCAGTAGTCAACAAGTTCATTGACACACTACCAGATACCCAGAGAGCAACCTGGGGATTCCCACCCTTCCAGCTAATTCTGTCTAGACACTTCATCTCTTTCTTTCTTTGTAGTTTCACACCCACCATACTATAGAATGCCATACTTCCAGAGCCTTGCTCAGGAAACTACCCCCTCACCATTAGCACGCATTGAGACAATTATGGTGTTAAAGCCAGCTTATGCCAATTAAAACAATTGGTCTATCTAAACCAGTAGTGTCTGATCCAACTAGCAATGACTCTTCAAGACATTCAGGAGATAACGTTTAGCACTGCTTCACTTCAACTAGAGATCAGGCCTAGCATCTTGGGCCAAGTATGGGCTCTGCCACTGAACTATTATGGCTTTTTCCTAAGCAGACAGGTGGGTCAGCCTTTGCATATGCCTGCCTTTGCTGGTATAATTCAAAGATATAGCTGTGTTCGTCTGTAGAATCAGTGTGTAGAGAGATCTTGTAGCACCTTTGAGACTAACTGAAAGAATGAAGTTGGCAGCATGAGCTTTCCTAGACTTAAGTCTACTTCTTCAGATGCATCTGAGGAAGTAGATTTAAGTCTATGAAAACTCATGCCGGCAACTTCTTTTTTCAGTTAGTCCCAAAGGTGCTACATGATCTCTCTACATACTTTCCCTGGTATGGTTTGGCAAGGCAATTCACTGGTGAGGAAAGTACTAATTTTCTCCAGTCCTATGAGTTGAGTAGCTTTTCTGTGCAGCAAACACTGATGTTTTATCATTTCAGATGGTTAAAATGCATTTCAGGGGTAAGCACACGATCTGTTTATTGTTTAAATGAAACAAATGCAAGATGAGAATGAGACCCTTTTTTTCTTTTTCTTTCTCTTTTTTCTTTCTTTCTTTTCCCTTTTTTTGTTTTTTGCTTTGTGATTAAATAGTGGACCTACTGTCTTTGCATTTCAAACAGGTTATATTCACAATTTCTTCTTAGGTAAAAATCTACCTAAGTTTTTGCCTTTTCAGATGACAAAAAGGATATACAGTGCACCCTTACTTTACCTATTCTGACTTGATCTCTCCCCCCCCCCAAACTTGTAGAAATATCATTCACACAAAGTCCAATGATTTGCAGAATGGACCTCCTTCTCCCCATGTAGCTGAAGTGTAGTAAAGTAGGTTTGGAGAGGGAGAGGGTTTGATCATGGCAACAGTATCACAATTGTGACTAAGTAGTCATCATGAATATGGAACAGTTAGCTAAATTTACGCACTGGTAACTATTCCAAATTTACAATCACTACTTAATCACAATTGTGAAATTGTTGTGAAGATTGTGTCTCCCCTCTACCTACTTTACTGGGCAAAAACTGCCTGAGGATTAGGAGGTCCATTTGGCCAGCCATCAGAATATGGGTGAATGATGTTTCCATCAGGTTTTGGGGTGAAGTCAGTCCAGGAAAGATTACTTAGACGTGGTACAGACTGCCCCAAAGGGCGACCTGCTGGTGGTCTAATTCTCTCTGAAGGGAAGCCACAGCCGCCAAACCGCGCGGCTTCCCTCCGGAGTAAAAAGAACCCAGAAAAAAACTTTTTGCGCCGCAGGGCAGATGTCACACACTACAAAGGGCCCGTCTGTATTGGGCCTTAGTTAATTATACTTAATGAAGAATTTAGTAAAAACAGGAGGCATTGACCAATATGCTACATCAACTACTTAGTTAATTATATGGAACTAAGTAGCTGATGTAGCATATTGGTCAATGTCACCTGTTTTTTTTAAAATTCTGCGTATATCGTGTTGGGGCAAGTCATAGTCTCTCAGCCTCAGAGGATGGAAATGGCAACCCCCCTCTGAAGAAATTTGAAAACAAAACCCTGTGATAGCTTTACCTTAAAGGTAAAGGTAAAAGTAGTCCCTTGACATGAGTGTCTAGCTGTAACCAACTGTAGGGCGTGGTGCTCATCTTCGTTTCTAAGTCGAAGAGCTAGTGTTATCTAAGGACTGCTCTGGTGGTCATATGGTCAGCATGACTGCACCAAATGCTGTTACCTTCTCACTTAAGTGGTACCTATTTATCTACTTGCATTTGCATGCTTTCAAACTGCTAGGTTGGCATAAGCTGGGACTAGTGATAGAAGCTCACCCCATCATGCAGCACTTGGGCCTCGAACTGCCAACCTTCCGATCTTCCAGTCATCAGAACACCTTAGTCAAAAACGACGTGAAGGCAATCAACACCATTCCAGTGCTTACTTATTTTTAAACTAAATTTTAGAAGTAAATCTTTTAGGAACTGTCCATAGTTTTACAGTCTTGGACAGATCACCACTTGGTGGAGTTTAGACCTGCTGCGACTCAGAACCTCCAAATGGTGGGGGAACCATAAAAATGGTTCATTGCAAGAGGCTAATGGATCAAATGGATTCCTGGTGGCTCTTTGGGAGTTTCCTGCTGCCTTGACAGGTGATCCTGTCAAAGTTATGGCTGACTTCTGGAATGCAGAAAAGGCCCAGACAGTGGACACAATTGCTTCCAAGATCCCTTCTCATGGAGTGGCACCAAACTGCACCACCTCGTTTTTCTAGAGGGTTTCTGGTAATGAAACAAGCAAGAAGGCACCTAGAAGGACAATGGCAAAAAACTCTGTGGGTCAGATCAAGCACAGGCTAAAGTTTATCTGACTGCCTATTCTGGGGCAATGCAGGTTGTACAGGCAAAATTCTTCTCTGCTCTATTGTGTCTGCAAGGAGCTGGCCAGGGGGCCTTTTACGTACAGGCCTGAGAGAGGAAAATCCAGACCATTTAACAGCCCACTGTGAACAACTTGCCCAGTATTTTGCTGATAAAATCACTTGGATCCACTCTGACTTGGTTGCTATAACTGATACAGATTCAGTGGATGAAACTTTGGCTCCTGCTTGTTCAGAGACAATGGACAATTTTAAATTTCTGTGACCCAGGGATGTGGACAGGATTCTTGGAGAAACGAGAACCATCACACATAAGTTAGATCCTTGCTCTTCATGGCAAGTGAGAGAGACTAGCTGAGTGGGTATAGGGAGTATAGAGGTTAATGGCTCGCTGAAACAAGGTGGAGTTCTGGCTTGTCTGAATAAGGCTGTTATAAAAACATTATTTAAACATTCTGAATAATAATCAGCCAGTCTCTAACATTCCATTTTGGGGCAAGGTTCTGGAGCATGTAGTGGCCTCCAGGCTCCAAGGGATGAGCTGGATTATCTGGATCCATTTTAATTTAGTTTCAGGTGTGGTTATGAGACAGAGACAGTTTTGGTCACCTCAGTGGATGATGTATGCTAGAGCTAGATAGTGGGAATGTCTCTCTGTTGGTTCTGCTAGACCTCTCAGTGGTTTTCAATACCATCGACCATGGTATCTCCTTCTGGGTCACCTTGCTGGGATAGGATTTGGGGGCACTGTTTTACAGAGTCTCTTTTCCTTCCTAGGGGGATGAAACCAGAAGGTGTTGCTGGGGGACTCCTGCTTGACCCCTTGGCCAGGGACGTAGCCAGGATTTTAGGAAGGGGGGGGGTCCAGACTAAGTGCCATCATTATAATAGGGCTTGGGTGCGGCAGCGCAGCAGCACACACCATTCATTTTTCTAATGGAAGGGGGGGGGGGGGCCCCCCCACAACCCCCCCCCCCCCTTGGCTACGTCCCTGCCTTGGCCATTGGTGTACAGAGTTCCTCAGGGCTTGGTTCTGTCTCCCATACTGTTTAACACATACATGAAGCCACTAGGAGATGTGGTCCGGAGCTGTAAGGCTCAGTGCTATCAGAATGTACCCAACTCGATTACTCCTTTCCATCACAAGCCAGGGAAGCTGTTTTGGTCCTAAATTGATGCCTGTCATTAGTAATGGACTGGATGAGGGTGAACAAATGGAAACTTAATCGAGACAAAATGGAAGTGCTCCTGGTCAATCAAAAGGCAGAACAAGGAACTGGAATTCAGTTTGTGCTGAATGGGGTTACACACCCTCTGAAGATGCAGGTCTGCAGCTTGGGTATGCTCCTGGATTTAACTCTGGACCTAGAAGTCAGGTTTCAGCAGTGGCTCAGAGTGCTTTTGCACAGGTAAAGTTCGTGTACCAGCTGTGCCCATTTTTTGAGACGACTGATCTGGCCGAGGAGATACACGCCTTAGTTACATTCTTGTGGAATTGCCATAACACACTTTATGTGGGGCTGCCTTTGAATTTCGGAAACTTCAGTTGGTCTAAAAAGCTGCAGCTAGATTGCTAACTGGGGCTGGGGACAGGGAATGTGCAACTGCAACGGCTTCAGTGGCTGCCGGTCTGTTTCCAGGCAGAATTCAAATTGCTAGTTTTGACTTATAAAGCCTTATATGGCCCAGGTCCATCTCTGAAGGTCCATCTTTTCCCTTACAGACCAGACCATATTGTGAGATCTGTTGGGCAGGCCCTTCTCTCTGTCCCACCTCCCTCACAGGTACACCTGGTTACAACATGGGAGATGGCCTTCACAGTGGCTGCACCCAGGCTCTGAAACACTCTTCCCAGAGGAATTAGACTAGTACCCTATCTCTTCTTTCTTTCTTTCTTTCTTTCTTTCTTTCTTTCTTTTTTTTTTTGCAGACAAATAATACATTTTCTGTTTAGACAGGCATTTGATGATTGACTACATATGCCCTATCCCACCAAAATAATGTGCCAGGTCTTGCTAATTGTTGTGCTGGTGTGTATGTACGTTCTAATGTTTTGATTGTTTAATCTCATTTCAATTTTGTATCTTGTTGATTATAATATGTTTTTTAATTTGTTGTAAGATGTTTTGAAACTTGAACTGGGAAAAATATAGGATAAAAATAAATACAATAAATAAATACACAAACATTAAGAAATCTCTGGTTAGTACATGGATGGGAGACCAACAATGAATAGCAGGTGCTGTAGGATATATTTTAGAGGAAGGAACTGGCAAAATCACCTCTGAGTATTCATGAGAATTCATGAAAATTCATGGGGTCGTCATAAATTGGCAAGTGACTTGAAGGGTACACACACACAGGATCTGCTACTATTAAGACAGCACTAATCTTATGCAGAAGCACAATTATTTTGTCCTCAAATAAGTTAAATAAGGTCAAATAAAGGCCCACCCCCTTGAGAAATATTATTATACTGCTGGAGTAAAACCAACAGATTTCAAAACATGAGGAAAACAAATCACCAAGTTGCAGGTGATCAGAATTGTTGATATTTACAAATTTTTATTTTAATTTAATTTTAACACTTCAGTTCATAATGGGAAGCTTTGAAGAGAAAAAAATCATTTTGGGGTGTTTTGCTTTTTTTTTTTTTTAGATTTCACTGTTTTGCAGGTAAGAGGGAAAGTGTGTTTTATCATTCACAAGTGACAGCAGCCACAGCTAAAACTGAATTAAGTACTTAGGGCATTTGCAAAACCTCAGCCCATGCAGTAATTACAATAGCAACAGATGTTCTGGCAGGATAGAAAGCATATTTGTGTGTACAAACAATTGGCAGTCTGAATATTATGAAACTGATTCTCCCACCACTGAAGTATTAGCTATGAAAAAAGCATTTCGATCATCGTGGAACCTCTAGAGAAAAGATGCTCCATTCTTCCAACTGGTATGTTGACTGCCCATGCCTGTACTCTTTCTGTGAATGTTTTCTTTCCTGTAAATTATATACTAAGTTCAGTTAAAAACAACAATATTATATTATTTTTTCAGAACATATATCAAGCACTTTGATCAATTACATGAATATGTTTACAAAACCAGTCCAGTTAAACTTAACTACAAAAAACAAAACAAAAACAAGCCTAAGGGTGCAGCTACATTGCAGAACGAATGCGGTGTGACTTTAACCATTGCAGCTCCATTCAATGGAACCTTGGGATCTGTAGTTTTACAAGGTCTTTGGCCTTTGCTGCCCAAGGCTACTGATGGCTCATAAAACTATACATCCCAGGATTCCATAGGATGGAGCTACACCACCTAAAGTGTTGCCAAACTGCAAAATTTCTACAGTGCTGGTCCACCCCTTCTCATAATGCATCACTCCAAAATGATTTATATTTTGTTGGAAGGTCTGTGTGGAAAGTTTATCTCTGAAGCAGGGATAGCTAAACTGTGGGCCTGAACAGACAAGCCAAAATAAAGCTGCTTTATTTTGGAGGTCACTTTGGAGGTATGCTGTTTAAGTGCTTTGATTCCAAACTGGGATTTCCAGTTTGGTCAGAGGCACCAGAGGAGTTTGCTGGCTGAGGTTTCCAAAGGCCCCTTCTTCAACTGCAAACCTCACAGTTCCATTAGATGTTGCCATGGCAGTTAAAGTGGAATCAAAGCACTGTAACTGTGTAGTGTGAAAAAGTCCCAACATCCACTTGAGTTACATAGGCTTGGGACCTTGCAGAAGGCTTTAGTGGGGAGTTGGTTTTCTTGTTACTTATGGATGCAGAGGAATTATTTTTATGAAGGTTTTGCGACCTTTAAATTATCTTTAACCCTACTGGAAGTGTTAATGTGGTTTTAATGCTATTTCTTGTCCAAAACACACTGCAGAAATCATCCCGTTTGAAACGGCTTTAACTGCCCTGGCTTAGTGCTAGGGAATCCTGGGAATTGTAGTTTATTGTACCATCAGAATTCTCTGACAGAGAAGGCTAAATGTCTCACAAAACTACAGTTCCCAGAATTCTCTAGTACTGAGCCAGGGCAGTTAAAGCTGTCCCAAACTGGTTTATTTCTGCAGTGTGTTTAGGACCTGTGTTCCCGTCTGATGTTTCCTACAAGTGTACAACTTTTGTTCTGTGTTACTTGATGTTTGTTAGCCACCTTGATGGGAAGAAAAAGATGTAAATGTTACACCAATCAACAAACACTCCCGGCACAGCATGGGAATGTCCACCTTTAGAAAATTAAAATCAAATTTAAGTACAACAAACCATTCAAAAATAGAAGGCGGACTAGCGGTGCATCTACATTGCAGAGATAACCTGGTTTGACACCAGAGTATTGCCACAACAAACTACAAGTCCCAGAATTGCATAGCATTGAGCCATGGCAGTTAGAGTGGTGCCAAACCAGATTATTTCTGCAGTGTAGCTGCAGTCTAAGGGGCTGTTCACGCTGCAAAGATAATCCAGTTTGATACCACTTTTAAGTGCCATGGCTCAATGCCATGGAATTTGGGGAAATGTAGATTTGTGAGACATTTTAGCCTTCTCTGTCAGAGCGCTTTGGTGCCATAATAAATGACAGTTCCAAAAATTCCATAGAATTGAGCCATGGCAATTAGAGTGGTGTCAAACTGGTTTATTTCGGAGGTGTGGATGCAGCCAAAGAGAGATGGAGGTGGAATTCTTACAACGCATTGTGACCCACAATCAGAGAACGGAAATGGCATTTTTCAATCTTCACGCTTTGCAGACAAAGTGCCAGGAAATGGAGATTTACAAGCAACCCAAGGATTATAAGAACCTGCTGGGTTCTTGAAAAGGAGTACTAGGTACATAATAGGGGTTATGTTGGGGATGGTGGCTTTTCCCAGAAATCTTGGGATTCCTGTGTGTGTGTGTGTGTGTGTGTGTGTGTTTAAATAGAAGATGAAAACCAAGTATCTGGGCATCAGTGGCATGTGACCAGGACCTGTCTTTTGTCTTGTACCTGAGACAAACCACACAATTACACTGACTTAAACAAAAATAAAACAAGCCCATGCCTTAGCAAACTATGGTTGTGTGCACCATGCGCACACATGCCCTTCACGGGTTTGGCTTTTTGCTTAAAATGCTCCTCTCTCCACACACCTTTTGCTCCTCTCCCCCTTCCTAGAAAAGGAGCCATGTATCTCTTAACCATGTGAAGAAAGGAAAAGCAGGTGATGGAGGGTGTGTGTGTGTGTGTGTGTGTGTGTATCACAGAAACACTGCCAGTGGGGAAAACCATTCTGCACCCCCTCCCCACCTCTAAATCAGGGCCTCCTAAAGCCATTTTTCATGGGGAATAAATAAATCGTGACTTGTCGGTTGCCCTTTCGAGGACAGAACAAGCTGTAGCTTTTGTACCTGTTTGTGCCTGGGCTGAAGCCGCTCTTGCCAGAGGCGTAAGAGAGGAAAAAGGATTTAAGCCAGATAACCTTAGACATGTTTATTCTCACCCTGGCTCTCCTTGGTTCTCCCCCTGAAAATAAAAGATAAAGCTGGCTTAATGAGAAATGGTGAGGATGTTTAATGCTAAGATGGTATCGGGAGATGATGATGATGATGATGATGATGATGATGTGCTCTTGCACCGATGCAGGGCCTCTGAGGATGCATCTGGTGCCCCAACAAACTACTATTCCCAAAATTCCATCACACAGTGCCATGGCAGTGAAAGTGGTGTCAAACCGCATTATTGCTGCAGTGCGGATGCAGCCTCAGATGGTGGATGCTTCCCTTGCAAGCCCATTTGTGCCACTAATGTGGGATTCATTTGCTCGTCTTTATCCTTTGCAATCTGGAAGGACAACAACCCAGCTGACCAGGCCTTCCAGCAAAGCATCCTGTGAGCAAGCGTTGAATTAAGGAGCAATCAGGCAAGGATTATGGCAGAGCCCCTCTAATAAAGCAAGTGGCGGCTTTCCACGGCTGACACAACAACAGACAGGCCCCTGTCAATCAAACCACCCTGCCATCAAAAGCCCCCTCCAAGCTAAAACCCATCTTCTCGCTCAGGGGGCTCTTCTGGGCCTTTTTTGCAGGCGTTAAGGCCTATTCGGACCCATGGGGTCGATTCCTAAGCATGTCTGAGGACATGGGGGCTGCATCTGCACTGGTGAAGTGATCCGTTTTGACACCATTTGAACTGCTCTGGCTCAAGGCTGTGGAATTCTGGGATTTGTAGTTTGTTGGGGCACCTGGGGTCCCAGAATTCCATAGCACTGAGCCATTGGTGTCAGGCTGGATTATTTCAGCATTGTGGATGCAGAGACTAGGTTTGAAGGAACACAACAACAACAACAACAACAACAACAACAATAACAACAACAGGAGAAATGAAGAACCATGCCAAGAAAACCCCATCATGGGGTCAACTTTGGGCCTCTGTAAGTTGGAAACGGCTTGAAGGTGCACAACAACAACAACACAAACAAAAGCCAGTGCGGTGGTTTGAGTGTTGCATTAGGACTATGGAGACTAGAGTTCGAATCCTGGCTTGGCCATGGCAAGCCCATCGGGTGGCCTTGGGTGAGTCACACGCTCTCAGCCTCAGGGGAAGGCCAAGGCAAACCTCCCTCTGAACCACTCTTGCCAAAAAAAAAAAAGGGGGGGGGGAGAAACTGTGATAGTCTTGTTTTTGGGTCACCATAAACCGGAAAATACTTGAAGGCACATAACAACAACAACAACAGGAAAAAGAATTCAAAGATATAGCTGTGTTAGTCTGTAGAATCAGTATGTAGAGATCTTATAGCACTTTTGAGACTAACTAAAGAAAAAAGTTGGCAGCATGAGCTTTCCTAGACTTGAGTCTACTTCCTCAGATGCATATTATTACTATTACTATTATTATAATTAGATATAGCCGTGCTAGTCTGTAGAATCAGTACACAGAGATCTTTTAGCACCTATGAGACAAACTGAAAGAAAGAAACTGGCAGCATGAGCTTTCGTAGACTTCAGTCTACTTCCTCAGATGCATTAAAAAGAGCCAGCATGGCCTAGTGGTTTGAGCTCTGGGTGATCAATCTTAAGAGACCTGGGTTCAAATCCTGGCTCAGCCACGGAAACCCACTGGGAAGCCCACTGGCTGACCTTGGGGCAGTCACACTCTCTCAGTCTCAGAAGAAACCTCCTCTCTTAAGAAACATGCAAACAAAACCCCATGATAAGGCACACAACAACAACAACAGGAAGAGAAAAGAAGATTTATTATTATTTTTTAAAAAGGGAAAGATCGTCCTTATTTCTTCTCTTTCCCCAAACTTTGGAGGAAGAGGAGGAAATGTTATTTTGAAGACGAGGAAGAGAGGAAAGAAGAAGAAGAAGAAAAGGGGGGAATGATAAGGTTGATATGTGATACGTGTGAGGATGTTTGTTCAGTATAATTGTGAAATAATAAATTTGGAATAATAATAATAATAATAATAATAATAATAATAATAATAATTGGAATGAACAATAAAGAAAAAGAAGAGGGAAAGAAAGGGGGAGGATGAAATAGTAGGGGATTAGATAGCCATCTCTTTCTGGGCTCTGGTGTGTGTGTGGTTGTGAGTGTGTGCAGGTAGTGCTGGCTCTGCTGCTGCTGCTGGAGCTGGAGCAGTGTGTTATTTCCCAGCCCTGAGCCTCGTCTGAGCAGCTCGATCGATTCTCATTGATTGTCCCTGACGAGCTGCTCCACTTTCCAGCCAATGTCAGCCTGTCTGCATGCGGGGAAAGAGAGAGAAATTAAGGAAAATCTCGTGTCATTTCCACACACTTCAGCTGGCAGCCAGCCAGGGCCCAAGAGGAGGACCACAAGAGCCGGAGTGGACTCTAGACCCACTCAGCCAGGGATCTGGAGCCAGGAGTCAGCATTCGAACTCAGGACTCCAGGGAAACTCTTAGGGAGCCGCTGCCTGGACATCTTCCTCCACCCAGGGGCAGCCTGCCTTCTCATTTTAAGCTTTATTTCATTTTTTTGTCTTCATTATATATATATATATATATATATATATATATATATATATACACACACACACATATATATATAATACATGATTTTAATTACTGTATATACTCATGTATAAGTCTAGAAATTTTAGTCAAAAAAACTGACCCACAAATCCCAGGTTGACTTATCCATGGGTCAAATGTAAATATTATACTTTAACTCTTATTAAAAAGGAAACAATCCCCTGGTGTAAGGCAAGAGTGTAATCTGTCCTAGAAGCACTGACATCCCTCTACTCTCTCTTCCATCCAGCCTTTAGTATGAGTTAAAACAGTTATGCCTGCCATAATTTTTGCGGGTTCTTTGGCACTGTTTTCCTTTGCTTCATCATTTAGATCCTTTGTTACATGCCCCTAAGTTTTACCCTCGACTTATCCAAGGGTCATATCAAAATCCATAATTTTGCCTCCAAAACCTGACCTCGACTTATACATGAGGTCGACTTATAGTCGAGTATATACTTTATTATAAGAGTTTATTAATACTGAGATCCAGCATGCTTTGAAGGCTGGACTATAACTCTGGAGAGTAGGGTTCAAATCCTGGCTCAGCCATGGAAACTCATTGGGGTCCAAAACACACTGCAAAAATAGATTTGTAGTTTGTTGTGGCACCGGAGCTCTCCGATAGAGAAGGCTAAATGCCTCGCAAAACTACAAGGCCCGGGATTCCATAGCATTGAGCCATGGCAGTGAAAGTGGTGTCAAACTGGATTATTTCTGCAGTGCAGATGCAGCGTAAATCAGGGTAGGGATTCCAACAAAGGGATTCCAGAAAAGGGTAACTGAAAAGAAAAGAAACAGCAACCACAACAACCCAGCATTAAAAGGCAGCCTCATTTCCACATAGGAAGAGCACAACTAGAAAGAAGGTATTGTTAGGATGGAGCTCTAGTGCCACAGCAAACTACAGTTCCCAGAATTCCATGGCATTGAGCCATGGCAGTTAAAGCGGTGCAGAGAGAGCTGCAGGCATGGCCTTGACACCAACATCAGTGAAGATGTGAAGCAGAAATGTTAATGCTGGGGGGGGGGGATTGAGAAAATGGAAGAAACAAGAAAAAATTGAAAAAAGGAAGAAAATCAATTATGGAATATTTTATTTTAGGATGATTTATGAAAAAGATGGACAAAAATGTTTTTCCCCCCAAACATTTTCCACAGACCTTCACATCTCTAGGTACCTTTTGTCTCCCAGACTCAAGGGGTTGTTCTTCATCGTTTCAAAATGCCTGAAAACTTGCTTGACCCGAGAGCCACAGCAGGGCAAAAGAAATGTGTGGATTACAGCATTGGAAACAAAAACAAAATTTCTTCCAGCTCATTTCCAGCTTCCTTTGAAAAGATTCCAGCCTTAGAAACTTGCCTTCGAGTCATTTTCCAAATTATGGTGACCCACTCACAAGAGTTTTCTTGGCAAGATGTATTATTCAGAGGAAGTTTGCCATTGCCTTCCCCTGAGGCTGAGAGCGTGTGACTTGCTCAGGGTTAGCCAATGGGTATCATAGCTGAGCTGGGAATTGAACTCTGGTCTCTAGACTCGGAGTGCCACACTCCAACTTACAGAACTGAATGTGCCTGGGATTTCTGAAATTAATTTGGATTTCCCTGAAGAAACTCTGACTGTTTCATACATTTTATCCCCTACAGTCACCTTGGATCTATGTCAAAGGGACACAGTAGTTTTCCACTGAGGCCAATGGTGTGAGGTTCAGCACAGACAAAGGAAGCCGTTCTTCAGAGCGGTGCATAGTGAAACTGTGGAATTTCCTTCCAGAAGACATTGGAGTTTATCACACTAGCGAGATCCTGCAGGAAAATGGGATTTAAACAAGAGTTAAATTATTGAAAACCCGGAAATGTCCAAAGTTTATCACACGACGTCGCAGTGAACGTGAAATAACGCGAAGTTCAATTGAAGTAAAACCGGAGGAAAACGGCAGCTTTTTACTTTCGGGAAATTCCAAAAGTAAAAAGGTGGCATTTTTCTCTGCTTTAACTTCGGTTTAATTTCACATCATTTCACTTTAGCAGTGTGATAAACTTCCCGAATTTGTAGGTTCTGTTTACATTAAAGTTTAAATCCCATTTTCCCACGGGATCTCGTCTAGTGTGATAAATCTCATTGTGATGGCCAACAACATGAATGTTCACAGAAAAGCTTATGGCCAATGAGGCTTTTAGTTATAGTTGTTGTATGTTATCCCTACAATAGAATCATGGAGTTGGAACCATAGAGACCAACCCCCTGCTCAATGCAGGATCTCCAATAAAGCATCCCCAGCAGGTAGCTGTATACAGTGGCATCCCTAGGGTTGGTGTCAACTGGTGCGGTAACTCATGGTGTCACCTTCCCATTGGCCTCCTCCCATTTCACACTGTACAGAATCCTTAGTAATGATTTTTTGCACTAATGTTACTCGTAAATCATAATTCCCATATACCACTGAATGAAAGCTAATAGTTGTGACATAAACAACTAGCAAAATTAAAATTATACCTTCAAATTACAAGACCATACACATAACTTGAATGTATTTATATATATTTGAAAGACGCTTGGGTAACTTTTGGACAATTTGCAACTGTATATCTGTACTAACTGAGGAGGTTCCTCCAGGTTTTGGTTTTGCATCTGTTTTTAAGAAGGTTAAATTAAGGTTTGATTTAGAATAAATGCAGAATGCAATCACACACACAAGCAATTCAAACAGATACAGCATACAGACTTAACTGAAATAAAAATATGGAAATGGGATAGCAGGGTTTTTAGCGGTTAGTAAGGGATAATTATCTGAGAGCGCACGCAATGTAGTGGTTTGAGCACTGGATTAGGACCCTGGGAGACCAGGGTTCAAATCCTGGCTGGCCTATGTAAACCCCACATGGGAGTTTATCAAACGGGGGAAAGCCTGTGCAAAAAAAGGGATTTAAAAGCTAGAAAAAACCTGCAAAAGCGGGTTGATTTTCACACATGTTGTTGTTAAACTAATGTTAACCCAAACAGAAAGTAAACAAAAGCTGCTCCTTTTTACTTTTGGGATTTTCCAAACATAAAAAGGAGTGTCTTTTGTCTACTTTCTTCCACTTTCTGTTTGGGTTAACATTAGTTTAACAACAATGTCGTGTGAAAACCAACCTGCTTTTGTGGGCTTTTTCCAATTTAAGCCCCTGTTTTTGCGTGGGATTTCCCCCATGTGATAAATTCTTTGGTGACCATGAGCAAGTCACACTATCTCAGCCTCAGAAGATGGCTGGCAAACCCCCTCTGAAGAAACTTGCCAAGAAAACCTTGCCAAGAGAGGGTCTCCATAACGTCTTGGAAGCACACAACAACATATAATTACCTGTGCAATGAGTAGACCACAGAAAACTGGAGTGGCTCAGACTGGGAGGTCTGAGGGTGACACAATGAACACAGAGTGTGGGGGTGTATGCCGGCTGTGTGTGCAGAGGTTAGGGTCTTGGAACGGTATTTATACCTAAAATATAGCCCCCAGTGATGGGCTATCTCACCAGGTAACAAAGGCTGGATGTCCTTTCCTAGAAATCAATGGGATTCCAGAGTGATTGACTGTGACTGGATCAGTTTATACTCAAGATGGATGGACAGGGAAGTTGGGCTGAGGACACAATAGGAAGAGAGGTTGCCTTATTGCTTTGGATGCCAGGAGATCTTTTGTCTCAAGTTGCAAAAGGAAATGTAGATTACTTGGGGAAAGGAAGGAGTACTTAATTCATGCATTTAGATTTGATAGTCTTGTTTACCTAAATAGCCACATGCCTCAGGACATGTTTCTTTTCTCCTGGGAACCTGACCTATTGTTCATGAAACGTCATTAATCTCTCAAAAACATACTATCTTGAGATATGAGATATGAAAATATGAGGGCCCTAAAATAAAGTGTGGGGTATACAGGGGTGCTAACAAAATAACTATTACTTGACTTGGAAGCTATGCTTCCATTAATACAGGTTAAAATAGCATTTGCCTTTTTTTGCTGCAATATCACATTGTTGGCTAATGTTCAGTTTATGATAAAAAAACAATTCCAATGTCTTTTTCACATGTAAAAACTGTTGAGCTGAGTAGTCCCCATCCTATACCTCTGCATATGGTATTTATTTGTTTATTTAGAGTATTTATACCCCACTTTTCAGCCACAAAGGCTCTCAGAGCAGTTTACAGATTGCTAATTTGACAGTTCCCTGCCCTGAGGCATACGACATAAATAGACAAGACATAAAAGGAGAAGGGAAGGTGGATTGGATGCAGTTCATCTGGCACTGCAGATGTGAATGCATTTAGGTTAGCTAGGTGATTCCTGACTTCCCTATCAATCTTGATTTGCAGTCCAGATCCTTTGCCAAGGTCTCTGCTGCTACATGGAAGCACACAGTTCAAACTTTCAGTTAAAATAATTTCAGGTGGCAAAGTTGGTGAGTATCAGTGTATATCTCTGAATACCAGTTGCTTGGGACACATGAATGGGTTGTTGCTGTGGCATTCATGCCTTCCCATAGATACCTAGCAGTGGTTTCTCCAGTTGATTTGATCATCTGGGAGCTACCTTTTCTGCAGATGTGTATTGAATAGACTTTCCTTTCTGTATTATTCAATGGCTTCATACCTGAGCAAAGGATTTTCATGTCACACCAGGCACAAGCAAGTATATTTAATCTGAAATACCTCATATTAATTGGACCAACTCCAGGACACCAGTATTTCCCTTTCTTAGAACTGTGGACCATTGAATGGAACTTTATAATTGGTGTGTGCTGCACAGTGGCCACCTGGCTTCTGTGCAAAGCATCATCTGGAGCTCCAGGAGTCATCCCCAACTGTAGGGTTTCACCTGAGCACTCCCACAAAGCCAGATGGTTTGCAATCCAGTTACACAGATACTTCTCTTTCAAGTCCACTCTTCTTTGAAGACAACTGAGCTGCTTGCTTGCTGTGTAACAAAATGGCCACTGCTTTTAATGAACACATGAAGTTGATTTGTATTAAGTCAGGACACTGGTCAAGCTAGCATAGTATTGTCTACTCCGACTTGCAGCAGCTTTCCAAGGTCTCAGGCAGAGGTTACTGGCAATTTTTAAGCATAAAGCTGGTCTCCTGTTTCAGCCAACTAATTATTAACACACTGGAAATCTGACCTTTCAAATGATGTAGAACTCTTAGAGTACTGCTATTTGAATTAACAATATATAGATAAAATTAAGCTCCAGCTTAAACAAGCTTTTCCTGGAAAGGGGCAGACCTTAGTGATAGAAAGGATGCATGCAAGGCTCAGAAGAAATTAGTTGTCAACTCATTATTTGCAGTTAGTTCCTTTCCCCAGCAATGGAAGCATAACTACAAAACTAAACTCCTTTTGCCACCTAACAATAACTTTTTAGTTATTTTTAATGGTTAAAGAATGTGGTCTTGTATGTTACAGAATGTCTCATGGTTGAAGTGCTGATTTATGCTGCGGCTTATGCTCAGTCTTGGTTGTGAGGCAGTGGTAAGGTGGACTGTTTTGCACCATAGGCCACTTTGTAGGATTCAACTGATTTCCCAAACTGTAAAAAGTGTAACTATTCTAGTTATTTTTTGAGAAATAGGAAAGCAAAGTAAACTAAAAAGTTTTTTTAAAAACTTGTAACTACTATAGTGGTTGCACCTTTTTTGTTTTGGTTTATACAGTAGTTACGGTACTGAATTATTCAAAGTAACTTTGCAAACTCTTCATTGGAAAACTCCGCTAAACCTTTAGTTAAAAGAATTTCAGGTGGCAAAGCTAACAAATATCTGGCTAATTGGGCCAGTGACAAATGACGGACCAATGACCAGTGCAAGGCATGACCGTGCCATGTGTTCACAAAAAGTGATAGTCCTGATGACACATTGCTAGTGAACAATTAAATGGCCTCCAGACAAAGAGCAGCAGGCTTGAAAGGGAAGCAGGTTAATCTTATTAGATAGCAGATTGTGTGGCCTTGGGGGAGGGAGTCTGGTTACCCCCTTCCACACACACACACACACACACACACACGATGCATTTTAGTACAGAGAAATCAGAAATTACAACACAAGGAGAAATTCTGAGATATAAAAGCAACATTCTACAGATGAAGGCTACAATAGTATGCACGCTTACCTGGAGGAAGTTCGATTGAATGTAATGGGACTTTCTGAGCGGACAGGGATAGAATTGCACTGCAGTTTGATTTTTATCTGCCGGTTCAAGCTTTCTTATTCCTTAAAATCTGTCGAGGCTCTGCTTTGATTCCCAATAGTTGCTGAGGTGTGACTGGCTTTGTAGTGATCTGCTTTGAGAGTAACATAGACACAAAAGTACACACAAATGAAGGGATTATGACTGAGTGATGGGGGATGTCTCTGTGTCTGGATTGTGGAGCTCTCCACTTATTTTTGCCCCTTCTCTTCTTGATTTCCTACCCTCTGGCTGAGGTATTTATTTATATTCCTACAGATATTTGATCTGCTGGGTTGGAAGTGTTAAAGACTGACCTCCTTCTTTATGTGCACAATCTATGCTTTGTGTTATTCCTCCCTAATGTTTTATTTTATTGTTATTTTTATCGCTGATTTTGTAGTTTTAAACTTGTTAGCATCTCTGAAGACTGTGACTATAATGGAAAGATGGGATATTTTTTTTTAAAATGAATAAATGGGATCACATCATAAATGGGATCACATCCCTTCCCTGACTAAATATCCATTTGGTCTAGCATGCTATCTACCAATGGTCAGCCTAATGGTCCTTGAAGCTTACAAGTACTGTATGTACAGCATAATATCCTAGCACATAATTGGTCCAGCATATGTAGAAGGCCGTACTCTTAACTCTCATTTTCTCAGCTGGTCCTGGGGAAAATAGTCAGGGAGGAGACATGTTTTCTCAACGTCAATTGTCTTTGATGGATCACTTCCTGTAAAGATTGAGGCTGATGGTGATTTCTCTCTGTAAGGATGGCAGGTCTGCTGGGGGGTGGCCTGTTTCCAGATGTTAATGGAATCTGAAGGATTCATGAGAACAATAGTGGGATCTGTGTGGTCCACCAGGTGTTGTTGAACTCCACCTCCCACCATTCTTCATAACTAGCTATATTGTCTATGGCTTTTGGATGTCATAGTTCAACAACACCAGGAGCAGGATGATGGTCCTGCCAGTGACCTTGTCTCTAAGGTACAGTATGTGAATGTGACTGAGTGACAGGTATGACTGAACCAAAGTGACTTCTGCCTTTTAGACCCATGGTTTACCAGGGAGATGGGGATGAAGAAGAAAGCAGGAAGATAGCTAGAAAATGACTGTGGAAAACTTGGAATGTGACTGCACAGTGAGTCTAGCCAGTCACAGAAAGAAACTACTTATGTAGTCTACTCTGTTACACTAGTGGCCATTTGAATGGGTCATTTTAAGATTAGATCTGAATGTCTAGAAGTTGCCAGGTTGGGGAAGGCTGCTGCAAATTTACACAACACTCCAAGTTACATTTCTAGACGTGTAGTGTGCCAGAAAACCATTGTCTCTGTTCAACCAATTTTTGAAGGCCTGCAGTTTGTAGATATGTACAGTCCTCGCTCTGTTCCAGGACCACCACCACTTCGCAAAAATGGAAAACCGTGCATATTCAAGCCCTTGACTTGAATAGAGGCATGCTCCCGTGAGGGCATACATCCCATTTTAACCCCCTTTGTTCACCTCCCGCGGATAGTCAAGGGACGCGGATCCCAAGTCTGCTTGAATGGAGGGAGGACTGTATATTCCAATTCTGCTGTTTTTCTTTTCAAACTTGCTTTGTAGTTATTTTGTTTCAGGACCACTGTTCTGAGATCTCAGATGGAGTATCCAGGAAGACTGAAGTGTTCTACAACTTATTTTTGTGCATTCACATTCCTAATGTCTGATTTACCTCCATTAAGCTTCTGGAATAGAGACTGGCCTGTTTGTCCAGTGGAGAGTGCTGAAGGGCATTGTTGACAGAAGATGGCATATATCATGTTAGTCTAGGGAATGAGCAAGTGAAAGTACTTCAAATATTGTGGATGACGTGGTTAGCCCTGTGATTACATCTCCTGAGTAGATGGAGGGAGAAAAATGGGTTTTACTGAACACCTTCAAAATTTCCTGAAATTTTAGTTTTCTAGTTTATACCAAAGGCCATCTGGAGTTCAGCCAGCATCTGATTTCCTGCAATGACTATATATTTCTGGGAAGCCCACATAGGTCATATGAAACTAATGTCCTTCCCTACCACTGAGATTCCACTGAAGCATCATGGCCAATAACTGCTGGAGATGTCTCATCCTCTATGGAATTATTTAATTCCCTTTTAAAGCCATACTCCCTGTGATAATGAATACCATTAATTCATTATGCTTTGTATGAATAAGTCCAGGTATACCTCAGTTAACAAAGTAAATGTGGTACTTCTTTAACAAAAAATGTGGCACCAGAGGCAGTAAAATCATAAGAAGAGTGGAGATAGCACCACAAAAAGTAAGAATAGTTCAATTTGGTTTCAGGCCTGGCTATGGGACAGAGACAGCTTTGGCTGCCTTGGTGGATGATCTATGTAGGATCTGGACAGGGGGACTATGTCCCTGGTAGTTATGCTGGACCTCTTGATGACTTTTGTTACCATTGACCATGGTATCCTTCAGGGCTGCCTTGCTGGGATGGGACTTGGAGGTACTGTATTGTTTTCAGTGGCTTTGTTCTTTCCTGGAAAAGTAAACCCAGAAGGTACTGCTGAAGAACTCTTGTTTGACTCCCTGGCCATTTAACTTTGGGGCTCTTCAGGGTTCTGTGTAATCCCTCATTCTATTTAACATATACATTAAATGTCTAAGAAAGGTAGTCCAGAGTTTGGGGGTGTGGTGTCATCAATATGTGGATGACACCTAACTCTACTGTACTACTTTTCTCCCAATCCAAGGAGGCTGTCCTGGTCCTAAATCAGTGTTTGTCATCAGTAATGGACTGGATGTGGGTAAACAAATTGAAACTTAATCCAAACAAGACAGAGGTGTTCCTGGTCAGTCAAAAGGCTGATCAAGGAATAGGAATTAATCCTGTGTTAGATTGAGTTACACTCTCCCTGAAAATACAGGATCATAGTTTCAGGGTAGTCATGGACTCAGCTTTGAACATGGAGGCCTAGGTTTCTGTGGTGGTCAGGAGTGCTTTTGTACAGTTAAAGCTGATGCACCTATTTTTTGAGATTCTGGATCTGGCTATGGTGATACATGTCCTAGTTACATCCCATTTGGTCTACTATAATGTCCTCTATTTGGGGCTATCTTTGAAGAGTATTCAGAAACTTCAGCTGTTCCAAAGAGCTGCAGCCAGCCTATTAACTGGGGCGGGTTACAGAGACCATACAATGACCCTGTTGAAACAGCGCTACTGGCTGCCAGTTTGTTTCCAGGCACAATTCAAAGTACTGGTTATGACCTATAAAGCTTTATATGGCTACCTGGCAGGCTGTATCTCCATGTATGAGCTGGCCCAGGCTCTGAGAGAGGTCTTTCTTTGTCCCACCATCATTGCAAGCACAGTTGGTGGGGACATGAGAGAGGGTCTTCTTGACAGCTGCCTCTAGACTCTGTAACTCTGTTCATAGGGAGGGCAGAATGGCCTCCTCCTTACTGGCCTTCCAGCATCAAGTTAAAACCATTTTATTCACACAGGCTTTTAAATTCCCAGGTACTGGTTCTGGAAAAACAATGAGTAATACAGCTTCTTCTTCAATGTCCTTTCTTGCCCACGAAAGACCCTTGGACAGGTTCAAACTGTGCCACTTCACCTCACTGTACTGATGTAAGGGCAAGGCCAGAGGCACAATCCTATATAGCTCAGTGAGCCCATGTCAAACAATAGGATCTCAACCAAAAGGACATTCAGGCTGATAGATCATGATTAGAAGGGA
Source organism: Sceloporus undulatus (assembly GCF_019175285.1). NCBI lineage: Eukaryota > Metazoa > Chordata > Lepidosauria > Squamata > Phrynosomatidae > Sceloporus > Sceloporus undulatus. Next base: position 137,234,217 of record NC_056525.1, on the reverse strand, counting down.
AAAGCTGACAAGCACCCAAACAAGGAATGGAGCAGATGTCCAGTGTCTGCTTTATGTAATGATTAGGAAAAACTATGCTAAGCTAAGCTAAGCTGATTGTATAGTGCCAGGTTCAGTGACTGTTTCCTCTGCAGGGGGAATCACGCTTTAAAATGAAGGGAGTCTCCACACACTCATGATGTCATATGACTGTCATTTGCATTTGTTTGCATTCCCTCAGTGGGGAATATTCTCACCTATTTCAGGCTGATAAATGGTGCAAGTGCAAAAGAGTGTTCTTTTCCTACTCCCCACAGCCCTCAGGCCTTTCTCTCCTGGTGGGCATTGCTTCCAGTTTGGAGCCTGATCAGGAGAAAAGAAAATGGGAGTTTGTGAGAACGGACAAGGGAAAAGCACAGTATCTCTTCCTGCTCACATCTTCTCTGTGTGGAACAACACACTCCTGCTTTACGTTAGGGATTCACAGGCGCTTGGTGTTCAAAATGCAATAATTTGCCATCACAACTTTGAATCTGTATCGAGGCAAAAATAACTCATTGTCTGCCTGACCAGATGGGAAGCCAGCATGATGTAGTGGTTTGAGCATTGGACTGCGACTCTGGAGACCAGGGTTCGATTCCCGGCTTGGCTGAGGACACCCACTGGGTGATGTTGGGCAAGTCAGAAAACCCCATGACTTCAGAAATGATTTGAAGGCACACAGCAACAGTAACAAAAGCAACTGACCATACAAGCTGGCCATAATTTTGAGATACTGAACAAAGGCCCGGTTGTGTGACCTACCCCAAGGGTGGTGGCTAGTCTGGTGGGTATATGAGTCACAACCTTTTTGTTAACAGCACCTTGATTGTGAAATTCCCTCCCAAGGGGAGAAGGTGGGCTCCATCCCTACTGATTTTTTTATGTTATTTCACCAGACCTTTGATTGTTCTTAGCCTGTTTTGAATGACCTGATTTTCTGTCCTTATGATTTGGTGGTATATTGTTTGTCAAGGGTGAGTATAAAAATGTTTTCTATATAATTATTTCTAATAAGCAATTGTTCTAAACCCATGACAGAAGACACATGGATAATATGGCCATGCTATATTTTCCTCTTTGGGCTTTGCCTCTCTAATCAGCTCCACTTCTATTACTTTGCCCATTCCTCCTCCTCTTCCACCACCACCACCAAGGGTTCATGCACACTCCACAATTGCTGTGCAGTTATTCCACTTTAACGGCCATGGTTCCATCCTTGGGATGGCAGTTTAGGGAAGAGCATGTTAAAGTATAATAATAGCACCATAATTGTGAAGTCTGACTGGGCCCAAGACTGTGAGTCTGAAGGAACCAAACGTCCTTCATTCTATGTTCTTGAACTGCTGTGATGTTGAAGAATATAACATTATCAACAATGTTGTTTTAACTGTAATTTAAAATATGGAGTACCTATGACCTTTCTTGATCCAAGATAATTTTCTGTTTTAGAAGAACTACCTAGTGTGGCAGGAATCATATGAGTTTCATCACTTCCCTGTTATAACTGATGTGTGATATTAAGATACATTGGGAGAAAGTAGACATCTTGTAGGCTAAATATTGGAGCCACACAGAAATAAGGATGAACTTTTTCTGCAATTTAGTTTGCGATGCCGTATAAAATTAAGCTGTGCCTGTGCTGCTGCCACTGAACCCTTCTTTGCAGTGATGTATGGAGTGATCTGTGGTTTTGCTTATGTATTTAGGACATTAGTTGGTGGTACTAGAAAATTCATTTTATTCCTTACCTTACAACCTCCCCTCTGAGGGAAGATGGTAACAGAGGAGCTCCAGAGATATTTGAAGATCACAAAACTCACTAGAACATTCCAATCCCGGCTGCACAAACAGCATTGACTTCGGTGATGGATGGCCCTCAGATAATGGGGGGCAGACAGTTTTCTGTGCTGGCAAGATTAGATCTATCAGCCATTCCAATAACATTGATCACAAGTACAGCTGATTCAGCTCATTGTAATTTGGATGTGTGTGATAGTTACTTTTGGTCTCAGCCTGGCTCACTGTTTCACAGGTGTGTGTTGCTAGAAGCTGGCTGAGTGTCAGTATGTCTCAAATGGTGGATGTTTATAGATGGAGGCATGTTACCGGGATTTTGTTGCCATTGATGTCAGGAAATGTTCTGTTCCTTAAAGAAAATCAGCATTATACCTATACAAAAGATGGCATAATCTGATCTCTTATTTTAGGCGAAGAGCTGGGGAATCTCTGAGCCTTCAGATATTGTTGGACTATAGTTCCTTTCAGCCCTTGCCTGCAGGATGAATAAGAGGAGATAATGGGAGTAGCTGTTCATTTAACATCAGGAGCCACAGGTGCAACCTTCTGCTTTAGCATGACCAAAAAACTGAATCCAGGATAAATTGATTATGGTGATATAAGACAAGTTTTTGCAGTGGCTAGGTTACTAGGAAGAGGAAGCAAATTCAGCCTTTCTCCCATGTTGTTGTTGTTGTTGTTGTATGCGTTCAAGTTGTTTTTGACATGGAAACCCTAAGGCTAGCCCATCACAGTATTTTCTTGGCAAGATTTGTTCAGAGGGGTTTTGCGTTTGCCTTCCTCTGAGGCTGAGAGAATATGACTTTTCTGACCCAGTGGGTTTCCATGGCTGAGTGGGGATTTGAATCCTAGTCTCCAGAGTCATAGTCCAGTGCTCAAACCACTACACCACACTGGCTCTCCTTCCTTCCATACTTTCATTTTAAATATCTCCCTTTTATTTTTCCCATATAGGTATATGCTTGTCATTTGCTCCTATGAGAAAAGTAAAGCATTGAATTGGAAGATGCTAAGTTTCCTATTTCACAGTGTTTCTAATTAGGATGCCAACAGAACTGAAATGATACAGTATAAGGATTCTGGAGGAAGCTGTTCTCACCACCATCACTTCCACAATACTGGCTTTAAATGAAAGGTTCAGTTAGATTCAAAGCAAGTTTTCTGCCACCCATATACTGGTAGTTAGTTCTGCTTATTTAGAAGACCAATGCAAATTGTGATCTCCAGATGCTGAAGTCCAATTCCCAACAGCCCCATCCTGCCTGGTCAATGGTAGTGGATGATGGAAGTTGTGGTTCAATAGGTGGAAGGCTATGCATGCACATGTGCGCACATGCACAAACTGTAATGCAGTTTAGAGACAGGCTACATTCTATTATGTCTCTAATGCTTTGTTATCATAACAAATATGGTTAATGTAGCACACAATATAGAAAATAGTAATTATTAATTAAAATGATAGCCATATTTCAATGGCCTATTTAAATCAATTTTGTTGTTGTGTACCTTCAAGCTGTTTCCAACTTATAAAGGGACCCTAAGGTGAACCCATCATGAAGTATGCTTGGCAGAATTTGTTCAGTATGCATATATTTTCTTCTTTTTGTGGAAGACTATTTTGGTGTTTTGTTCCTTTTGAATGCCATGAATGTCATTGGCAGCCCCATGTAGAGCACATTACAGTAAGGTTACTTTACAATTTAAATAAAAATTATTTTAAAAGCAGTAAACTGAGGTAGTGCCAGTTGATTTGTTTGAACCAATATCTTTGTCTAGCAAGTATAGCTACTTAGCCACCACCATGGTATCAACCATGATATACATTAAAGAATCAGTGCCTTGTCATCATAGCGTATGAGCTTCCTCACACAACAACAATAGTGCCAGCTGCCAACAATGAGCTGGTCTGGAGTTAGGGAACCTGCCAGCAGATAAGTCGCATCACACAGTTTCACTGGAAAGAAAAGGAGAACTAAACAGGGGTCTGTCATTTCCAGCAACCCATACTGTGTCAGTCATAAAACCTACTTCTTCTCTCCATTACCAAATTGCTATCTTGTTCACATTTGTTCTGTAATGTTGCTGCTTGCTTCAAGACTTGCACATTTGTTGTTTCTCTGTGAACTCCTGGGCCCCATTTCCATTTCCATTTCTTTTTGCTGTCTAGTTGAATGCATAGATTATTAAAAGCCAGCATCACATGTGTATTGGATCTCTTTCAATGCTTTTCACGTTGCTTTGGATTTTTTGGCTTGGTAGTTTGTTGTCCACTCAATGTTTCTGTTGTCTATTGGCTACAGCGTAACTACTTATGACTTGATATTACTAAAGCTGCTCATGTCCTTGCATGTTGTACTCCTGTGTATCACTCTTCAAGCAAAACAGTTGATGGGTTACTTCCTGCAGGCTCTGTTAAGTGGAGCTATAGATTGTGGGCCCTCAGATATTGTTGGCTGCTGCAATCCAGCTCCTCAGCTCCATCCCCATTGGTTTTCTTGGCTGAGTCAGATGTGAGATCACTCCAGGAACTGGATGATGTATGTGAATCCCAATAACACCGGGTGCGTTTGGGTGTATGTGCCTTCACGTCATTTGTCAACTTATGGTGACCCTATTACTTTCATAGGGTTTTCTTAGGCAAGAAATACTCAGAGGTGGTTTTGCGAGTTTCTTCTTCTGAAATATGGTGTACAGCTATTTGTTGGCAGTCTCCCATCCAAGTACTAACCAAAGCCAGTTACGTCACCGGGGAGGGGGGAGTGCAGGGGTGCGGTCCACACCGGGTAACACCCCAGAAGAGGGGTGACAATCAATCAGACTCTCATCCTGCTGGAGCGGGAGGGGCGAGGGCACCTGGCCCTGCTTCCCCATGGTGGTGGCAGTTCCTCATGAGAAGCTACCTCCACTACCACAGGGAAGTGCACCGGCTCTGCTTCCCATAGTGATGGCGGTTCCTCCCAAGGAGCTGCCATCACCACAGGGAAGGCCAAAGCCAAGCACACCTGGCCCTGCTTCCTCATAGTGGTGGCAGTTCCTCACAAGAAGCTGCCATCACCGGAGTAGAGGAAGGACAAGGCTGAGGGCACCTATTCCTGTTTCCCTGTGGTAGTAGTGTTCTTGTGAGGAGACCACTGCCACTGTGGGGAAAAAGAAGGGGGTGGCCTTTTGACCATGCTCGCTCCCACCAGGTGACACCACAGCTGGCAATGCCACAAGCCAGGGCTGACCTTGCTTAGTTTCCATGATCAGATGGGATCGGGCCCCTTTATAGTATTTAGGCCTATAACACCCAGAGGGCCACACTTTTCTCATATGTTTGAAAATAACTTCTCATTCCATCTTGCATATTATTAGTTATGAAATGAATTTTTCACCTGCAAAAATCACAGTATATATTAATGTTTTGGTACTTTGGTCATTGTTCCATTCAATTCCATCCCATTCATCATTTGCTCTTTTTATTATTCATTTGTTTATGTAGTGAAAATTTTAAAATCTTTCTTAAGCCAGTGTCTTGGATATTGCAAAGTGAGGAAATGGCTGTAAATATGGATTGAAAAAATGGCAAAGTGCTTGTGTATGTGCATATGGGTGCACATATGTACTCTGCTGAATCCTGGAAGAAAGGACAATTTGCTTTGTAATGGCCCATCAGGAACTGATGTGTGTGAGTCCATTTCCCTTTTGCAAAGTTAAAGGGAGAAGGAGGGGTAGTATTGTTTCCTTCCTGTTAGAAAGAAGTGGTTGGTGGTTGTTGTTTTTCTTTCAAACAACCAGAAAGTAAAAAGCAAGTTTTGTACTCAACCCAGGCTCCCAGCTATCCTCTTAGTAAGGCTCTGAAGTATGAAAGATTTTTGGACAACATGAGTTTGTATCCTGGGATGAGATCAGTGAGACATCTCAATTTACTGTGGGAGTCAAGATGTGCAAAATTTCCCATCCTGTCTAGTTTTGACATGTATCATCAGGCAGCATGCTCCTATGAGAGAAAAAAGGAGTCCGTAAGTAGGTACCGAGTCTGTTGTTCAGCCTCTCACAGCCTCTGCATCTGGCTTCCTCCTTTTCTGCCTTTTGGCCAGTTGAAAGACCTGCTGTCCTTGGCAAAAAAAAAAGTGTAAGGAGAAGACCAGCAGGCAACTCAGCAGGCAGATGTCAGCAGCTGGAGTAGTGATACTGAAAGCAAAAGAGAAGTCACAATGAGTGAAAAGTTGGGATGGGGAGGATGCCTTGTCCAGGATAATGTATCCTATCAGAATGGATAGGAGTAACCTGAAATTAGCTATATTTTATTATAGTTTGTAAACTGGCAATGAGGGATTCCTCTGGCTCAAAAAGCAGTGCAAAAGTCCAATGTATAAAATTCTGCATGTTCCCTGTATAGTCTGTACTGTTGTTAGCACTGTAAATGGAAGAATGAACACAGTTGCTTGTTGTGTGTGTGTGATTGATAATTCAGTCCACAGTATCTTTGGCATATAAATATGTTCCAATCCTAGAAGGATGAATTTATTGAAGAGCCAAGTCACAGCTGTATTCCTCCACCCTCTCAATGATTTACAGGAAAGGAGAGCTGGCTTCAGGAGAGCTGCTGCCTGACCTTTGCGTGTACCCAATCAGTCTAGCCAGAATGTGCTGCTGCAGTTTGTGCTCACCAACTTGAAGTCAGACAGCCAGGGTTAAAAATTAACAACTTCTTAAATACACTGCTTACATTGAAGGTAAGTTCATTTTGGCCCTGTTACGATATGCTTTACAGGGACACTACTTCAGAGTTACATCCATAATGATGTTGCTTTGATTTTTACACATGCACACACAGGATATGTTACTCCGTATCTACTCCAAAGTAATTGTGCCTTCAAGTCGTCTGTCGACTTATGGCAACCCCATACATTGCAAAGGGTTTTCTTAGGCAATTAATATTCAAGAGCTGGCTTGCCAATTCCTTCTTCTGAAATATAGCCTACAGCATTTGGTATTTGTTGGTGGTCTCCCATTCAAGTACTAACCGGGTTTGATCCTGTTTAGCTTCCAAGATCAGACAGGATCTGGTACCTTTAGGGTATTAAGGCCATCAGGGTGTTTACTCCCATGTAAAAGGGGAGTGATGGTGCAATGAAATGAAACATGCTTAGTTCAAACCAGGTACTAATCTCTATTACACCGGAATGAATATTAAACCAAGGGTCTTGTGGCTAACCCTGATTATTGCTGTAGACTGTAAAAAGCAAAATCTTTTTTGTACTACCTTTGTTCATGTACTTTTATGTTTTCCATATAAACGTTTTCCTATAGTATATACATTCATAGTTAAATTATATGTCATCAGATAAGCATCAAATTCAATGAACATACTTCCTATTTAGATTCATTTTCTGTTTGTTCATTGAAAGCAAAATATTGGAAAGCAATAGAGTGGAGAGATCTGCCAAATAGGATTTGAATGCCCATGTTTAAATGTAAGTAACAAGTTCATCTTCTCTATCTCTGCTATGCACAGTCTCTGCTTACTTATCTTTCTATTAATGGTTAAAGCAAGTGCAAAACTATGCATTACATGCATATTTGTTTGTTTATTTGATTTGTACCCTGCCTGTTCTCATAAGAGCTCAGGGTGGCTAACAGCCTTCCATGCATATAATAAAAGTCTGGAGCAAAGAAGAATGGAGGGAAGGAAGGAGGTGGATGTTTTTCTCTCCCTGCTGCTTTGCCACTTAAAATCAGCCCACAGATTATCTTTTTTTCTTCCAGACAGATGTTTAGAGAAAGAAATATTATTTAGAACACTGCAAAGGAAAGTGCTAGGATACTGTACAAAATAACGTCTTTGGGGGACTTTCACACCACACAATTATAACACCATGATTCCAATTTAACAATATCAGCTGATCCTATGGAATCATGGAGCTTGAATTTGGCAAAGCACTAGAGCTCTCTGGTTGAGAGTTTTAAAGGCCCCTTTCCTAACTGCAAATCCCAGGATTCCATAGGATGGGACCATGGCAATTAAAGTGGAATCATGGTGCTATAATTCTGTAGTATAAAAGGGGTCTTGGAAGCTAAGGTTCCAGGATAAGAATTAAACAAAAGTCTAAAACGTAGGGTAAAATGTATCTCTGTGGCATGGAATGTAAATGTCCATGCTGTTTGGCTGACAAAGCTTGGAGAAGATTCAGTAAGATGACATAAATTGATAATATTTAAAGAGTGCAAGCCCTCAGTCTTCTCTTCATCAAGCTGAACCGATATTCGACAGGTCAAAAGTAAATGTTTTTAAGGACCAACAACTTGATTAGGAATATGATTAGGAATATAACAGTAGACAGGGGAAAGTCTCATCATTTAAAAGGAAAACATGATGCAAAAGATCTGTGCTCAGGAATCTCTGTGGTGTTTTTAAAACTTCAAAGCTGCTATCTGGGGTTGTTAACTTAATCAATGAAGCGGTGCTGGGGGCTAATACCAGCTTTGGGAGCAATTAGACCAGGGAAATGGCAGAAGAGGAAAGGATTAAACACTCCCACACTCTGCACCACTTCCCCAAATTAGCAGCCCCACAAAACTGCTTTGAAGACTTAAAACTAGCAAGTCACCACAAGCATATAATCCAACGGTCACCAGCATGATTCACTGAGCCCACATGGATGATCTCATGCACCCATTTTATGTCCTCTACTTCAGCTCTGAAAGACGTTCATAAAAATATGGACTCATACAGTTGGAAGAGACAACGAGGGCCATCCAGTCCAAGTCCTTGCCATGAAGAAAGACAACTAAAGCATTCCTAAGAGATGGCTCATCCAACTTCTACTTAAAAATCTCCGAAGAAGGAGAGTCCTCCACCTTTTGATGCACTCTGTTCCACTCTAGGACATCTCTTACAGTCAAAAAGTAATCTCTGTTGTTTAGGTGGAATGATTTTAATCCATTGGTTTCTATTCTAGTTTCTGGAGCAGCAAGGAGAAAAAAGGCTGGTTCTAGGTGGGGCCTGACCAAAGCAGAGTAGACTGGCACTATTATTTCCCTTGATATAGTGTTTAGATATATTGACCCATGGATAAGTTGAGACACTTTTGGGGGGTCAATTTTTTGACTAAAATTTCTAGACTTATACATGAGTATATACAGTACTTTTTACATGTTCTGCTGTCAAGCCCAGTTTGACCCATTCTATATTTCTGCATTTTATTCCCCACCCCCAAAAGTAGTTAGTGCCTTGCATTAACCCTGTTGAAATTCATTCTGTTGTTGTGGCCCAGCACTCTAATGTTTATGTCATTTTGGATCCTGATCTTGTCCTCTGGGGTATTAGCTACTCCCCTAATTTGGTATCATCCGCAAATCTGACAGGCATCCCTTCTATTCCACCATCCGAAGCATTTATCCACAAGTTATTTCTGTCCAGGATGAAGAGGAAGGATTGGCAAGGACTCTTTGGGTTTGGTTGATCAACCAGTTGCAAATCTACCTAACAATAGCACTATCTCTCCTATTTACTAGCTTGCCTGTATGAATATCATGGCAGACTTTTTCCAAAAGCCTTACAGAAACAAAGATATATTACATCCACACAGATATATTACATGCAGCAGAACTTATAACTGTAAAAAACAAACAAACACAAATTAGGAGCTGTACGTACATACAGCCCCTAAGGGATGGCACGATGCCGTGGAATTCCTCTGTGGAATTGTTTGCATTTATGTCTTTAGTATCTCAACCTGAAGAAACTGCCTGTACCAATTCACTTTTGTTGAGCATTTCTGTCCATGGGTTCTCACCCAGAGTTTTCCTAAGGTTACAGAAATAATTGTTATTTTTCATGAAGTCCTTCTTCATGAAAGTGTAGATTGTGGTCCAGGAAGCAAATTCTTTCAGATGATGGAAGCATCTGCAGAGCCAGTTGTTCAGTTTTGGTAGTCATGTCTTCCTGGGCCATCACTATGAAAAAGGATCTTGTACCACCTAGGAGACTGAGAGAAATAAGTTGTAGCATAAGCTTTTGTAGACTTGCATCTGATCAAGTAGACAAAGTGGCCATCCCTTTACTCCCTCCGGAGGGTGCAAAAAGGAGCCGCAAAAAGCGGCTCCTTTTTGCACCCTTTTGATGTCCCTTCGATGCTGCATCATGTGGATGCAGCACCAGAGGGGTGTCATCATGGTGCGCTCCATGTGGACTGGCATGTGCCAAAATGGCATCCTGGGGACGGGGTTAGGGCATGCAGCATGCGGACACTGTGCCCTAACTCTGCCCCCAGGCCGGCACAAAGTGCTGGTCTGTATTGGCTCTTTATCTGTGAAAGCTTATGCTACAACTTCTTTCTCTCAGACTCAAAGTCACTATAAGATCCCTTTGCATACATATTTCAGACTAACACAACTATGTCTTTGAATTCCTGTCCTTCAACAGGAATGAGCAATGAAATGACATCTTTGACCTGCAAGGTCTTTTAGCTCCATACCCTGTCTCTTACTATATGTTGAAGGCTGCATCTTGCATGATCATTTGTTCCTGCATGAATCAGAAGAAAGGTTAGTGGGTTTGATGAGTCTTGTCAGCTCCTCTTTTATCTCATTGATCTTTATTTCTAGGAGACACCACACCTCTTGAGACATGTTATCAGGTCTGCATATCACTGATTCTATTGCATTCAGCAGGAAATCACCTACTACCATCACATTTCTCTTCCTGATATGGGAATTGTCAGGAGTCCTTTCATCCAGAAAACCTTTAAAGGTTACCTCTGAGGACAGAGGTTGTTGCCCTATTACTGTGCCTCATAATGACAATTAAGGGGAGAGCTTGGAACTGATTGTATACTTCCAAACCTGCAGCATAGTTCCAGATAGTTCTACTTCGTGGTGTCATATTCCTGCAAATGTCTGCTTCCTGTGTTTTGGAATTGTCCTCCTTAGGCATCCTCCATGTGGGGCCCTCCCAGGAGAGTCTTTCCAAAACACTTAATCCTCTTTCATAAATTGGAGTGTAGTTATGTGGGCCTAAAATTTCCACACTTTTTCTTTCTAGCAGGGCAACCAGTTTGTACTTCCTGCAGGTTCAGCCCAACACCTCCTAACAGATGTTGCAGGTCACTGCAACAGCTGCCTCACCATCCATGTTCAACTGTCCTAAATAAGCAAGGGCACATTACCCTAGGGCTCTCATCTCAAATTTGTGAAATGCCTACACAAAATATCTGTTTTCTTTTTCCTATCTAGTTAGCTCCAGAGACTTAGGGAGCAGCCAGTGTCTGCTAGCTGTGCCCCCAACCAAATCAATGACTCACTCTCCACACAGAAAACCTGCCCCTTTACTCCATGCACTCAGGGAGAGTTCATGGCCTAAACAACTCAGCTAAGGAATCAGCAATAACACCCTTCTCCCCAACACAAGCTCACATTACTCTGTCTCTCTAGAGACTAGGGCCCTGTACAGATTGAAAGGCTGGTCTGGGAGCAGAGTCGGGGCATAGAGTCCTGAAGACGCATGCCCAACTTCACCCCTAAGAAATTTGTCCTAATTATGGCCAGTTGCTTGCCTGTTGGATCCTGTTACTTCTGTCAGAATTAGCAATCCTCCTTCTCTTCTTCATTGCCTTCCTCTTCACACTAATAAAATGCTCTGGAGGACTGGGAAATCCTCAGGACCAGATTTGCAGTGCCAAAGAAGTCTTCAGTTGAAAGAGAAAAGGAAGAAAGGCTCAGTTCTTCTAGTGTTGACATGGAAACATGCCACTGAACATAGAAGCACCTTATTGGATCTTGGACTTTTTATCTTTTCAGTAATGAAGTCAGGCCATTTTTTTTTATTTTTTAAAAGCCAGTCCTTTTCCAAGGACCAAAATTTGGGTAAAACCCAAGAATTCCAAAAAACTCATGGTTTGCTTTGTATCATAGTTCAACAAGAAAACAAGAAATATTTGATAAGAAACATGAGGGGTTTGTTTTGGACTTGGGGTTTTACCAACATTTTTGGACTTGGAAAAGACTGGCAATTTATATTTTAAGGTGGAAAAAAAATGGCCTGAAGCTTTCATTTGAACTATATATGAGAAACAGAATATTTTTCTCACATAAATAGAAGATCTCTCAAATTTTCCCATTCTGTTGTTTGGGAAGTCTTGCGTGTGATTGAATGTGATCTATACAAGTATTAACCCCACATGTTTTTGCTGTTTTGTTTTAACAGTATTTGGATAGGGATGACCACCGTGTGAATAACCAGGGTTTTGCGTGTTAGGCTAGTATTTTCATGAGAAGGAAATGGCAAAGACTGCCTTTGAGTTAATTCCTCTTGCTTAAAGGGAAAAGAAAACCCTATGAAATTGCATGAAAGGTTTGCCATAAAGTCGACAGGGTGAGCTTGAAGAGGGTTTTGCAGATGCACAAAATGCACACACAGTGGTCTCTGTCCTCAGTGTCCTGAATTTGAATCTCTGTATAGATGCTCACAACAACTAGCTTTTCTTTTTTATAAGATGTAATTGCTAAATTCTATGAAATCTGGTGTTTTTTTTTTTTTTTTTTTTTTTTTTTTTTTTTTTTTTTTTTTTGTTTTTTTTTTTTTTTATTTTTTTTTTTTTTTTGTTTTTTTTGCTAAGGTAACTTAATATGACAATTGTCAAAAAGCTGCAAAGTTGGAAGTAAATAGACGATTTTGAATTGATACCACGCTTGAATCAGTCCTCCATGGATCCATACTTGTCGTAAGAAGCTTCAGGCTGTATTATGCCACACATTAACAATTATACTCTTTGATGTAAAATGCAAACAAAATACTGGTGTGGAAGAGATAGTGTGAGTCAACTTCTGCCGCAAAGGTAGCTTTCCAGTTATAAAACTGCTGGTAGATGAGTATGGTGATCAGTTTGCATATCAGTTCTGTGGCATGTAGATGAGGAGTCTTCCACCAACCTAAAGATGCCAGTTTTTAAGAGTGATGGAAACAGCTAGCCTCTGTACGCTATACTGTTTAAACACAACCTCGTCCTGCAATGAGTACAACCAGTGTTTGTATGTAATGTTGTGTGGAGAAAAGAATGCAATGCGCATGGCTAGACCTCTCATTGCCAAAATCTCCATCCTTCTCCTTCCCGTTTATTTATTCTTTACTCTTGGGTGCCACAAAATAAGCATCAGGGTTGTAACTGTCCATTATCTCCCTTTTTCCTTTCCATAAAATGCTGCTGGCATCCAGGCATTATTAGGAAGTGAGGATGGCAGGGTGGATATAGCCAAGTAAATGTTGCAGAAGACTGAGTTGTGGGGCTACTCACAAATTTTTTTCCAAGAATCAAAGAGAGATGGAAAGGGCTTCTGTTAATTGCTTTGTTTAAGTTTGGGAGAGGGCTGGGAGAGGGGCCTGGCAATGAGAGGTTTGCAGAAAGTTCAGGGGAAGGGTGGCATGGGAAACAAAATTAGCTAGTTTGCAGGGTTCTGTTTGGGTGGCTGAGAGGGCATGGTGAGCACCATAGCTGGGTTAGTTGGAAGTGGTACAATTCCAACAATTTATTGGGAACTGAAATCAAAACTAGTCCCAATACAACGCCCAAAATACCACTACACATATTTCTGTGTCTTTAATTGCTGGATGAGATTGAGTTCTGTAAAACAGGTACAGGGTATCTTTGTGTGGTGGAGTGGGGAAACGGTTCACTGCGACTTTACTTTCATTCACATACATTTCGGGTGATGGAAAACAGGAGAGCAAAGGAGAAGTGTAGGATGGAAAACAGAATTAATCTGCTGGTGGGTCCCCAAAGTTTTAAGAGCCAGCGAGATGGTCAAAAGGTAAAGACAGTGTAACAAGATGGGGATCAGAAAAAGGGAAAAGCCAATAACAGAGGTAAGAAATAGTGATTACTAATTCTGAATATCTCTATCCCTCAAAGACATATAAAAATGAATAACAACAGAGGGCATTGGAAGTAGGCTTCCCATATCCGCTGGGGGCGGAACTTTCCCGATTTGGGGGGGGTCGGCACAGGTCCCCGCCCCGGTTTGGGCCCGCCCCTGGGACGCCCCCCCCCCGCGAGTCTGCAGGCTTGGCTGGGGCTTGGAGGACGGCTGCCTTCCAAGCCCCAGCCATGCCCTGGGGCTCCCCGCGATCGCGTAGTCCTGCGGCTTGGCTGGGGGCTGGAGGATGGCTGTCTTCCAACCCCAGCATGCCCGGGAGCTCTCCGGATCGGCGGAGTCCTGCAGGCTTGGCTGGGGCTTGGGAACGGCTTGCTTCCAAGCCCAGCCATGCCGCTGGGGGCTCCTCGCGAATCGCGGAGTCCTTCCAGGCTTGGCTGGGGCTTGGAGGATGCCTGAAGCAAGCCCCAACCTCTGCCTGGCTGCCTCCGTCTCTGGGGAGGGGAATCCCGGGGGTGGGGGCAAAACGGGCGACGAGAGGCAGCCAGGCAGGGGTTTGGGGCTTGGCTTAGCAAGGCCCCATGTCCCTTGCCTGTTTTCTTTCTTTCCGTTGGGCGACGGAGCAGCCAGGCAGGGAAAGAGCTTTCCTCTTTCTCCCTCCTCCGTCTCTTTCTGCCTCCGTTGCTTCCTCCCCTCTTTCCTCCTTCCTCTTTCTTCTTTTCTCTCTCCTCTTCCTCCCCTACTTCGTTCATCGTTCCTGCCTCTTCTTCTTCCTCTCCTCCGCCTCTTTCCTCCCCGTCTTCCTCTTTCCTTCTTCCTCTTTTCCTCCTCTTGTCATCTCTTTCCTCCTCACTCTTCTTCTCCATCTCTTCTTCTCCTCCTTCTCTTCCTCCTTCTTCCTCCCCTTCTTCCTCTTCCTTCTTCTCTTCTCCTTTCCTCCTCTTTCATCTTCTTTCTTTATCCTTTCTTCTCCATTCTTTCTTCCTCCTCCCCTTCTCCCCGATTCTTCCTCTTTCCTTCTTCCTCCTTTTCCTCCTCTTCTTCATCTGCTTCTCCTCGTCTTCTTCTCTCCACTTCGTTCTCCTCCTCCTCCTCTTCCCTCCCTTTCTTCCTCTCCTCTTCTTCTTCTCCTCTTCCTCCTCCTCTGCTCTGGCCTTTCCATTCTTCTCCTCCTCTTCAATGCCAAATATGCGTTTGGGAATGGGGGGGGGGAGGTTAGCCAGAAAGGGAAAGCACATTTCGCCATCTGTCTAGGAACAATGCCAAAATGTCCTCCATTTTGATCATGCCTAAGAAACATGCATTTATATTAAAATTTTTTAAAAAAATCATCATTTTTTTGCGTGTCCTCCATTTTAAAAAATGTGTCCACATTAGAAATTTTGTCCACTTTGTCCTACATTTGTCCCAGTTTGGAGGTCCAGAATTGTGGCAACCAATTGGAAGTCATTTTTAGATCAGGAATTGATGCTAAATCAGCAGGATACTTTGGGCCCACCATCTTTGTGTGCCTTTAGTCAGTTCTCCACTTATGGTGATCTTAAGTGACCCTACCAAGGGTTTCTGGGATTGAGAGTATGTGACTTCCCCAAGTTCACCCAGTGGGTTTCCCATGGCCAAGCAGGGAACTGACGATGGTCTCCAGAGTCCTAGTCCTATCCTCAAACCACTACACCATGCTGGCTCTTCCATGAAAAGATCTTCTTGTGGAAAATATCTGTTTTCCAATAAGTATGTAATAAGTCAGCCATCCCCCCCCCCCCCCCCATTTTTAAAAAATATAAATGCCAGTCTCCATTACATATAACCCAAGGCCAAAATGTTGGGTAAAACCCAAGTCCAAAAACTCTTGTTTCTATCAACTCTAGTTCCATTCAACACCCAGTATACCACACTACACATACTTGTTAACAAATCTGAAAAACAAGCTCCTTTTTACAAAGTCTTTTAATCCGGCCCAGACCCTGCTTTCTCCTGGTCCTCTACCTAGTCAAAATTTCTTTTTAGCAGCATGAAATATAAAATGGGGAAGAAGGGCTGATCAACAACAGAACTTTTAGGTGTCAAGTTGCAGCAGTGAACTTGAACTGGAAAAGAATGTAATTTTGCTTTGCCACCCTGCTCCTGGCTGTTTGTACCTGGCCTGCAAGAGACAAGATAAAGAAGAGAAAAGGGGAGACCAACCTTCCTCTCCAACTATTCCCAGCATGTTAAAAAGAGCATACACCGGTAGGTTTTAGCCACCAAAACAGAAACTTTTAAAAAGCAGAACTTGGTGAAAGCAAGAGTCATCTTTGGGTGCATTTTGGAAGAAGCTGTCAAGTGATCTACAGTAGAGTTGAAATGGTTTTGTTTATTATGAAAGGCTTACCTGATCTCTCTGTTTCATTTCACATGTGGATATTGTTAATTTGAGTTAATACGTTTGCTAAAACATATTGAACTACTCATCTTCTTTTGGTGTAGGAACGTTATCCCTATTCTTTGCATGTTAGTCTGCTTCTGGTACTAGTTTCTGTTAAAGAAGTAATGCCCAGGAACATAGGCACACCTGTATATCTAGCATGTACTTTCCAATGGCCAAGAATGTTTTCTAATATTTACTTAGAAGAGAGTGAACAGAGAGTGAAAATCATGAATGCAAGGGCTAGTGCAGAAGCAACGATTCATCAATTTAGAGGGTTCTTCTACATACACAGCTTGGACTGAAACTTAACATCATTACCCTAGGTAAAGCAAAACTATGCAGAGTACATGAATTGACATCAGATATAAATATACAGACCAGGACTACACTGTACCACCCGGTATACGAAGGACCGGGTTACGAAGTTTTGGGATACGAAAATCGCACGCTATGGAAAAAATCGGATTCTCGGGTTAGAAAGATTTTCGGGTTACGAAATTCTTTTCGCGGCGAAATTCAAATGATGCCAAGTGGCATCTAACGGGCTTTCCAGGGATTCCAGGGCTAACGGTTGTAGTTAGCTGTGGGCGCGAATTTTTGAAGTTCTGTTAGGCCACAAGTGATTGGCTTGCGAAATCAAGCGATCAATTGCATTGGCTAAAAGAATTGGGGGGGGGGGGGTGGCTTGCCTTGAGAAATAAAAGCCGGCTTCCATGAACTCTTCCCCCTTTGCTGGCCCTGGACTTCTGAGAGAAAACTCATGGAGCTTCTGACTCTTATTTGCGGTTCAGACTGTTCCTGGCGTTTCTGGGCTTTGGAATAATTTTCTGGGCTTTTTGCCATCTTCGGATCAAACCGGCCATCAGCAATTTCTCTACAGGTAAGTTGAGGGATTTTTAACCTTCTTCTTGTGGGGTGGAATGGGTGAGACAGTGTGACCATGCTTTTGGCTGTGGGGTGTGCTGGTGGTGTTGTTGGTTGTTTGTTGTTGTTGGTTTTTTTTTTCCAAAGTGTGGATTGTGGGTTTTGCTACTGGGCATTTTCTGAGTGGGTGAATGGGTCTGGGTGTGTGCAGGGATGCCCTTTTTTGGGTTTTTTTTTCCCTTTTAGGGTGACATGCTCTAAGTGTGGATTAGGCCATGGGATTGTGCTTGCTTGATTTTTTGGGGGGTTTTTTCTTTTCCCTTTTAGGGTGCCATTGCTCTAATGTGTTGGATTATGGCCTGGATGTGTTGCTTATTTTTTGGGGTTTTTTTTCTTTTAGGGGGCTGCATGCTCTAATGTGGTGATTATGGCCGGGATTGCTTTGCTTGATTTTTTGGGGTTTTTTTTCTTTTATGAGGGTGCCCATGCTCTAGTGTGGGTGGATTAGGCTTGATGTTTGCTTGATTTTTTGGGGGTTTTTTTTTCTTTAGTGGTGACATGGCTCGAATGTGTGTGGATTATGGGCCTGGATGTGCTGCTTGATTTTTTTGGGGTTTTTTTTCTTTTATGGTGACATGCTCTATGTGTGAATTATGGCCTGGATGTGCTTGCTTGATTTTTTGGGGTTTTTTTTTCTTTTAGGGTTCCATGCTCTAATGTGTGGATTATGGCCTGGATGTGCTTTGGCTGATTTTTTGGGGGTTTTTTTTCTTTTAGGGTGACATGCCTAATGTTGGATTATGGCCTGGATGTGCTTGCTTGATTTTTTGGGGGTTTTTTCCCTTTTAGGGTCCATTTGGCTCTAATGTTGTGGATTTATAGGGCCTGGATGTGCTTGGCTTGATTTTTTGGGGGTTTTTGCTTTTAGGTGACATCTCTAATGTGTGATTATGGCCTGGAGGTGCTTGCTTGATTTTTGGGGGTTTTTTTTCCCTTTTAGGGTGACATGCTCTAATGTGTGGATATGGCCTGGATGTGCTGCCTTGATTTTTGTTGGGGTTTTTTGTTTTTTCTTTTAGGGTGACATGCTCTAATGTGTGGATTATGGCCTTGGATGTTGCTTTGCTTGATTTTTTTGGGGTTTTTTTTCCCTTTTGGGTGCCATGCTCTAAGGTGTGGATTATGCCTGGATGTGCTTGCTTGATTTTTTTGGGGTGTTTTCCCTTTTAGGGTGCCATGCTCTAATGTTGGATTATGGCCTGGATGTGCTTGCTTGATTTTTGGGTGTTTTTTTTTTCTTTTAGGGTGCATGCTCTAATGTGTGGATTATGCCTGGATGTGCTTGCTTGATTTTTTGGGGGTTTTTTTTTCTTTTTAGGTGCCATGCTCTAATGTGTGGGGATTATGGCCTGGATGTGCTTGCTTGTTTTTGGGGTTTTTTTCCTTTCCTTTTAGGGTGACATGCTCTAATGTGTGGATTATGGCCGGGATGGGCTTGCTTGAATTTTTTTGGGGGTTTTTTTCTTTTAGTGGTTGACATGCTCTAATGGGGATTATGGCCTGGGATGTGCTTGCTTGATGTTTTGGGGTTTTTTTTTTTTTTCCCTTTTAGGGTGACATGCCTAATTGTGGATTATGGCCCTGGATGTGCTGCCATGATTTTTTGGGTGTTTTTTTCTTTAAGGGGACATTCTCTAATGTGTGGATTATGGCCTGGATGTGCTGGCATTGATTTTTTGGGGTTTTGTTTCCCTTTTAGGGTGCCATGCTCTAAGTGTGGTTATGGCCTGGATTGGCTTGCTTGATTTTTGGGGGTTGTTTTTTTTTCTTTTTAGTGGTGACATGCTCAATGTGTGTGGATTATGGCCTGGATTGGCTTGCTGATTTTTTGGGTTTTTTTCCCTTTTAGGGGGCCATGCTCATGTTGGATTAGGGCCTGGATGTGCTTGCCTTGATTTTTTGGGGGTTTTTTTTTTTTATGGTGGCATGCTCAATGTTGGATTATGGCCTGGATGTGCTGCCTTGATTTTTTGGGGTTTTTTCCCTTTTAGGGTGCCATGCTCTAAGTGTGGGATTATTGGCCTGTGGGCTGTGCTTGATTTTTTGGGGGTTTTTTCCCTTTTAAGGGTGACATGCTCTATGTGTGGATTATGGCCTGGATGTGCTTGCCTTGATATTTTTGGGGGTTGTTTTCCCTTTTTAGGGTGACAATGGCTTCTAATGTTGGGATTATGGCCTGGATGGGCTTCTTGATTTTTGGGGTTTTTTTTCTTTTTAGGGTGACATGCTCTAATGGTGGAATGGCCTGGATGTGTCTTGCTTGATTTTTGGGGTTTTTTTCTCCTTTTAGGGTGCCATGCTCTAATGGTGTGGATTATGGCCTGGGATGTGCTTGCTTGTTTGTTGGGGGGTTGTTTTATCCCTTTTAGGGTGACATGCTCTAATGTGTGGATATGGCCTGGATGTGCGCTTGATTTTTTGGGTTTTTTTTTTTCCTTTTTAGGAGGGTGCCATGCTCTAGGTGTGGATTATGGCCTTGATGTGCTGCCATTGATTTTTTTGGGGTTTTTTTTTCTTTTATTCGGGGGCATGCCTCTTAATTGGGATATTGGGCTTCATTGCTGCTTTGATTTCTTCATGGCTGGTTCCTGTTTTCAAAGTGGTGATGTGGCTTCAAAAGTTTTTCCTTTGGTCCCTGTGGGGACAGAGAGTCCTCACCATAGGTGCTGTTTTCGATTTGGGATGCTGGTTGCTGTTCTTCTATGGTGCTGGTTTTCAAAGTGTGGGACTGTGGCTGTCAAAAGTTTTCCTTTGGTCCCATGTGGGACAGAGAGTCTCACCATAGGGCTTGCTGTTTTCTGATTTGGGGATGGTAGGGTTCGGTTCTGTCTATGGCTGCTGTTTTCAAAGTGGTGGAGTGGGGCTTTTAAAAAGTTTTGCCTTTGGTCCCATGTGGGGACAGAGAGTCTCCCCAACCTATAGGCGTGCTTTGTTTTCTGATTTGGGATGCGGGTTGCTTTCTTCATGTGCTGTGTTTTCAAAGTGTGGCTGTGGCTTTGGCCTACTGTATGGGTTTGTGTTCTGGGGTTCTTTGGCATGGGTGTGATGATTTGAGAGTGTGGGGTGGGACTTTTGCAAGTTTGGGGCCAGAGAGTGGTGACCAGGGGGGGTGGGGGTGGTTTCTCAAATTGTGGCTTTTGCTCATTGCCTGTGCCTTTTTGTCCTTTTTAGGCTTGAGCTATGGCCCCCAAGCCAAGCGTGAGGAAAAAGAGAGGGCTCCTTGTCTTTGGAGGACAAGAAGACATCATGCCAAGCACGAGAGGGGCGTGCGCTTGGTGAACATTGCCAGGGGAGTATGGACGCAACACCCTTTCCACCATTGGCACGGTCCTCAAGCAAAAGAGGACATCAGAGCTGTCGTGGCTCCAGCGAAAGGCGTGACGAACCATCGCCAAGCAAGGACCACCGAGGCACGAGGAGATGGAGCGCCTGCTTCCCTCGGGACAAGGAAAAGGAGCGAGTGTCGGGGACACTTTTGGACCACCTCGGTCATCTGCGAGAAGGCCACCGCCAATCTACGAAGACCTGGCCAGCAAGAGCAGGCGAAGGAACTTCTTCTTCTTCGCAGGAGGAGCCAGCCACCCTGGACTTCAAGGCATCACGTGGCTGGTTCGACAGGTTTCAAGAGAGAGACCGGTGATCCACTCTGTCGTCCGCCACGGCGAGGCGTCCAGCGCAGACCACCAGGCCGCCGAAGCATGCCGTCGCGCTTTCAGGCAATGGTGGAGGAGGAGGCACGGCCCGCAGCAAGTCTCAACTGCGACGAGACGGGCCTCTTCTGGAAAGAAGTATGACCTGCCGGCACCTACATCATCAGCCAGGAGGAGAGGAGACTGCCAGGCCACAAGCCAATGAAGGACCGCTTCACACTTGCGTTTGTGTGCCAATTGCCAGCGGGGGATGGTAAGGTAAAGCCCCTGTTGGTGTACTCACTCTGGAGAGAATCCAAGGGGGGCCTGTAAGAGCACACAAACGTCCAGAAGGGACAGGTTTAACCAGTGATGTGGCAGCTCCAACGGGCTCGCGCATGGGGTGACACGGGTCCTGTTTGTTCGAGTGGATAAACAGGTTCTTTGACCCCGACAGTGAAGGTGGGGGGTTTTTTTTTTTTTTATTATTTTTTTTTTTTTTTTTATTGGGTGGAGGTTATTTTTTTTTTTTTTTTTTTTTTTTTACCTGGGAGGAAGAGGATTTGCCCTTGAAGTGCCTCCTGCCTCTTGGACAATGTCGTGCTGCACCCGCATGGCCTGGAGAATGGAAATCCTCGCGCGGAGTTTCCTTCGTTCAAGGTCCAGTTTCTGTGCCGCCCCACAGGACTCCCTCTTGGCAACCCATGGACCAGCAGGTGATCTAGCAATTCAAGAAGGGTCTACACCAAGAACCTGTTTCAAAGGCGTTGCTTCGATTTTGTGACCGAGAGCACACAAAAAGGGTTGAACCCTTCGTGAGTTCTGGAAGCAGCATTTTGATTAATGTGGTTGTTGCTTGGAAGATGGTGGAACTTGGTGGCGTGGAGGCGAAATCACCAGGCGCAACCAATGATTGCTGCATGGAGGAAGCTGTGGCCTGATGCTTCCTTCCTTGGAAGGGTCACGAGACTGAGGGTGCTGAGCCATGGTTGGAAGAGTGAATAGAGTGGCAGAGAGATCGTATCATCGAAAGACAAGGTCCCTGGGACTCGAGGGGTGGACAACGACTAGACGTGGAGGAATGGCTTACTGCGGAGGACACAACGAGGACCTGAACGACAGAGGGACATCAAGGCCTTGGCGGCGATTTGCTTTTGAAACACTTGCTGGCCGTGGAGAGGACGTGGCTCCACTTTCGGAACAGGGGCCAGCAGGAGGAGGCTGCGGGGGGCAATCTTTGCCAACGTGCAACATTAAAGAATTCTTAGGCAATTCACAATGTGTGCTTCCTTTGTGGAGAGCACACCTGAGGCAATGGTGCTGACCAGCCATGGGGCCATTGCCATTTCGATAATGTACTGCCTTAGCCATTTTAAGAACCTGCTTAAGGGCGGACAAAGGCAGACATCCTTGGACAAGTTTTCACTAGAGAGGTGGAGAACCGTTCATCCAAGAAAGGCAAAAGGTTGATGCCTTAAAAAAAAATGTGTGACCCTTAAAAAAAACAACCAAAATTTTTTTTTGTTATATGGTTAATTTTTTTTTTGTTTAAATTGTTTGGCATTGGCTAATTGGCTGGAATTGTTTTTGTGAAATTTTTTTGAATTGGTTAAATTGGCTGAAGTGGTGTTTAAATTGCTTGAAATTGGCTGTGTGAAGTGGTTATAATTGCATTGAATTGGTTGAAATTTGGGCTTTTTTGGGCTGCCCCTCTCTCCTCCTGCTACTCCTGCCTCTGCCTGCACTCCAACATTGGCCAGGAACCAGCAAAGTAAGTAGAAAAACACTTTTTGTTTCTTTAGATGTATGTCCTTTAGAATGCGCTAGGACATGGGTTTGTGCATGTTCAGATTTTGGGTTGTTTCTGGCCTTGGGTTTGGATGGTTTTCTGGGGGGTGGTATGGGTCATTGGTTGTGATGTGGATTTGAGAGTGTGATGTATTGTGATGGGTTAGTGAGTTTTGCAAGTGTGGCATTGATTTTTGATTGGCCCATTTAGAGTGTGACCATAGGGGTTTTCTTTTTTTAGATTTGTGGTTGCTTTGGGTTCATGGCATGATGAAGTGATTTGAGAGGCAGCTCTCTCATCCTTTCCCTGCTACTCTGAGTGCCAAGACAGGGCAAACACTTTTTGTTCTTTCTGCTTATAAATGGGCCTTACCATGGGTTTGCATGTTCAGATTTGGGTTTTTGGCTGTTGGGTTTTGGAGTTCTGGGGTGGTATGGTCATTGTTGTGTTGATGTTGAGAGTGTGGTGTGTAGGGTTTTGTGAGTTTTTGGCAAAGTCATGGCCTTGATTGTGATTGATGGTGGCATAGAGTGTGCCCATGAGGGTTGGTTTTTTTAAATTTTGGGGTGTGCTTTGGTGATTGGGAAGTGAATGATTTGAGAGTGTGGAGATGTGGTGGTTTGCCTTTTGCAAGTCTGGCCTGGTCTTTTGATGTTGGGCCATAGAGTGTGCCCTAGGGGTTGTGGTTTGTTTAAATTTGGGGTTCTTGGTGTATGGGAGTGTGATTTTGAGAGTGTGGTGATGTGGGGGGGGTTTGGCTTTTGCAAGGTTGGTGGCGTGATTGTGATGTGGGCCATAGAGTGTGCCCATGGGGTTGTGGTTTTTTAAATTTGGGGTTGCCTTGGTGGATGGGAGTGATTGATGTTGAGAAGTGTGGGATGTGGGGTTTTGCCTTTTGCAAGTCTTGGCTGGATTGGATGATGTGGGGCCATGAGTGTGGCCAATGGGGTTGGTTTTTTAAATTTGGAGGTGTTTCCTTGGGTGTATGGGAGTGATGATGTTGAGAAGTGTGGGATGTGGGGTTTGCCTTTTGCAAGTTCTGGCATGGATTTGATGTGGGCCATAGAGTGTTGTGCCCATGGGGTTTGTGTTATTTAAATGTTGGGGTTTTCCTTGGGTGATGGGGAGTTGATGATTTGAGAGTGTGGGTATGTGGGGTTTGCCTTTTGCGGAAGTATGGCATGGCTTTGATGTGGGGCATTAGAGTGTGCCCATGGGGTTTGGTTTTTTAAAATTTGGGGTTCTTGGTGATGGGAAAGTGATGATTTGAGGAGTGGTGGGATGTGGGGGTTTGGCCTTTTGAAGTCTGGGCCTGGCGTTGATGTTGGGCACTGAGATGTGTGCCATGGGGTTTGGTGTGTTTTAATTTTGGGGTTCCTTTGGTGATGGGAGTGATGATTTGAGAGTGTGTGGTATGTGGGGGTTTGCCTTTTGCAAGTTGGCCGTGGCTTTGATTGTGGGCCATTAGAGTGTGTGCCCTGGGGTTGGTGTTTTTAGAAATTGGGGTTTCCTTGGTGGATGGGAGAGTGATGAATTTGAGAGTGTGGGATGTGGGGTTTGCCTGTTTGCAAGTCTGGCCTGGTTTGATGTGGCCATAGAGTGTGCCCATGGGGTTTGGTTTTTTAAATTTTGGGGGTTCCTTGGGTGAGGGAGGTGATGATTTGTGAGAGTGGGGATGTGGGGTTTTGCATTTTGCAAGTTGGGCCTGGCTTGAATGTGGTGCCATAAGTGTTTGCCCATGAGGGTTTGGTTTTTTTTTGTTTTAATAAATGTGGTGGGGTTCCTTGTGGTGATGGGAGAGTGAATGATTTGTAGAGTGTTGGGATGTGGGGTTTGTTCCTGTTGCAAGTCTGGCCTGGCGTTTGATGTGGGCATAGAGTGGTGCCCATGGGGTTTATGGTGTTTTTAAAATTGGGGTTCTTGGTGAGGTGTTTGTGATGGGAGTGATGATTTGGAGAGTGTGGGATGTGGGGTTTGCTTTTGGGCAAGTCTGGCCTGGATTTTGATAATGTGGGCCATAGAAGTGTGCCATGGGTTGGGTTTGGTTTGAAATTTGGGGTTCCTTGGTGATGGGAGTGATGATTTGATTTGTGGGGCCATAGAGTTGTAGACTTGG
Organism: Sceloporus undulatus; assembly: GCF_019175285.1. Taxonomy (NCBI): domain Eukaryota; kingdom Metazoa; phylum Chordata; class Lepidosauria; order Squamata; family Phrynosomatidae; genus Sceloporus; species Sceloporus undulatus. The sequence continues at coordinate 137,209,681 of NC_056525.1, read as the reverse complement.
TCATGGGGTGTGATGATTTAGAGAGCTCATCTCCTGCATGACTCTGATGTGATGCCAGGACCAGAGTTTTGTTTGCCAAGACCAGCAAAAGGTAAGAAAAAAACTTTTTTTCTTTATCCTTTAGAAACTTTAGAATGGACCTGCCAGTTCATTGTTAAGCTAATTAGTGCCTTTGAGGCAAAACTTTGTATTACATGTGTATGTGTAGGTACTTAGCTTTAAATGGCCTCTATTGTGCCTTTGGTTTTGACTTTGCAGTGTCAGTCTGAGGTCATGGAACGCATTAGTTGTATTTTCAATGGGATAAAAGCGCTTGCGGGTTTACGAAATGTTTCGGGATTACAGAAAAGAAAAAATAGCGGAACGAATTAAATTTCGTAAACCCGGGGTACCAGTGTACTAAATATAAAAAATTAAAATAAAGCTTAGAGAAAAAAAGGGGAAAAAATGCTAAAAATGAACAGATCATGACCAAATTACAACCTGAAGAATAGTCACAGCAGGAATTCTAAAATAAAGTGGAAAAATAGATTTGCGCTACTTAGTAGCCTAATTGGGACGAATAGACCAGATGAACTATGGGTAGCAATATGTAACTCCAGATGATCAAGGTACTTCCAAAAAATTACTATTTTAAAAAACTGGTATAAACACATAGTTACAAAGACACCCTGAAATGGAGAAGTTTGTAAGTAAGGACTTTTACATATCACTTCTATGTCGGAATTATGAGTCAAAAAGGTTTGAAGGCACTCACCCATCATATTATGGATTGAGGAATGTCTGAAATGATTATAGGTGAGAGCATGAGGAGCAAGCTTCAAATAGTTTGATGTGACTGGCTATACAAGACTTAGAAAACAAAATATTGGTTGTATTTAAGTCATTCATAACTATTCAGAAAGTCTGAAAAAAGGCTTATGTTTAACGCTTCGCCACAGCTGATGAGCACATGCCTATTTAATTGGGTAAAGGGTCACACTACAAGGACATTATGGGGTAAGGGATGGTTGGGTTTCCAGATTGCCTCAACACTCTTGAATCGGAGGTTGAGAAAGAAGATGTAACAAAAAATAAGTGTGCTTGCTATATGTTAATTTACTACTATATTTTTTTTTTTTTTTTAAAAATAGTCAAAGGAAGCACAGTAACTGAGTCCACAAGATCTGAGCTAGTGCTGATGATGACATGACACTGTAACGTGGAGGTTTTTTCATTCATTGATTTATTCATTTCTGACTTATAGGTGAGCCTATCACAGAGTTTTTTTTTTTGGCAGAACTTGTTCAGGTGGGTTTGCTCTTGCCTTCATCTGAGGGTGAGAGCGTGTGATTTGCCAAAGGTCACCAAGTGGGTTTCCATGGCCAAGTAGGGCTTTGAACCCTGGTCTTCCAGTGTTCTAGTGCAAGACTTAGGCCAGTGCACCACACTGGCTCTCTTTTCATAGGGTCATCATGAGTCAAAGTTGACTTGGCAGCAGCTAAGAACAGCAACTAGTTAATTCAGACTGTGAAGCTTTCCATTTCTTAGCCTGCCCCTCGGTCCATCCCCCCCCCCCCATAGCACCTGCCACCTGATATCCTTTAAGCTGGAGATGCCTAAGAATTGACCTGGGACCTTCTGCATGCAAAGCACTGATCTCTGGCCCGTCCCCTAATTCCACAGACCAGCTGTTCCTAGTAAGCTTGCCTTCTGCAGGCACAGACGCACATTCCTGACTGGGATTGGAAATCCCCGGAAGGCGGACTCAAGTGTATGAAAGAGTCACAGAACTCCCACAATACCAGTCAAGCCCATGCTGTTTGCTTGTATTGTGCCAAATAATATTGGTGACTTTAGTTGTATTTTGCTAGGTAAATGATAAATGGCATGTAACACAGAAACTGTTTGTTTCTTCTGCCTTTGAAAAAGGTCGTCTGTAACTTCTAAAATCATTTCATTTTTCTAAAAGAAAAAAACCCCAGTGTTTCCTTTAACAATGCAATATATAATTTGTTAAGTATGTAAAAGTAGACAGAGCGCAACCCTGTGTTCTATTATTTCAGAAAGGGTAGAACAGAATGCAGGCATACTTCAGTTAACAAAGCCTCTGACAGTGAAGCTCTTTTTTGCAAAGGTTTTTAAATACCTGCCCAGACCCCAGCCCCTGATTCTCATCCTCTGATGCTGGAAGGTTTTTTAGCTGCATCCACGTGGGGAGGTTGCTGAAAGAGGACTGGAGAAACACAGATTTTTGGTACTGAGCTGTAGCAGTGTATCTGCAGTAAGCAATGTAATAAAGCTTGAGCTGGGAAAGAACAGTATTCTACTACAGTCAAGTCTGCTGTTGTTGTGTGTATTTGCCTACAACTGGAAAGTTGGACAGCAGCTGTTGCCAGAATACCCATGCAGGACTGAACAGAAAAACAGAGGACTGGGGAAAATGGGGGAAATTATCAATCTGCTATGCCCAGCATGTTAGAGAAGCATAGATGTACATGTTTGGCCACAGACATCGAAATCATAAGGGGAGGCTGGTAAAAGGAAAAGTCACTCTGCAATCACATTGGAAAATGCCTTTGAGTGGTCTTTATAAAATGTTTATCTTTATTTAATCAGATTTTTAATGTCAGATGTGCATGCTTTTATGTCAGATGTGCATACTAGTTTTGGGTAAAACATTTTGAACTGTTCTTTTTGGTTCGTAGGAAACTCTCTTCTTTGAATGTTATTTCTGACTCTAGTACCTAATTTTCTCTTAAGAAGTAATGCTCAGGAACGCATTTACTTTGTTAGCGGAGGCATACTTGTTTTCACAGTCTGTGCGTACCTACCAGGAGGCAGTAACCTTTATTAAAAAGAGTGGGACTTCTGAGTGAACCAAGATAGGGCTATGAGTCATGATCCTAGAACTGAAAACTCTTGATGTCAGCTAATGTTAGGGCTCTGGACAAACACTAATCCAGCATGGTGCAGTGGCTTGAGTGTTGGACTAAGGTCCAAAACACACTGCAGAAATAATCCAGTTTAAGACCACTTTAACTGTTCTGGCTCAGTGCTAAGGAATCCTAGGAATTATAGTTTATTGTGGCACAAGAGCTCTCTGACAGAGAAGGCTAAATGTCTCACAAAGCTACAGTTTCCAGAATTCCCTAGCATTGAGCCAGGGCAGTTAAAGCAGTCTCAAACTGGGTTATTTCTGCAGTGTGTTTTGGACCTAAGACTCTGGAGATAAGGGTTCGATTACCAGTTCAGTCATAAAACTCACTGAGTATTATGCAGTGGGTAACCTTGGGCAAGTCACATGCTCTCAGCCACAGGAGAAGGTAATGGCAAACGTCCTCTGAACAAATCTTGTTGAGGAAATTCCTTGATAGGTTCATCTTAGGGTCACCATAAGTCAGAAACGACTTGAAGGCATAAACAGTAACAACAACTATCAGAACCTAGGAGCTCAAAAAAGGCAACATCAGGGGAGAAGCAGGACCCATTTAATATTCTGAGTTCTCTCAGATTTCAGTGTCTGTTCTACTCTCTAGTGATATCCCAGCAGGAGAGGTTTTGTTGTTAATTGCTGTCAAGTCAGCTTTGACTTATGGCAACCCTGTGAATGAGAGATCTCCAAGATACCCTGTTAACAATACTCCTCATGTCTTGCAAGCTCAAGGCTGTGGTTTTCTTAGTTGAATTAATCCACCTCCAATGTGTTCTTCCACTTTTCATGCTTTTTTCAATTTTCCTAAGCATGATCACCTTTCTCCATGAGCCACATTGGCAGGATACAGACCGCCCTTTTGGGGTGGCCTGCACCCGCTCCTTTCCCCGATGGATCGGGGCCTCAGCTGCCACAGCGGCAGCCCCAGAGGCCCCAATCTGCCACTTTTCCTGGCCTCAGGGAAGTGGCAAAATGCCGCTTCCCTGCGGCCTGGAAAGGGGTGTCCTTAGGACTTCCTGCCCCAAGGACACCCCGACAGCAGCAGGGAAAGGAAGAAAGGGGCCGCTTGGCCCCTTTCCCTCTGTATTGCTGGTGCGGCTGTTTAAGGGCCGCACCAGCAATACGCACGGCAGAAGGAGCTCCAAAACGGAGCTCCTTCTGGCGCCACCGAAAGGGCACTACAATCGCCCTGCAGTGGAGCCAGGACGTCACGTCCGCGCTGCACCGTTTGGCTGCAGCGTGGCTGTGACGTCGTAATGGCAGTGCCCATGTAGAAAGGGCACCGCCATTACCATGCTGCGGCTACGTACTAGGGTTGCGGGGCATCTGGAAAGGACGCCCTGAGGCAACCCTAGTACATATGCAGGCCACTTTGCGCCGGTCTGGATACCGCCTAAGTCTCACATTTAGCCTTTTGGCTTCTTGGGGGAGTTCAGGCCTGATTTGCTCACGTTTGTCTTTTTGGTATTCCATGGTATCTGTAGAGCTTTCCTCCAGCACCACATACAAATGAGGTGATTTTCTTTGTGTCAGGTTTTCTCAATATCCAGCTTTCAAAACCATACAGAGATACTGAAAATACTATGACACAGAAGATCCTGACGTTGGGTTTCAATGCTGTACCTTTGCAGTTGATGATCTTACCAAATTCTTTCATTGTTGCCTTTCCAAGTCCTAGTTTTCTGATGTCTTGGCTACGATTTCTCTTTTTGATTTACAACTTAGCCAAGTTAAATACTCCTGTGATGGAATGGCCCTCTCCTTATAAAGGTTCTTTGTGGGAGGGGAACCCTCCAACTTGACTGCCACCATTCTGGTTGAATCTAGCCTGAAAAACCCATGTTACCTTTGTTGTTTTATGAGGTGGTGATTTCCATTAGAGAGCAGGGCCCTTCCATTAAGCACAGCTCTTGAAATAGTAAAAAAAGAGCTTTAAATTTACATCCCCAAAGGGTAATGAATCTGATGGGACTTTGTGAAATATCTTACAACAGGCAGGGTAGCTTAATATCCATGGATTCTACAACATGGAGAAGATTTTAATGAGAGATTTCAGAGAAATACCCAGTTTAAATAAATGAAGCCAACTGTTAGCATATACTGTATAGAGAAAGCTTATTTTGTAAAGGAGTTTCAATACCGCAAGAAGAATGAAAGGCACAAAAATCACATTCAGAAGCAACTGCTTGGTCCAGTATTTAGGTTGTTAAATACATCCCTCCCTCCCCAACCACGGGTTTGCCATCTGCGGATTTAAGCATCTGCAGATGGCAAGCCCCATTGTGCCAATGGCTATGCATGCATGCGCTGCAATGGAAATATGCGGGATTTGAGGTCCCTCAATTTTCTTCATACATGTGTGTGTGTATGTGTGTGGGGATCTGGAATGGAACTGGAACCATACGGAGGGCCAACTGTGTTTATGGTACATCCTTGAGGACAGAATCTGATTTTAGAGCATGTGTGGTGTTCCTTGTAAAAAAATGGTCCAAAACAGTGTTAGTTTCTTGTTTGGTCAGCTGGTTTATATGTTTCAAAGACCAAAGAACAGTCCAGACACTATTACCTGTCCTGTTTGCTGTATATGGACTTTTGAAAGAGTTCCTCTCATTGTCTAACGTAGAAGACATTCCGTTTCTCAAATAAGAGACAATAGCATGCCAGAGAAGCTCAAATGACCTGAAAAGAGTTTTGCCCATTTGCTTTTTTAGCCAAGTCAATACCTTCTGGCACCAGCAATTATTGACTGGTTGCGCATTTGCTTAGAGGAGGCCATACTGCCCTTTTGACCCTAAAATATCTAAAATGGAGCATTGCAAACAACATTAAATGACTGTGGGATGGGATGAAGCATACTGGGACTAGCATGGCATAATATTAGATGGCATTTCTAGTTGGCATAACAAACGAAAGTACTTCATACAATGCACAATTAACAGATGGAATTCACTGCCATAAGGTATGGCAGTCTGACATTAATTTAGGTGGCTTTAAACAGGAGGAAATGAATTCATGAAAAATAGGCTTCTTGAAGGCTGTTTCCCTAACTAAAGTCTCCATGTTCAAGGGTAGAATATCTCAAAGCCAGGACTAGCAACAAATAAAAAGGAAAAGGTGCTACCCTCACATCCTGCTTGTGAAATTCCAAAAGGCCTCTGGCTGTTCACTACTGAAAATGACTGGGATATTAAAAAAGACCCACTTGTTATAAAAATACCACCATGGCGAGGATCTTGGGTGAGCCTATCTCCCATTAAAGTATGCTATCTGGAAATATGTGAGAGGGTCTTTTTGGTAGTGGCATCTGTGATTTAGAACTTTCAGCCTGAATATTTTTAGATGTCGTGTTTACTGCTCTCTGGGGCCTGTTACAGACTGCCAAAATAAAGCTGCTTCGGGTCTCTTTGGAGGTATGCTGTTTAAAGGATGTATGCATCCTAAGAATCCGGAAGCTGCACCAAAGCTGCACTCCATCGCTTAGGAATGGAGTGTGGCTTTGGCACGACCTCCGGACTCTTAGGACCCATGGATCATTTAAATAGCATACCTCCAAAGAGACCCAAAACAGCTTTATTTTGGCAGTCTGTAACAGGCCTGGGTTACATTTTGAATTGAGTAGTGATGGTTTAGTTTATCCTATAGGTGATGTTTTGCTACTTCTCTTGCTTTATGTTGATATTGATTGATTTGTTTTCTTGGAGGTGTTTTAAATTTTTCGTATCATTGTGGTTTTTTTGTGAGTTTCCTGGTGTATTTTGAAAAGACAAAATTAAGAATAGCATTTAAAAAAAAAAGCCTGCAGATTAAAAACAGTAACTTTTGTTGTGGCTGAAAAAGAATCAGTGAGAGCAAGTAGGATGGAGATATTCCATGACAAAGCCATACCTCATACAGTGGGACAAACCATGCCAAAAGCATACTAGACTAGATATTTAAACAAGACAAGAAAAAGATAAGGAATGGGGTGGCATTTATTATGAGGAAAGATGTAGCAAAAGCAAAGGACATAACACAGAGCTTGAGCGAATCATGTCAATATGACTTTGGGGAAAACCTATCAATATAACCATAATCCAAGTTTATACTCCAACTACAGAAGCAGAAGAAGAAGTAATTGAAAAATTTTGTGCTGGAGTTCAGGATGAAACTGATTATTCCCCAAAACAGGACTTTTTGCTCATCATAGACAATTGGAATGCAAAAACAAAAAAGGAGCAGAATCAAAGATTGTGAAAAAATTTGGACTAAGACTAAGAAATGAAGCTGGAAGCCAACTCCAAGGCCATTAATTTGTTCATCACATTTACATTCTTCAAACAACCCAAGAAATAATAGAGTGGCCCCTCCACATTTGCTGGGGTTAGGGGCCCAGGACCGCCATGAATGTGGAAAAATTGCAAATAAAAAGAACATTATTCTTTTTACCTAAGAGAGCACCTCTCAAGCAATCTCCAGGTCATCCAGTGCAACTCTGTGGTCAACATCTGCCAGAGGTTGATCACAGAATCATGCTGGATGACCAAAAAAATGCCTAGAGAAGTGTTTTCTATATAAACGTCTAGGTTCTCAAGAGAAACTCTATGATACATCCTTGAACAGAGAATCTGATTTTAGAGCAAGTGTGCTGTTCCTTGTAAAAAAATCCAAAACAGTGGCCTGTTACAGACAGCTAAAATAAAGCTGCTTTGAGTCACTTTGGAGGTATGGTATTTCAATGATACATGCGTCCTAAGCGTCCAAAAGCCGCACCAAAGCCACACTCCAGTCCTAAAGACTGGAGTGCAGCTTTGGTGAAGCTTCCAAACTCTTAGGACTCATGCATCATTGAAATACCATACCTCCAAAGTGACTAGAAGCAGCTTTATTTTGGCTGTCTGTAACAGGCCAGTGTTAGTTTCTTGTTTGGTCAGCAGCTTTACATGTTTCAACTCTGTGGTCAACATCTGCCAGACACTGATCATAGAATCATGCTGTAGGACCAAAAAATCCCTAGAGAAGTGTTTTCTATAGAAACTTTTAAGTCCTCCAGAGAAACCCAATGGTCAACTTCCAGCAGAATTGTGTTGGAAGACCTAGAAATTCCTAGAGATAACATTAATCAAACTCACAAATAATCAAATCTGCAAAAATTAAAGCCGCAAATGTGAAGGGCCAACTGTATGGAAGCAAAAGATGGAGAAGCTTCATTTTCTCTGTAAAAACAAGGCCAGGAACAAAAATTTGGCATAGACCATGAACTGTTAATATATATAAAAAAGAGTAATGCTAAAAAGAACACAATGGCCCTTTACAGATGGGCCTTCAGTGATGCCCTCGTCACGTGCTAGGGTTGCCTTGGGGCCAAGCGCCCACATGCCCCGCAACCCTAACACATGGCGGTGGCATAATAATGGTGGCACTCTGTATACATGTGCACCGCCATTGTTACATAAGCGCTGCGTGGCATCCGCACGGTGCCGTGTGGTGCTTATGTAATGAGTGCACCAGTGGCGCACTTGTTACACCACCCTTGCGGCATAAAAAGACCCCGCTTTTCATGGGTTCTTTTTCCGTTGGAGGGAAGCCACGCGGTCTGGCGGCTGTGGCTTCCCTCCGGTGGAAAAACAGGCGCTGGTAGGCCACCATTTTTCAGTGGTCTGTACCGCGCCTATATCAATCATCACACCCAAATACAACCTGAAGAACACCCTGGTAGAATTTAAATATAATGTAAATATAGATTTGCACTATTAAGCCTAAATGAGTGGGAGCCAGCTGAACTCTGGACGGAAGCCAGGGGCACTGTCAGAGAGGAATACAAAAGACACTATCAGTAGCTAAAAAGAAGGAGTAATATCAATGGATTTATTTATTTATTTATTTATTTACTTTATTTATATGCCACTTTTGTCCCAGGATGGGACCCAAGGTGGCTTCCATAAGAACAATGGATGACAGTTGAAACTCTTCAAACAGTTAAGGACGAGACGAGATGCAAAAGTAAAGGTGACAGAAAGAGAGCGAGAACTCTGAATGTACCTGTTCAATGACTTGTGTGCATGAATAAGGAGAACTAGTATAACAATCAGTGAAGAAAAGTGGAAAATGAAAAAGGAAGAACAAGAGACCAGTGGCATCACAAGGGGGTGTGGGGAGTGTGGACTGTTCTGGGTGACCCCCAGAGGGGTGTCATCCTATGGGGTGGTACATGGGGGGGGGGGGTTGCTCCCTTCCAAGTCTGTCCCACGGGGGGGCCTGTAGTGGTCTGGCTGGCTGGCTGGCGGGGAGGGCAAGGCAGTTCACCACCTCCCTGTACTGAGTGACAGTGGCATTCCTGCACTGGGTGTCACCCGGTACTGGGGGGGGCGCCTTAGTGGGAGCAGGACTTCCAGTGGCTAGGGTTTCCAGGATGGTACATGCTTCCTCTGTTGCCCCCTGCATGTGCCGGAGGGAACGGTGTGAGGGAGACAGAGTATGCCGGGGGTGGTGGAGTGCACATGGGGACAGGATAGTGTGTTGGCATGTGTGGGTGGGGGAGGATGACCTGTTGAGCACCCCATGATCAGAGGGGACCCTGAAGGTGCCCACTGTGGCCGGGAGGGGCCCCTGGGGTCTGGGTACCCGATGGAGGCTCTTTGGGGTAAATTGAGTGCCTTCCCCACAGCAGGAACCCCCTGGGTTGAAACCACCGAAGGATGGGGGGCAGGTGTGGGGTCAGCCCAGCAGGATCCCTGGGGAGAGGAAGAGAGGAGGCAGGGGTGTAGCCAGACTTCCCCTGACAGAGAGCCCACCAGCTCTACTTTTCCACCCCTCCCTGGATTCACAACTTCTCTCTTTCTCTCTCTTTGTCTTTCCAGCTCCCACCAACCTGTTCCTTCTCCTCCTCTTTTCCCCAGAGGTTGGAGGGACGGAAGGTGGGGATGGAGGGGAGCAGATTGGGTGTCACCCAGTGTGGTCTGCACCACTCCCATGATGTTACTGCTGGTGGCCAACTAGGCCTCTTGTGGGAAGGAGTTCCCCAACCTCTTCTAAACATCTTTAAACTCCTGCAAGCTTATAGAGAGAGTTGGCAGAGAAGGAAAGCGGGAATGGACTTTCCAGTTTCACTCCTGTCCTTGAGGAATCCCTTAAGGCATCCCTCTAGATTCAAGGCCTGACCAAAGCTCCAGATGCACTGCAGAAATAATCCAGTTTGACACCACTTTTACTGCCAGGGCTCAATGTTATGGAATTCTGGAAACTGCAGTTGGTTGTGGGCCCAGAGCTCTCTGACAGAGAAGGCTAAAACTCTCACAAAACTACAGTTCCCAGACTTCCCTAGCAGTGAGCCATGGTGGTTCAAGGGGTGCCAAACTGGATTATTGCTGCAGTGCGGATGCAGCTCAGGTGGAACTCTCTGGAAAAGGAAAAGGAGGCTTGTATGATCCCATCTTGGGGTGTAAAGCTTGGCTCCTTGTGGCTCTGCTAGCAGGTTTTGCTAATAGTAGTCCAAGACCTCTCTTACAAACTGTAGTAGAACTGGTTTGTATAAAAGGTACAGCAGCAAAGGCCAAACTCTGGTAAGGTGATTGATTACATTCCATCCACACTGCAGAAACAATCCAGTTTGAGACTGCTTTGACTGCCTTGGCTCAGTGCTAGGGAATCCTGGGAACTTTAGTTTGTTGTGGTTCCAGAGTTATATTATTATTATTATTTATATAGCGCTGTAGATTTACACAGAGTTCTCTCTGAGAGGGCAAAGGGTCTCCCAAAACTACAGTTGCCACACTTCCCTAGCGTTGATCCGGGGCAGTTCAAGCGGTCTCAAACTGGATTATTTCCCGGTTCTTTCTGCGGTCAGAGAGCGACTGATGATAATGATGATGGTGATGATGATCTCTCCAGACTTTTGCTCCAAAGGAGCATTGTTTATTCAGAGTCTGGGTTTTCTGGGCAGAGAGAGAGAGAAGAGGAGGAGGAAGAGGAGGAAGCAGTGGGCAGCTGAAGAGTCCGCTCCGAGTACGGAGTCTATTCCGGGTTTCCCCTGCAGCCCCGGCGGGCATCGCAGTCGCGGAGCCAGGAGCCAGAGCCAGAGCCAGAGCAGGCGGCGAAGGCAGCGAAGGCGGCATCCCTTTGCAATGCGTCCCTCCCGTCTCGGTCCTGGCAAGGCGAGGAGGATGTAGCAGCAGCAACAACGAGGCGCCTTGGCCAAGAAGGAGGAGAGGGAGAAGGAGAAGAAAAGGACTGGGATCCAGAGGGAGGTCGAGGAAGGAGGCAAGGGAGCCACCAACTTGGCGGCGGGGCTTTACTTTGCTGCGGTGTACCTTTGGGGCAGGTGTTAGCATCCCTTGCAGGAGCATCATCAGCATCAGCAGCAGCAGCAGAGCAGCATCACCCCCATCTCCTCTGGAGTCCTCCACTTCCTCCTCCTCCTCCTCCTCCGCTCCGGATTTGGAGCTTTAATCCGGCTGGCGGCAGCGGGCGCGCCGCCACACACACGCGGACACACACTCACCCTCTCTCCTCCTCCTCACACTCGCGTTGACTCACACGCACTCGGAGGGGCTGCAGCCGCCGCGGAGGAGGCGTCGGATCCGGTAGGTATTGTTTCCGTGGCCTGGGAAACCCTACCCTTTGCCTGTTTTGGGGGCCGAAGTAGGAGGAGGGAAAAGGGGGGAGGGAAAAAGAAAAAGTCGGGTGGAAAAAAGTTTGCCTCGGTGGTCCCCGGTGGCCTTTTGGGGGCGGGGGGGGTCTGTGGCTGCAGTGGCGCAGCTTCTTCCTTCCTTCCCTTCTTTCCTTCCTTCCTTCCTTCCTCCCCTCCTTTCCTTCCTTCCTTCCCTCCCTCCTTTGCTTTCTTCTTTTCCTTCCTTCCCTTCTTTCTTTCTTTCCTTCCTTTCTTCCCTCCCTCGTTTCCTTCCTTCCTTCCTTCCTTCTTTCCCTCCTTTGCTTTCTTCTTTTCCTTCCTTCCTTCCCTTCTTTCTTTCCTTCCTTTCTTCCCTCCCTCGTTTCCTTCCTTCCTTCCTTCTTTCCCTCTTTTGCTTTCTTCTTTTCCTTCCTTCCTTCTCTTCTTTCTTTCTTTCCTTCCTTCCCTCTTTTGCTTTCTTCTTTTCCTTCCTTCCTTCCCTCCTTCCCTCCCTCCCTCCCTTCCTTTGCTTTCTTCCCTTCCTTCCTTCCTTCCTTACTTCCTTTCCTTCCTTCCCTCCCTTCCTTCCTTCCTCGCTGGCTCCCGGCCACCTTCGCCCTCCCTTCCCTTCCCTGCCTGGCTTGCTTTCCTTCCGCTGGTCTCAGCTCAGTGGCTCCAGACAAAAAAAAAGGCCGGCGGGGGCCCTGGGGCTGGGCGCCTGGTGCGAGGCTGGGGAGGGAAGAGGGAAAGAAAAGAGCTCCCTTTGCTTCTGTCTTTCCTCCTCCTTTCTATACTCGTCCTCCAAAGCCTTTCCCGGACGAGGAAGGAAGGGAGGGGGGACGGAGGGGGGAGCCCTGGCTTAAGCTTAGGGCTCCCTGGCAGGGGCGGGGGGCTCTCTCTGTGTTGACCCACCCGACTCCCTTCTCTTCAGCCTCCTGTCCAGGAGGGTCCCCCCCAAAGTCCTCCATTTTGAGGACTCAGAACCACGCATCTGTCTATATATAAATATATAGTTTGGTCCAAGAGAAGCTTTAAAATACTCATAGAATATATATGTTGTTAAGCTTTTCTTTGGCCCAGTTTTTTCCCCGTAAAGGTCCTCCATTTTGTGGTGTCTTGTCCTCCTTTGCGGAGAGGAGGACATTGGTCACCCTGGTCTCTCTCAGTCTCTTTCTCTGTGGAGAGTGAACCGAGGTCCTCCTTTCCCAGGAGGCGTCCTCCCTTTCTGCCCGGGAGGAGTTCCTCCAAAGTCCTCCATTTTGAGCGGGACTCGGACCCATGCGAAATAGATTTATACACATGGAGGACCTGGGGGCAAGGGTTGGATATGGCCCTAGAGAAGCGCTTAAGAACAGTCGCAGATACAGACACTCACAGGAATATATATATATATATATATGATAGAGAAGCTTAAAACACTCGCAGGAATATCTATCTATATACAGTATATGAGAAGCTTAAAAACAGTCATAGATATACACTCACAGGAATATATATATATATATATATATATATGCATATATATTACGCACATACATAGTCACACACATATATAAATATATATGTTCCTGTGAGTGTATATGTCTGTGACTGTTTTTAAGTTTCTTAAAACGTATTTTCATATAGTCTGTGACAATATATGTATATATTTATATATGTATGTATATATGTTGCTGTGAGTGTTTTTAAGCTTCTCTTGGGCCACGTCCAACCCTTCTTTTTCCCGCCCCGTTTTGCGGCGCCTCGTCCTCCCTTGGCGGTGAGGAGGCGGCCCTGGTGTCTGTGTTTGTGTGTTTGCGTGTGTGTGTGTGTGGAATTCTGGGAAGTGTGTGTGTGTGTCTGGAAGTGATAGGCGCCGCTGGCGAGGGGCTGCTACTGAGGAAAGTTTTGTCGGGAAGAGCCTCCCTTCAGCCCTCCTTCCCTCCCGACGACAGACGCCTCTGTTTCTGGAGCGGAGGAGGCTTCCTGGCGGGCGCTCCTTCCTTGTGTCCCTCAGCCTCTGGACACTGCATTGGCGACTCCATTGGCCTTCCTCCTCCTCCTCCTCCTCCTGGCGGTCTGTTTCCCAGGTTACAGCCGCGGTGTCTGCAGCCAGTCGGAGGGAGGCGGCGGACAGTGGGCCAGACCTCCCTCCTGCGGCGCCTGGGGATGGATGGATGGAGGCAGGGGGACCCCCCCCCCTTCCCCCCCCCCCCTCCTTCCCCCCCCCCCAAAAAAAGGCCTCCCCAAAAGCCTTTTCCCCCCCCCCCCCCCCCCCCCCCCCCGGTTTTGGTCTTCTTATTAACACTCTTTAAAGCCAGTGATTGCCAAACTTTGGTCCTCCAGAGATCTTTTGTACCCCCTTTTTGACACTCTCTGAAAGGAAGGAAGCAGTTGGCCCCAGGAGCTTTCCTAGACTTCAGTCTCTTTCCTTCCTCAGGTGCATTTGTGTCACGCAGTGTCCAAATATATTGTAGCCCCCCTGAGACTCACTGAAAGGAAGAAGTTGGCCCCAGGGGCTTTCCTAGACCAAAATCTATTAATTCATGCAATGTATGGAGAGAGAGAGAGGTCTGATGGCCTCTTTAAGACTGGCTGAAAGGAAGGAAGAATAGACTCAAGTCTACTTCCTCAGGTGTATTTATGTCATGCAGTGTCCAAATGTACGGAGAGAGAGAGGACTTGTGGCATCTTTGAGACTAACTGAAAGGAAGAAGTTGGCAGCAAGAGCTTTGCTTGACTTTCAGTCTATTTCCTCAGGTGGATTTGTGTCATGCAGTGTCCAAATGTATGGAAAGAGGGGTCTTGTGGCACTTATAGCCCCCTTGAGACCTACTGACTGAAAGGAAGTTGGCAGCAGGAGCTCTCCTAGACTTTCACTCTACTTCCTCAGAGGCCTTTGGTCATTTTTTTGGACTTCAACTCCCAGAAGCCCCGGCCACTTTGATCCAGCTGATTTAATTCTGGGAGTTGTGGTCCAATAACCTCTGCAGGGCTGGAATTTGGGAACCAACGGTTGGGTCGAGGGAAGGGAAAGGAAACTAAGTAATCATTCTGGACACTTAGTTATACCTTTACGTTTTGTTTTGCGAAAGGGATCACCGCCTGCTCCTGTTCTCTTCTGGGTTGCCTGTTTCCAACCTCCTCCTCGTCCTCCATTTCTGGCTTTGGCACCCAGACTTGATACGCCTTGGCAGCTGCCCTTCCCCACAGGGTGACCCCATGCCCTCCTCACCGCAAAGTAGGACAAGGCAAGGCGAAATGGAGGACATTCCAGAAAAATGGAGGCCGTTGCCAAAGGAAGGCTAACAAACACTCGTAGAGATATAAATTCATACTTCTTTGCTGTGCCCAAAATGGAGGGCATTTGGGAATTCCTCCTGGACAGTAGGTTGAAATGTAGGACAGGTCCTGGAAAAGGAGGGCACTTGGTCACCCTGCTTTCTTACTTAATGGTGCTTGTGCTTGTGAAGGAGCCAGATGGCTCAGGACTTTGTTGCAAAGCTGTCTCTCCCTTCTCCTCCATTTGTTGTTGTTGTTGTGTGCCTTCAAGTCATTTCTGATTTATGATGACCCTAAGAAGTTTTCTTGGACGGTTTCTTCAGAGGGGGGTTGTATTGCCTTCCCCTGAGGCTGAGAGAGAGTGATTAGCCCAAGGTCACCCAGTGGGTTTTCATGGCCTCGCCAGGACTCAAACCCTGGTCTCCAGAGTCATAGTCCAACGCTCAAACCACTGCACCACACTGGCTCCATACTTATTCCCTTCCCATAATTGGAGGGAAAAATCTAAGGCTGACACTCTCTTATCCTCCTTCACCTTCCAAGCCCTAGATCTGCCTCTGGCAGCAAGAAGAGAGGGTTTCAGATATTTGGGGAGAGGAGAGACACCTGAATCTTCTCTGGCCTCCAGGGAAGCCTCAGTTGCTACCTTTCATTCCCTGAAAGAATCTGGAGTTTAGTCAGTTTGCAGGGTGGAGGGGAGGCAGAGTGTATTGAGGGCTATTACTGTTGAGATCTGCTCCCCTTGAATTGAGCTCCTGTTTACCACTTGAGGCAGGGCCTTCTGCCAGGTTTTATGATCGGACGCCTCGTCCTTCCCATTTTGCCTTCCGTTCCATGTGCGGTGATTTAATCTGTGCTGCTGGGGTCCTCCAGCCTGTTGTGTGACGGGTGAGCAATTGCAGAGAGGCACAGAAGAGCTCCTAGGTGAGAAAACCTGGCCTTAGCACACTGTTGTATCACTCCTTCCTTCCTCCCTCTCTCCATCCCTTTTCTTGGTCAGTACATTTGAAATCCGGAACCAAAGAGCATAGGCACATCACTCTTTGGAAGCTGGGAAGCAATGGTACATTTTGACAAAGACTTTTGGCATTTCAAATCTTAATCATAGCACAGTGCTTTTTCTTAGGTGGTTTGGGGTTATGAGGGTGGGTCGAGGAGGAGTTGAGTATTTCCGAGTATGCCTCTCCATAGCCGGTGCACACAGACATAACCCCTGCAGGGATACCTTTCAACACAGACTGGGCCAGCTGGTGTCACAAGTGGAAAGGCAGGTTTTAGCCTCACCACAAATGCCTTTGTCTGTGTTCTGCTCCTCTGTAGGAATAAAGAGACCTATTCCTTCTTCTGGAGAAGAATAGGGGGAATGTACTTGCTGGAGTGCTGGAGCTGGCCTGAATTTCCTTCCTCTGCTAATTCTAGCTACTGAGAATCAAGCCTGTGTATCTCCTGGGGTTTGGTTCCAGCCTCCTCTCCCCATGGATACCAAAATCCGTGGATGCTCAAGTCCCATTAAATACAAGAGCATGATAAAAAGGCACATAAAGATTTGCTTTTTGGAATGTGTATATATTTTGAATATTTTCAAGCCATGGATGCTTGTATCCATGGATAAAAAAAATCTGTGGATACAGAAGGCCTATGCCTGCCTCTCCCTCTGCAGGACCATTAGTTTTGCATTTGGGGATTTACTGTGGTAAGTCTTGGCAGTTGTGCCCTTCCCAATGTTTTTGGACTATAACTACCATCAGTTCTCCTCATACTCAGTAGCAGGAGTGATGAGAAATGCAATCCAGTAAACATCTAGAGCAGGGGTAGGCAACCTGCGGCCCGCGGGCCGGATGCGGCCTGGCGAGGCCTTGGGACCGGCCCCAGCCTGGTCCTGCCGCCGATTGCCGCCGGGGCCTTTGGCCTATCGTGCACAGGGGCAAGGGGGGCAATTGTCTATAGACGCCTCAGAAACATGCATTTATATTAACATTTTTTTAAAAAATCAGCAATTTTTTTTGCATGTCCTCCACTTTTTTTAAAAAAGTGTCCACCATTTGAAAATGTTGTCCTACATTTGTCCCGGTTTATTTATTTATTTAATTTTTTTACAAATTATTTAATTATTTATTTTTTGGTTTCGGCCCCCCCAGTTGTCTCAAAAAGGTTGCCTACCCCTGATCTAGAGGGCCACATTTGTCCATCTGTGGTCTTAAGATGTGGGGAACTGCTGGCAGAATCACCATAGAAAGCTGGATAAGCACACAATGTTTTCAGTTTTCAGAAGCCAAGCAGGGTTTGCCCGGGTTAGTATTTGGGTGGGAGAAAAGAAACCTGTCTGAATCCTTGGAAAGCTACTGTGAGTCAGAGTTGGCAATGGCTGTTTCCTGGGGTTTTAATTAGAATTTATTGACAGCTCCTCAGATTCCATTACAACTTTCAGCATTAGCTGAGAGATCTCAAGACTCCCAAAAAGAAGGCGGTACCTGCCTTTTGTTTTGGTTTTTTAAACATAACTGGGGATGGGGTTCTCAAGAGGACAGGCCAGGGGCCAGACTGAAAGTCTGTGTCTCTTCTTTAGGTTAGTAGTTTCCAAACAGGGTAGACAGAGACACACATCTTCAACTCTGATCTAGCACAATGGCTTTTCCAATAATTAATCTGGAGTCTGAAAATTTCTGGTTTTTACTTGGCTTCTCAATGCATTTTAACTTGTTCAGCTAGTTGTTTCTTTAAAATATGGCTCTCATTTAGGATCATAATCCTAGCTAGAGGTGTATAAATTCAAAGGTTTACTGACCACTCCTGGAATCTTTTACAAATGGTGGCTGGAGTCCCCAAGAATCTGATCTATGTATGGAAAGAAACAGTGGTAAGGCCGTTGGTATTTGGAAACCAAGAGACTTTGGTCCAGTGCTCAGTGTTCAGGAATCCTGGGAATTGTAGTTTATTGTGACACCAGAGCTCTGACAAGAGAAGGCTATGTCTCTCAAAGCTACAGTTCACAGAATTCTCTAGCATTGAGCCAGGACAGTTAATGTGGTCTCAAACTGGATGATTTCTGCAGTGTGTTTTGGACCCTGGGGACAATGTGAGAGTAAATGCTCTCTCTGTCAGAGTCATCCTGCAAAAGGTCCTTCTGACATCAGCAGTGGAGGAGCTGGATTCTTCCCTGATAACAGGACATCTACCTGTTCGTAAGAGATAGATTCTGTGATGAGATTTTATCTAAGTTACTTGTAGTACTGGGGGCAAGTTTGAAATGACCTTTAACCAATCTGTTAGCATGAGAAGAGCTACCAGACTCCTCAATCTTAATTGAGGTGATGTTGCCACAACTCAGTGACTTCATCTTTAAACAAAGAATAGTAGCACAGTATTGTTTGTCAGCCTGGCTGGGGGATGTCTAAGCTTGCAAGATCAAAAATAGAGAAGAGAAGGGGAATTTTTGGACCTATAGTATGTTCTGCACTGATCTCAAATGTAGCAGTTTTGAAGTGAAGCTTCCATTATTGTGTTTTTGAGGACACATTAAAATAAAGGTAACTCCCCTAAACAAGATATTTCAGAACCACTTATGATTTTATATTCTGAAAGGTTCAGACAAACGGAACTGATGTTATATGGGTAATGGCATAGGCCCAACTTGGTCCAAACTGGGTTTAACAACAATGCTGTCAGGTAAGACTGCTATATCCTCTTCACTGAGCTTGCGTTGGGGAACTCACATCTACATAAGACACCACTGAGATTTTAAGTGTGTCATAGTGGTTTGAGAGTTGGACTATGACTCCGGAGACCAGGGTTTGATTCTCAGCTTGGCCATGAAACTTGGTTGGTGACCTTGGGCAAGACATACTTTCTCAGCCTCTGGTGAAGGCAATGGCAAACTTCCTCTGAGCAAATCTTGCCAAGAAAGCCCCATGATAGGTTTGTCTTTGGATCACCATTAG
>NC_056525.1:137166685-137190974 GCF_019175285.1 Sceloporus undulatus | reverse complement strand
TTGGAAATGACTTGAAGGCATACAACACACACACACACACATAAGCTGTGTGTGTGTGTGTGTGTGTGTGTGTGTGTGTGTGTGTGTGTGTGTGTGTGTAATCCCCCTTAAAAATACCAAAGGTAAGGACTGGATGCAGTTCCAGTGCATTTTACAGAATAACATGTGCACAGTCATATTCACAAAAAATTAAGGAGATAGATTTACTTATGAAGGATGGAGAAGTAGAATAGCTATATATAAACCATTATAACACCTTGAGTAATACAGTAATACAACAGGACAAAACAAAAACATAGAGCTAACGGTAATTATATCAGAGCAGCTTCACAAGATAAGATCTAGTAACACAGAAATGAAAATATAAACTGAACAGGAAACCAAATGTAAAATGTATTGTGAATGTGAGGCAGTGAGCTGGGGACAAAGAAGACAGAACCAAGCCTAGAGCCCAGAGTTTCCAGCACCTTGTAGATATGCAGATTCCCATGTAAATGCACCCGAAGAAGTTATCCTAACCACTAGGCATTACTGTGGCCTTGAAGAAACCAAAACAAGTGATGCTGGAGGTGCATACAGAGGGGCTTAAATTTCAGGCTGTTGGAGAATGAGAAGCTGCTAGAAAAGGAAATGCATTTAATGACAGTACATGCTCCTGATGATGGTTAAATGTTTTATTTTTATTTTTCTTGGTCACACCATGCCTGGGCAGTGTGGAGTATTATTCATACCTTGTCTGTCTTTCTACAGTGAAGTCTCAGAGGAAAAAGGTACTTTGCTTCTTTGAGGGAACTTCAGATTGTAGGCTAGAGTGCTAAAGAGGTAACGCAGGAAGCTATCTTTGTGGACCCAGGAGGTGCAGGCAAATAGGATTCAGTGTTATATTATTCCAGTTCTGAAGTACAAAATGCATATGAGTACGCATCAAGTATGAATGATACTGATATGCATAACGTACGGCTTCCCCCTCTAAATATATCAGTGCCAAGGTGTCTTGTGTCTGTGTCACATGCATGGGTATCCTTTCTGTTATAAATTAATTCAGTCCTCATTTACCTGCAAATATATGAGGGAAGTAGTTGCCTGTTTCATCGCTGATGTTCCTTGAATCTTTTTTTGCACCTCAACCTGGAAAAAGCTTGTAAATGGTTTGGGAGCAAAACATGACTATGTGAGGCCTGACTTCAGGCTGCACAAGTCAAGAAAATTAGCGCTGGAAAGGGCAGCTCTTGCTGTTCTTTTGTCTTCTGCTCAGAGAAATCTCTCAAGTCTTGGACACTTGGGTGTTGTGTTTGTGCTTTGAAAAATCAAGACCAACTAAACTTGGAGGAGAATCGGTAGAGGTTCCTCCTGCTAGCTTTTGAGCATAGGATAATTAGAATCACAGGAAGCGGCCTCCAAGTAACCTTGTTTTCTCCCCTTCAGAGGCTACAGTCGGATGATGAAATCTGAGCTTAATAAATTGAGAAATGAACGAGCCTCCTGCACCTGCCTGCAGCCACTTGACTCCTCCCTTTGTGCCAACAGGAAAATAATCCAGGAAGCTAAAAGTTAATTAGCCTTCTTTTATGTCCAAATCGGAAAACTAGGGTTAATGGCTTCCAAGGAAGTCAGGATACTAAGCCAACTATAAACCGTGACCACTTCTTGTGTTGATTTGATTGGATGCTGTTGGTTTTCCTGGTTCAAATGTAATAAGATTTGGTTGTTTGGATGTAACCAAAGAGCGACAATACAGTTTTGATGACATAATTTTATATGTAAAATGGAAATAAGGACATTTCTTTTCTACCAGCAGTGATTTGTGTGTGTGTGGGGGGGGGGGGTGGGGGTATTAAAATAAAACACATTTTGAAAAGTAGGTGCTCTTTCACATTCAAGAAATGTGAACAAAATCTGATGTCATGGAACATCAAATTGTTCTAGAACTAAATAAGACCTTCAAGGCAAGCCTGTAGGCAAGTTGCTTCTTTTGATGTGCTCATTGACCTTAAAAGTCTTGAAAGTGTATGATTTTGCATGGCTTTGGTCATTGCAGAGAAGTATGAAGTAGTGTACCTTTTCTTCCCAGATCTTTCAGCCCAAATGTGAATTTATAAGGTGTTCTTTACACTATACAAGAACATAGTGCCCAATGGCTTTGTTGCAGGATGGGGCTGTTTTGTTATACACTCCAAGAAGATAATCCTTTGAGCCTTTCAGAAGATGGATAGGTTTAAATCAACAATCTGTAATACTGCAAGTAAATTTGCAGGAAAAACCTGCCTTAAATCCTTTTGTCAGGAAAGACTAGAGCTGAACTCTACTTTATGCATTTCAGTTTCTAGGCAATGTGCTACTTCTGTACATTTAATCTGGCACAGTACATTATGAGAAAATGACAGTTCAAAGTACTGGATGAATGAAATCAATGTAGCAAATGGGAAGAATGATTTAAATGTAGCTAGTAGTTTTGTGAATGAAAACAGCTCTTTGAATGAATGAACTTGCCTGGAAGTGTTGTTGATATGTTGTAAATGGAAAGTGCACATGGCAGAATTCAAATATTTAAATGTGGATTGGTCAAATGATAACTTGTGTTTGCAGTGAGATGAAAGGCACATTTTATGCTGTAGCTAGTGCTGAACATGAGAAGGTCTTCGCTGTACACAATGTTTTATTTACAGGGACTCCTTCTAACTGTTAGATTTTTTTTAAAGTCGTAATTGTTGTGATGTGCCTTCAAGTCAAATATTACTTATGCCAACCTTATGCTATTTTGTAAAAGTCTCTTCAGAGGAGGTTTGCCATTCTCTTCCTCTAAGGCTGAGAGTATGTGATTTGCATAGAGATATCCAGAGGTATTTGATCCCTGATCTCATTTAGTCTAGTCCACATTCAAACCACTACACTGTGCTAGCTTTCTAAACAAATACACATTATTTGCTGTTGCATGAACCGGGGAACTTGGTTGTAAGTCATGATGTTGTTTATCATGATAGGAAAGTGGGATAGTAAAGTTTAGGCTTTTGTCCTTGATTTGCTCTAGTTTAGAGGAGGAGGTTGGAAGTATCTGCACCTATTTTTGGGTAACTAGAGTTCATAATCCTAAAATGGGGTTCATTTTAAGTATGGATAATTGAAATAATCCAGCCAAACTGTAGTTAAAATTAAGTAAATTTGTTGGATTCGGATAAAACTACAAGCTGTGATTAATGAAAACAAAAGTGAAAGGTTCTGTATGCATCCTCATGGTTGCACCAGAGAACGTGTGTGGATGGGAGTGTGTGAAAAGCTTCATCGTGGACCATTCCCATCAAGATAACCATGGATTTTCACTTGGCCCTATACTTTTATTAGTTGCATTTCACATGTATGTTGGAAGCTCCTTTGTACCAGTTTAGACAGTAGATCCATGTAGATCTGTATTGCCTAATTTGTCAAGTAGATACTCTTCATGGTCTCAAGTAGAGGTCTTTCCCAGGATTGCAACCCTTTCACTGGCAATGTTGTGCTTCAAACTTGGGCACGTCTGTATGTGTGGAAAGCACTTTATTGTCTAACAGCAACCCACCCTCTGCATTAACATGATGTGCTAGTGCAGACTATACTTCTGAGCTCTACCCTGAATTATTAGCTCTCCTATGTTATCGCTCACTGTGATGTCTAGAAAGTTCCTCATATAATGGCAGTTGCATTGTGGTTTCTCTACACGGACAGCATTTTGTGTGTGTGCGTGCGCGTGCACGGTGTGTGTGCTTTATTGCATATGACTCTTAGCAGTTCAGATGTATTTCTGTGTTCATCCCCCTCTTTCCCAAGCTTTCACTGTGGCACCAGCTGTGTTTCTGACCTTGGGCTTCCCTGGCTATTTCCTCCTCCTATTTTTGCACACTCCAGTAGTTATTGTGTGTGTAGGAGTGCACAGCTATCTGTCTGCATATTCTACATGATTTTAAGTTTTTTAAAAAGAGATCAATCTTCAGTCTAGAGATGTATGTGTGTGCATCTGCGTGTACATGAAGGGCAGCAAAAGAAAAATGGAACAAACCAAGATGAAGCAAAATGTGAAGAACCGAGCTAGAGAAGCAATGCAGTGTTGCTGAATATGGACTTTGTTCTAAGGTCATGGAGATAAGATAGTCACAACTGGCTTGGAACGCTGCAGGATAAGCTTTGTTGATCCAGGTGCAGTTGGGCCCACATATGGTCACATAGAATTTGGCCAAGAAGAAACGGCAGTCGGCTGATGATGACCGAAGCCCCAGGACTGATCCAGCTGCAGTGGCAGCTTGGCAACCAAATCTATGAAATTAAAAGGCTGAGGAAGCATCAGGAGACATTTGCTTCCAAAAATCTGCTTATGCAGTCTTGGCAAAAAGATAGGGCTGCTGTGAATATGGCAGGGAGGCAATGACAGGAAACACCAAATGCATGTATGCTTCTTGTTTTGCTTTTTTGACCATCAGTTCAGAATCCAAATCAGTTCTGTAGTGTGTGCACTGGAAGGCCTGTAAAAACTTTTCTTTTTCCAAGAGACAAGGGTTTTTGCAGATTCTAAAGTTTGGAGGCAATCTAGTTTGGGCATCTGCTTCTGACAAGATGTTTGAAACTAGCGGTGACTGTTTAAAAACCTAGAGATCCCTGTTTTGAAGGGGGAAAGTTGTGAGGTCCAAACAAACTTCTGCTTGAAGCTCTGGTTGTGTACAGATGCTAGAGAAATACCTGATAATAAAGTAAATACCTGATAATAAAATAAAAACTGCTGGATTCCACCTCAGTCATTTAGTAAAGCAGTTAAGCAGAGTGTACCAAGAACTAGCTTATCAATCAGTTTTCCCAACCCCCTGCTGTGAATTATCACCTATGTTAAATTTGTAATATAATAGATAGGTAAAGGAAATTAATGTTTTTTTTTTAAACATTGTTTACATTGACAGGATTTTCAGACTGTTTCCATCTAGAAGTGCTATAGAACAGGTCTGGATTTTAGGGGAGAGATATTTGGGTTGCAGTATTTCAGTGAGCACTATTTAGGTTGTTTTATTTTTACTAAAAAGTCGTTACATTTCAAAAGTCCAGAGCAAGTTTGCAAGTTTGAAATATGTAGAATAAAGTACTTTGTCAATTTAGCAGTTTAGTCCTAAAAATCTCGAAAAATTGAAGAAGATTGTTACTAAACTGTAAGTAGTTTGCCATTTATCACTGACAATGTTGATGTGGGTGTGAGCCTCTTAACAGTACTTCTTAAAGAGCATGCTGTGTGGAAGTGATTTTCTGTGAAAACATGTTTGTGCTGGTTTTCACAAGGCGGACTTGAAGCGTGATGTGCTATCTGTTGTCTCCTTCTCTGGCTGTGTCTATAAATGAAATGTGATTCTGGAGTGGGCAGATACTGTAGTAGGCTCACCAGGAGCTATGCTGTCTAAAACTATAGGAGTTGTTCAGTGATGTCTTGAAGACCACACTTAGTCCATCATAGTGCATAGCTGTACTAGGTTCTGTACTGATTGGAGTGGACAGAAAGAAGAGAGGAAGTGAAGATTAATCTACTGCTATGAGGTCTATGGACACAGTCAGCCCCATGCCTGGACATGAACTCTGTTCCCCACTCAGTTCATTCTGCGGTGCCTTTTGAACAAATGGGCATTTGGCAGGTGTCTGCATGTACACAACCCTTTCATCTGAATTTCTTTTAGGACTGATTATTAATAGTGTAGTATTGCGGCACTGGGTTCTCTCTCTTTCCCTCTCACTTTTAAAATCAATTTTATGTTTATGGTGTCATTTTAAAATTTGCCCTCTTTCATCCACCAAATAATCTTATTTCTTTAGCTTCTTAGCCTCAAGGATAGGGGTAAACAGATGTCAGGTTTTGGGGTCTAATGTGTCTGTGCACTTAAAATTAATCTTAGGAGTTTATCAAGCGGGAGGAATTTCTCTTAAATTCGAATGAAAAGAAAGGGGGGCCAGAACGCATTCACTTAAAGTCACTAGTTTCGCGCAATAATGTGAATACGCATTGCATTTGAACTGGCTTTCCATTGCCCGAAAATAGCATGCCATTGCCCGAATTTGTGTGTGGTAGTTTATCATGCAATAACGTGAAACCCCATGATTGCGTTCGGACTGACTTCCCATTGCCCGAATTTGTGTGTAGTGGGTTATCATGCAATAACGTTAAACCCCATGATTGTGTTCAGATTGCCATCTGATTATACTTCCAATTCCCCTTGTCTGATAAACTCCTTAGTGCAAGGATTTTTGCGGAGTACTGGAAAAGAATGGAGATTACAATCATTACACATACGGCAACATTTATATTACACAGTTAATAGTGCTATGATTTTGCTTTACTTGCAATAGACCTGTCCTATGGTAGCCTCAGTTTTGTTATTGTGACGCACTAGAGCTCTCTGGCTGAGAATTCTAACGGCCTTTGTGTAAACTGCAAATCCCAGAATCCATAGGATGTTGCCAGGTTGAATCTTAGTGCTATAATGGTAAGTGTACCAAGCTTAGCTGCCATCTCCTTTTTTCATTTCAGCTTTATAGTTTAGGGTGAAGGAGGGTCTTTTCCTTGTTGCTATAGTTAAACAGTTTGGATTTAGAACTCTTGGTTGGTGTATTTCTATTACAAATCAATTAGAGATCTAGAAGTAGACCCAAATATGAACCTTTGTGCCAGGGGAGTAGACTATTAATAATTAAAGTTGTGGTTGTGATGGTGGTGTGCCCTCAATATATTTCCAACTTATGGACCCCAAGGCAACCCTGTCATGGCATTTTCAGGGGCTAAGAGTGTTTGGGTCACCCCATTGGGTTTCCATGACTGAGGGGGTGATTGAAACCTGATCTCCACAGTCCAGCACTTAAATTATTCCCATCTTAATATTTAGAAAACATGCTGGTTTGAGGTGTGTTATATCTTTATTATATTGTAGGGTTCACAGGAGGAAGTTCTTCTTAACATTTAGGTGGAATCTTTGCTGTAGTTTGAATCCATTGCTCTGGGCCTAGTCCTGAGTAGCAGAAAACAAATTTGCTCCACCTTATGTATGACATCCTTTCAAATATTTAAGCAGGCATATCATATTACCTCATAACTGTCTTTTCTGCAGGCTAAACATAACTAGCCCCCTAAATCTCTTCTTGTAAGGCATTGTTTCCAGACCCTTCACTGTTTTGGTCACCCTCTAAACATGCTGCAACTTGTCAACAACCTTTTTGAATCGTGGTGCTCAGAATTGGATGCAGTATTCCAGATAAGGCCTGACCAAAGCAGAATAGAATGGTTCTATTACTTCCCTCTATCTAGACACTATACTTCTATTGATGAAGCCTAGAATCACATTGTCTTTTTAGCCGCCACATTACACTGTTGACTCATGTTAAACTTGTGGTTCACATTTCACATGTACTGTTGTCAAACCAGATGTCCCTCATCCTGTATCTGTGCACTTCATTTTTTTCCTGCCTGAGTGCAATACCTTACATTTCTCCCTTTGAAAATTAATTTTGTTAGTTTTGCCCAGCTTTCTAATCTATAAGGGCATTTTGAATTTTGATCCTGTTGTGGTATGAGCTACCCCTCCTAATTTGCTGTCATCTACAAAATTGATAAGCATACCCTCTATTCTTTCATCCAAGTCATTGATGAAGATGTTGAATAGCACTGGGCCCAGACAGAACCCTGTGGGACCCCACTGGAGACTTCTCTCCAGATTGAAGAGGAGCCATTGGTGAGCACCCTTTAGATTTGATTGGTCAATCATTGACAAATCCACCTAACACTAGCATTGTCTAGCCCACAATTTAATAGCTTGTTTGCAAGAATTATTTTTCCCTTTAAAAAAAAATAGACAGTGCCAGCATTAAAAACAAAACAAAACAACTACCATAATATATATTTTGGGAGAGCCCTCCAGTGCTTTGCATGCTGGACTATGACTCTGGAGAGCAGAGTTTGAATTCTAGCTTGGCCATGAAACTCACTGGGTGATCTTGGGCAAGTCACACACTCTTAGCCTCAAGGGGAAGTAATGGCAAACCTCTTCTGAACAAATCTTGCCAAGAAAATCCTATAATAGGTAAACCTTGGGGTCACCATAAGTTGGAAATGACTTAAAGGCACAAAAAACAGCAACAGCATAAGGAGTAACTTGTGCTTTAGACATCATGTTCAATGATTTCAATGATGTTGAAGTGAGATTTGAGTAAGAAACCATGTGGTATTACAACTTGCCAATGCATTACAGTGAATCTCTGAAGTCTAGTGAAAAATTATGTCTTGACATGTGAGAAGTTGAGAGTTTTGAGTTGAATTTTACAAGGATTTGCAACCATTTACATTTGGCTAGGATGTAGAAACTTAAAGGTACCAGATCTTGTCTGATTTTGGAAGCTAAGTAGGGTTATGCCTGGTTAGAACTTGGATAGGAGGCTGCCAATGAAGATCAGGTGTGGTAGGATATATTTCAGAGAAAGGAATTGGCAAAACCACCTCTTGAGTGTTTCTAGCCTAAGAAAACTGTATGAAAAATTAATGGAGTCCCTATAAATTGACAAGCGACTTGAAGACACATACGCGTTCACCCCCCACACCCTCCCCCACACACTCTGAAACATTGTTACAGATTTGCAAACAAATGTACAGGTCACTTTTAGATAATGCAAGCTTTGTGTCCTTGTGTTCTTGTTTTGAAGTCCAACAGAAGTTGCAAAACTGTATGCCACTAAATTAGAAAGATGTATGCCATGGTCGCCCTGGTCGATGATCTCCGTCTGGGCATGGACAGGGATAGCGTGTCCCTGTTAGTGCTTTTAGACATCTCAGCGGCTTTTGATACCATTGACCATGGTATCCTTCTGGAACGCCTGAGGGAGTTAGGAATCGGGGGCACTGCACTCCAGTGGTTCCGTTCCTACCTCTCGGGTAGATTCCAGATGGTGCAGCTGGGGGACGTGCGCTCCGGTAAGAGGGCACTCACATCTGGTGTCCCTCAAGGAGCCATTCTGTCCCCCATGCTATTCAACATTTATATGAAACCGCTGGGAGAGATCATCCGGAGACACTGGGCGCGGTGTTATCAGTACGCTGATGACACCCAAATATGTTTCTCTGTGTCTCCGACTGATGCAGTGACCAGGGATGGCATCTCTCCTCTAGACGCCTGTCTGGAGTCGGTAATGGGCTGGATGAGGGAAAACAGACTCAGCCAGAATCCAGAGAAAACGGAAGTACTCGTGATAGGCTCCCCCGGCCCGGGGATGTTTGTCCACCTGACTTGAACGGGGTCATGCTCCCCTTGAAGGACTCAGTTCGCAGTCTGGGGGTGCTCCTGGACTCGTCGCTCCACCTTACATCTCAGGTGGATGCGACAGTCAGGAGCACCTGTTATCAGCTTCGGCTGATACGCCAGCTGCAACCCTACCTGGGCTGGGGGGACCTTGAAACGGTGGTACATGCTCTGGTAACCTCTCGCTTGGATTTCTGTAATGCGCTCTACATGGGGCAACCCTTGTACCACTCTCGGAAGCTACAATTGGTTCAGAACATGGCAGCAAGACTGGTCACTGGATCCTCCAGGGCCAGTCACATAACACCTGTGGTTAAAGATCTACATTGGCTGCCTATTTGCTTCCAGGCGCAATACAAGGTGTTGGTTATTACCTATAAAGCCCTAAATGGCTTGGGCCCAGGGTACTTGGTGGACCGCCTCTCTCCATATAATCTGCCCCGCACACTCAGGTCGGCCGGGAAGTAACTGTTGCGAGTTCCAGATGCAAAACATTCTATAACAACACAGAGGGCCTTTTCCATCTCGGCCCCTCAGTTCTGGAACTCACTTCCTGGTGAGCTCCGCTTGGCCACCTCCCTTGACCTATTCAGGAAAGGGTTAAAAACCTTCCTTTTTCAGCAGGCTTTCCCCTAATGTCCCAGTTGTACTCCTCCTCTCCCTCTACAGCTTTGCATCTTGAGCTAGACTGAATGTTATTAATTGTACCTTTAATGTGTTTTTAATGTGTTTACTGATGTTTTATTATGTTATTATGATATTGTAGTGCTTGTGCAACTATGTAGTTTGCATATTGTAACCCGCCTTGATCTGTGGAAAGGCGGGCTATAAATAAAGATTTTATTTTATTATTATTTTATTATGTAGAACTTAACAAAAAGGAAAATGATGCTTTTTCAGAATTAGCATCAGTCACAGTGTCAAAAGTGAAATGGCATCCTGGCAGCTTTCTTATTGATATGATCAGCACATCTAGAGAAACTTTCGAATATCAATTGTTAACACAGTTTTATAACTCCACTAGGAGGTCTGGTATTGCAGAGTTTCTGGGGGATGTTGTTTCAGTTGCTTTTAGCAGTCACACTGTGGCATCTGGATGAGAAGCAATGTGAGAGCCCAGACTAGTAGAATTCTTCCAGCATATATAATACCCTCCATAAACTGCAAATGTTCCCCTTATTCTTCATGCACATGATGGAAGATTTTTGGGCGGAATGCTTGGAGTCATTTTTAGTTTGTATTGGGCAGTGGTCAGAAAAAGCCATGCAACTGCTGTGACTTAGTTCACTTGAGTTATATTTATTTGCTTAAAACCAAAGGTCATCATAGAGTGTGAGCCATGACTCACCCTTTGTTTCTGGCAGCCAAACAGGGAGAGTAAACTAGATTACTCTGGAGCATCACTGTTGAATTCTCTGGTACTTTTTTGGCCCTTGGCTTCCAGGTCTAGCAGTACTCATATGTTAGTGCCCAACGTAGTAGAACTGACTAGGGATGACAAGTCTTTTACCATTCCTATGGATGCAGTATGTGTTGTTGTTGTTGTTGTTATTGTGTGCCTTCAAGTCATTTCTGACTTCTGGTAACTCTAAAGTGAACCTACTATGCGGTTTTGTTGGCAAGATTTGTTCTTCATGCACATTCTGTATACAACCCGAGATTTTGTGTATAACTGTATTTGCATTCCTGATAATCAGGCTTGTATACTTATGTTGGCAATGACAAGTGTGCCACCTGCCTCTGCCAAATGTAACAAGAATTCAATCCTTCTTTCCAAACCTGAAGCTTAAGGGGTGGGCATGGATCATGCCAACAAATGCATAGTGACTGTCAAACCTCCCACAGCTTTAAAGTAGGGATTGGGAAGTAGGCTGAATTTTGTTGGACCTTGGGGTTGAGAGCCAGATCAGGGCCGCAGCAACTGCACGCCATGGCCCTGATCTCACCTTTCCATGGTGCAAAAAGGAGCTACAAAAAGCGGTTCCTTTCTGCCCCACGAAAAAGCCACCATAGTCACATTGCTGCAGCTTTTCCACACTCCGTGTGGAAGCGCCGTGATGTTGCACATCATGTGGTTTGGTGCATGGTGTCACGCCGGCTTGGGGTTGGAGCTGGGAGGTGTATCCTGTAGACAACACACCCCGACTCTGCCCCCAGGCCAGCCAAAGATGTCTGTACAGCCCCTTATAGTTTTATCAAGGTGCTCAGAGTGCCTTGGCCTTACAGCAACAAAACCAGCAAATTCTTGTCATTTTTCCTGTAGGAAGTCAGTAACACTAGAAGGGGGACAGGGTCTGATGACCATGATTGTTGGATTGACCCACTGCTTTTCCTTTGCCAACTAACTCCATTTCTGTGATTTATTTCACCAGCCAAATTCTGAGGTCAGATTCCTCAGCCAAGTGGTTGCAGGGAAAGGATTATTAACCCAACTCCTTCCTGAAATCCCCCTTGCTAATGTTCCCTTCACGCTTTCACAGGAGGTTGAGAATCCTGTATTAGCCCTTTGATGCCAGCTTCATTTCAGCTGTCATTGATTAAAGTACCCTACATTGTTTCAGAACTATTTCACCATAGAACTAATTTGAAGAAAGGTAGTAGTTTCCTTTTCAATACATTTTGCCAGAAAAACCCTCAAGAGTAAACCCTCAAGAGTTTACTCCCTACTGCCTTTTAAATTTGGAAGAATTTTTAGAAAACGAGTTTGTGCTGCAGAGAAAATATCAAGCCTCAAGTGTCTGTTTCCATGATCTCTTGCTCATGTGTTGTTGACTCTTCTGGAATCTTGTCATTATTTGCAAAAAGCTTCATTGTTATCCCTTACACATGATTCACCTTTGCCTCCTCTTATCCATCTACCCATTCTGCTGGTGGAAGGGAAAAGAAAAGAAACCAAGGCTGCAAATCAGCATTTGTTGCTAACAAAATACAAAATGCAAGTTCCTACAAAATAGCAGACTTGCTTGACTTTGGAGCACATCAGTTGCTTTTGTGAAGTCCTCCCTCCCTCCTCCCTGCGCACTGAATATAACCCTGTGACAGTGCAAACTCTGGTGTTTGAAAATTAAAATTCCTTTGCATGTTACAGTGGTTTTGTTTCAAGAGGACTTATGGCTCTCCTCTCCTTGACAGCACTGCTTGGCACAAGGATTGCCCTGTATTTTTTGCTCTGCCTTCTTAGCCTCTAGCATGGATTCCCTCCAGCATTTCTCCTGTGATTGCTATTCAAATGCCTTCTGTGCTGAGAAGAATCTGAATTTCCTGTCAGCAGTAGGTTTCCACGCTTTGTCTGGCTGCCACTTCATCACATGCTTTAATCGCCACATCCAGGCTTACAGCGAGTAAGCTGGAGCCAGCCACCTCCTACCTCCCAATCCCCAGGGTATACGCCAGCCAGCCAACCACCTCCTCTGGAGGCTGGTGTGGTCACTTGATCTGCTTTGTTCTTTGGCAGCTGTGCTGACCTGCACCAGTCTTTATCTGCCTCCTTCTCCTCCTCCCTTTGCAAAGGGTCAGCTTGTTTTTATGAATCTTGGATCCAAAAGCAGCTCTAGGATTGTTGCTGCATGGACATGTAAAAAGGCAACACTCTGGAAGTGGGCTTCACAATGTCTGGTCAGATGCCCTATTTCTTTACATGACAGATTGCAGGGGAAACTAGTTGGCAGTATAGTTTGGCTGTCCCCTATCCCGACAGGCTGATAATCTGGATGCCACTGTTCTCTCCCCAAGTTGGGAGCAGTTTCACTTTTCTTTAAAAATAACAACAACAGTAATAGAGCTTTTCAGTTTTTTAAAAAGAAGAGACTGGAGTCATCTCCACGCAAAAAATTTTTTGTATAAATGCTTTTAAAAATAAAAGTATAGACTAGCTCAAGGATGGAGAAGAGGCAAGTGTGAGGGCTAAGTCAATGCTGGAATTCCTATCAGTTGAAAAGGTAGAAAAGGTGTGAGTAAGGTAGTCTTAGCCCATGGGAAGAACAAAAACCCTGTGGTGAATGCTCTTTTGAAGTACGTTTGTACACACCCTAAGTGCATTAATAGTTAAACTTTCAGCTCATAGCTTAAATTCACCAGACCACGAAAAGCCTCCATTAGTTACTCATGCTCCATTGCTCAACTAGAATATAATGCTGAAGGGTTTTTTTCCCTGCCTCTGCTTCAACTTCAGAGGTGTTTTGGGGGACTTAACTCTTGAAAAGTAGTTGCAATAGTTTGGTGCTTCTGGCAGCCTTTTCTTAAGTTTTCCCCCCCTTTGCCCCCCCCTGAAAAAAATGCAGTCTTTCTTCATCAGGGCAGCAGCTAAATATCTGCCTCAGCTGACTTAAAAGTCTCATAGCTTTCAGGTATTTTGAAAGATAATGTTTATGTCTTAATGCTCTCTATTAGTTTGGGAACATTGCAACTTGTTGTATAGTTACAGCAGTGTCATATTGAGGTACAGATGAGGAGATTCTTAGAAGTATAAATGTTATGATGGGAGTATTTAAAACTTGATTTCCCTGAGATCATTCACAAGTGACCTTCTGGGATGGGAATGATGGGAGTGCATTCTAAAAAGGCACCATAGGAATACAAAACTGTTCTTTGTAAAAGCTGTGATGTAGTCTCACATCATGGCTTTCAGTGCTTTCATGCAATAGGTAGCCAGAAATGTGGGGTGGGAAGTGGATCTGCAGAATAATGTGACATCGTAATGCACTTCATTCACTAGTCCTCAAAGAGATATGCGACTGTCATTTTGGATAACAATTACTTGTTTACTATCACATCCAGTGGGGTAGCTTTGGGAGCACTTTCAGAATATAGAGTTGAAATATGTGGATGTATATCCCTCCCCATACCATGAAGGGAATTTTGTGTAGAATAGGGAAGAACTGATGTTATCTTTCTTTTACTCCTTTGATGTAATCTAGATACATAGCATAAGTATGTTTTGGCAAGCAAGTGTTCTGACTGTGGGAGGAATGGGGTATGATAAAATAACCAGGTGATGTCGGCGCGAGCATGAGCATACCTGCTATTTCTTTTACACGTGTGTGTGTCCGTGTCCGGAAGTACTTCACTTAAAGCAGTCTGAATATCAGTGTGTTTTCAGGAAGATTGGAGTGATTCCATTCAACAAGGATGGAGATATTCCATGATAAAACCATCCATCATACAATCTGATGATAACCTACACTGATGACACCATCATTTTGGAAAACTGGATGCATCATTAGGACTACAGTCCTATATACTTGCTTATCTGAGTTTAGGTCTCACTGAACTCAGTGGGATTTTCTTCTGAGCAGATGTGTAAGATTGTCTTGTATATTAAATTACAAGTCCATTTGGCACCACTTGTACTTCTGCGTCTTGCACAATGTCTACTTTCTTTAAAGCATAAATTGCTTTGCGTTGTTTATATTGTACCAGATACATGGGACAATTAAAATGTTATAAAACTGTTATAGAACAGTGCAATGCTGTATGTTTCTACATGATAATAAGTTCCACTGAGTCCAGAGGGGCTTATCCCAGATATGAGAATTCTTTTACTATTTCTGTTTCCTCATTGTCTAGACTGAATGTGTGTAAGTTCTCTGTGGTCATTATTTTTGTTTTCTTTATGTTCAACAGTAAGCCGGCTTTTTCACTTTCTTCTTTGAACTTCCTTAGTAGTACTCTGTTGATATTATGGTGTTGTCAGCATATCTCAGATAGTTGATATTTCTTCCTTCTATTTTAACTCCTCCCTCTTCCATGTCCAAGCCTGCTTTCCTTACAATATATTCTTCATATACATAGGTTTATGTACTTAAACTTTCCTTTGTTTCCTTGCTTGTAGCATTTTATCTGTCATCCATGGTTTCTTCACTTTCCTTTTGTCTGTTGGAAGTGTCTTTAAGCATTCTTCTTTTATTATGTTCCCGGCTTCAGATCAAGGCTCTTCCAGTTGATGATCTATTATTCTTAGCACTACAAATCTGTTCCTTATATTGTCAATGAATCCTGTGGAAATGTTGTTTAAATTGTATTTTGGTATGATGACTGGTTTTGCTCTGTTCCAGAGTTTTACTTTTATTTTTGAAATGAGTAGTTTGTGATCTGTGCCACAATCGGAACCTGGTCTAGTCTTGGCCACCAGTATAGAGCTTCACCATCTTTTATTTCTAATTATGGCCTGTTACAGACTGCCAAAATAAAGCTGCTTTGGGTCTCTTTGGAGGTATGCTATTTAAATGATGCCTGGGTCCTAAGAGTCCGGAGGTCACGCCAAAGCCACACTCCATTCCTAAGCACTGGAGTGCAGCTTTGGTGCAGCTTCCAGATTCATAGCATGCATGGATCATTTAAACAGCATACCTCCAAAGAGGCCCGAAGCAGCTTTATTTTGGCAGTCTGTAAGAGGCTTATATAATCTATTTGGTTTTTGTGTTGGCCATCTGGTGATATCCATGTGTATAACCTTTTCTCTGGTTGTATGAAAAATGTGTTTGTAATGAATAGGTTGTTGGCTTCACAAAAAATTATCAGATTCTCACCTGCTTCATTCCTTTTGCCTAGTCCAAATCTTCGAACTGTTTTTGATTCTTCTTTTCTTTTCTTTTCTTTTTTTCTTTTCGGCAAGCCTTCCCCGATGTCCCTTGATACTATGCGACTCCCCCCTATATGTACAGTATTATCGAGCGCATTTAGCTGGCTTGGATCTGATGTATGGTTTTAATTTGTAATTTTGAAATGTTTTTACTGAAGTTTTATTTATGTATTGCAATTTTTACCCTGTATTTTGTATTTGTCATTGCAGTTCTTATCTGTATACCGCTATGATCAACGCCGAATAGCGGTTTATAAATAAAACATTATTATTGTTATTACTATTATTATTTACTTCCAACCTTTGCATTCCAATCTCCAATGATCAGCTTGACATCCTGTGTTGATGTTCTGTCAATTTCTTCCTGTACTCCTTGGTAAAATCTCTCAATTTCTTCTTGTTCTGCCTCATTGGTTGGTGCATATACTTCATTTATGGTGATATTCATAGGTTTCCCGTGGAGTCTTATTGAGATGATTCGATCTGATTTTGCATTGTATCTTCTTACTGCTTTTGCAACATCTTTTCTTATTATGAAAGCCACCCTGTTTCTTCTTGTCTTCAAGAAGTGGTTCAAACCACTACAGCACACTGGATCACTTTTTAAAGGGGCATTTTAGTTTATTTTAAAATTACTTTTAGTGAGATGTTTAACATTTTAAACACTGTTACCCATTGTACATTGCCCTGAGAGATCTTGGTGAGTTGAGAAGTGATACAGAATACCTTAAAAATAAACAAACCCATGTGTTTGTTGCAACTTGAATAGACCAACTGAATCAGTGGAAGTTAGCATAAGTGTTGGTTTACCAAGTCAGCATTAGTTCAATGGGTCTGTTCCCATTTAGGTAAAGTACTGGATTTAGTTTTATGAATGTTGACAACTATGTTTATTTCTTGGTTGAAATAGAGAATAGCTATGTAAGGATTAAGCCAAAGAGTATGATGCATATGTGGGTTTGGGATATGAGGTTGAAGAAAGCTGATTCAGGAGAATTTTTCAATGGATAAAATTTCCTGATGGAAAGGGAGGTTTTGTTTTGTCAGAGGTGAGGGATAAGGATTGAGATGCTGACATTATTTTTAAAGCCTTGGGCAAAAAAAGAGTTAAATGAAGGTTCTGAAAGGTTTCATGCTCTATTTCTGACTTGCGATTTACCTATCAATACCCTGTCCTTCCTGTTGTAGCCAACAAAAGTTTTTGAAAATACCTCTTCATTTTGAAGATAGGACTCCATTCAAAATCACAACAGGTGTCTTTTGCCAGTGAGAAGAATTGACTTCTGAATGCTACCTCTCTCCTGCCCCATGCTTAGTGGAATGGGTCTTTTTATGTTATGCATGAGAGTGTTTGTTATGCAGATAAGGATCAGGAGGCCAGAAGCTAGGTAGTGGGCAAACACTTGAGTTTATTGAATTGTTTGGAGTAGCTGGTATGAATAGGGTTAGTTAGCTGGGCATAATGATTTTAAGAGAAACAAAACAGGATTGTGTTTGATCCAGTCTGGAACTATCATCCTGTGGTTCACTCTGTGGGAGGACCATTTCCCATGTTATATCAGTCATTCTCTCCCTTAAAATATCAATTTACATGCACAGTAATCACAGCCAAGGCAAAATATACTGACAATACGTGTCTGCTACACAGTTAGTTGTGTCTGAACTTTCCATGTTGCTATTTGAACTATAGTGGTGGCTTGTAGGAACTATCATATTGATGCCTAGCATCATCTATCTATACTCAGAAGTACCTCTGAGTTAAGATCTGAATACGTTTTGTTAAAACACTGAAGAATGGAAGCATCTCTGTGGCTAAAGATGAGCTCTAATTCCAGGTACATGGCTGTGATTTATCTGCCAACATACAATTTGTAGTACCTACAACTAACATTGACATTTTTTCTGTGTCATTATCAGAAATAAAAACAATGAAGAAATTCAGCCAGTACAAATTTTCCTATCACTGGACTTTCTTTGAAGACATGCATTAGTTTAACGTCTGCCGGTTGCACAGGTACTAAAGACATAGAGCTTTTGTCAAGAAATACAGTGGTGACAGGCTTAAAGTTCTGTTTTTTATGTTACAGGAATCATTAAGTCTCATTCCACCTCAGATCCCTCCCTTCAAAATTCAAACTATCTCCACTTTTTTTGAACTAATTATGAATCTTAAGAACAAGAAAGAGCAATCAAGTGTCTCATCACCAAAAGACTTGCAGCAAAAATACTCAGACTCCTCTCTTTAAAAAAAAAACAGATTAGAAAATGTTTTTATTCCACAATATCACTGTAATGTTTGGAACAAAACCTTCATATCTTCCCTGTTGCAGCAGTTGTCCCCATATGGAGATCATGTGTCTCACATTGGTAATTGTCCCTATACTGGAAGAAATACCAATGCTTTATTCAACATTATAATATAAGAATCATGCTCATAGATGCCAACCATACATGGAGAGAGAAATTCCAGAGGTGCAAAAAAGCTGGTAAATCAGTTAGGAATCAAATCATTTTAGTCTGAAGGAAATAGTTAATAAAATAGTAAACATTTTATTAATGAGTTTAAAAGTGAAGCTGCAGTAACTAGGTGTAGACATGGATTGAAATCTTACCGTGATCATTGTAGTTTGATAGTTGTTCTCTTCGTCATCTTAAGAAAGCTTTTGAAGTGTTTGAAGATTCTACATTGTTTCCACTTGTTATTGGTCTACAAATAATTCCTATACTGTATTGTGTAGGTGTTTCTGTGTGTGATTGAATAGCAAAATCTGTTACTAATTATTGCAATTCCTTATTAAAAATATATTAATCTTTTTAAAGACAAACTAACAAGCCAGAGTTATACAGTTTACTACAATCACCAAAAATACACAAGCCATTAAATTTTATAATGGAAAACCAAAGTTCTTAAAGGAAAGGAAACATCTGTAGTCTAAAAAGATGTAAAAACTCTTGAAACCAATGATAGAAATATAATCCTTAATAGGAAAGAAGTCAGCTGGCTTCTGTATGATATCAGTTCACCATCTGCTCACAGCCAAATGCATTTCGACTAAGGTCTTCCTCAGCGCCTGAGGTATTTTACAGATGTTCTTACAGGTGTTACTGTATATCTATAGTGGTTGATTAGATGTATCCCATTTGTCCTTTTGATTCCAGCTTTTTATGAAAATAGTGGATGAAGTACACACTTCCAATCAGGGTTGCTTTATTTTTAAAATTTAAGAGTTAAAAGGAAGAAATTGGTTTTCAACCATTATGAATGTAGAAGGTTTTCATTCTCACAAACATAACTGATTACTAGAAATGATTAGTATGTAAATAATACTATTAGCTATATTTTATTCGTATGTTATAAAGACTATAAATAAAATATTTTTAAAAATAATTTCATTTATTTAAATTTATTTACAATTTATTCAAGTTTCTTCTGTGATCACATTCTAAGTATACCTGAATTTATACCTTTGGACCCAAACTCGCTTAGCTTCATAAAGTAGCTGCATCATTAAACCTCTTTTCATCCTCTCTAATCTGTAGGATGTCAAGTTGGCTGACTGGCTATTAAACAAAGATTTGTTCATTGCATTGCTTACATGTTGGTCAGTTCACGTCACTGAAAGTATGTCTTATTGAACCCAGTGGGACATCTCATTAGAATGTATAGGATTGCAGTGCCCGAGCATTGACTCCATTTAAACAACATTTTATACAACCTTTTCATTAAAACAGTGAAAACCTTTTTTATTTTGGGTGGTGGGAGGGCATTCTCTTGGTTTCCCCACCATCACAGGAATGTTTGGTGAGGACACTGAAGAAATCCTTTTTGGTGGGTTGCTCCGAGGCTTTGGAAGCTGGGTTGGCCCCTTCTCTCCTTCCAAGGATGGGTAAAGGCTTTTCTGTTTACATAAGTCTTTGCATGTTAACTGTTTGTTGCAGAAGGTCTTTCAGGTTTTTTTTTAAAAAAATTAAATATTTTTAACAGTTTTTTAAAAACTGTTTGAAATTAATGTTTTAATTGATATAATTGCTTGTTTAATTTCTTTAAAGAACCTTGTGTATTATACACTGATTTAATTGTATTTTGTTTAACTGATATTGTGAGTCCCAAGGGAGGATAGAAATAAATAAATTTTGAAAGAATAGCCAAAGTCCACTTATTAGTCTCCTGTGGAGAAGACCCATTGGATCAGTGGAACTTAACACAAGTGTGGGGTTTACTTACATAAGGTAACATAGATTCAAAGGATCTAGGGCTGCATCCACACTGCAAAATTAATCTGGTTTTACACCACTTTAACTGCTATGGAATCCTGGGAACTGTAGTTTTGTAAGGCATTTAACCATCTCTGTTAGAGAGCTCTGGTGCCATGACAAACTACAGTCCCCAGAACTCCACAGCATTGAATCATGGCAGTTAAAATATTTATGCTTTCTGCTGGATTATTTCTGCGGTGCGGATGCAGCCTAGGTGGAATTTAAAATTGTATTTAGGCCAAAGACGCTAACTTTGAAATATACCAATAATGAATTAATACTGTTACATAAATGGCAAACTCCTTCTGAAGAAACTTGACAAAAACTCCATGAGTGGGTCGCCATAAATCGGAAATGACTTGAAGGCACCCAACAACAACAAGATCGCTATGAACGTGAGCAAAGCCTATTCTTACTGCAGAGTTTGCCCTGCTGTGGTCAAGGGAAATGGTAATAGGGACTCAAACTTCTGCCCTAACAAATGACATCATGATGTAAAAGAGCTACAGTGGCATTCTTGGATCAATGCAATGGTTCCCAGCCTTTGGTCCTCCAGAAATTTTGGACTTAAGTTCTCATGATTTCTGATCATTGACCAAGTTGTCTAGGACTTCAGTGATCCAAAGTCCAATACAAATGGAGGATGAAAGGTTGAGAACCACTGGCTTAATGGAATATTTGACAGTATTGAGCTGCTGTGAAATAACTGATGATTAGTTGACAGTATTTGATCAGTCAACTGACTGACATCCCAGCTCAAGCCAGATAGATGCTTTCTTCACCCAAGAGCAACTGTCTACGAATACAAAGTTGTAGGAGCAGATCCAGCCAGTTGGCTTGAGTTCCCACAGTTTGATCCTTAGCAGCCATTGCCAATGTGATAGCCCCCTCTTTACCCCAGACAACAACTCTGAGCTGAGTTTTGACCATCTTATTATGAGTCATTTTGTCTTTAGTGCAGATGTGAATGGAACCAAACAAATGTAAGCAACAAGTACAGTGCACCCACGTTCTACACGGGTGCATTCTACACGGATTCCAGCATATGCTGGAAGCCATGATGGAAGTGAGGGAGGCGTGTGCTGGAAGGAAACAATGGCGCCCGCTCCCATGGCGTGTGCCCCGCATGCCGCTGCCACGCCTCTGCGGGCACAAGCCCCATTCATTTGAATGGGGCTTGAGCATCCGCGTTTTTTCCTTTATGCAGGGGGGGTCTGGAACAGATCCCCCCGCGTAAGGGAAGGATGGACTGTACTTTGGTTAATGCTTAAGTGTATTTGTAGCTTTTGATGGTTCTTTCAGGTAGGTGTCACTAGTTAATAGGCAGGTACATGGAATATATGCATTTATATGTAACAAGAAGCATCTGGAATGCTCACCACATCTGCTTCAGCCCTCAGTTTTTTGGGTTGAGAGCAGAATTATCTGTCAGTATATTCCAAATGTTGGTTGTTGTTGGCTTTTTTTTTTTTTGACCTTGTGAGGAGTTTCTTGTTACTTTTCAGTTAGCATACGTTTCATCATTACACATTAAAATATTTTCCTTCATCTGTTTTGTTTTTTTAAAATAGCTATGCAGGCTATATATTGCTAATTCCATCCCTCAGTTTGTAATCTTCAAATCCCCAGATTTGTGTGATCAGAGAAAATTATGGAAGTATGCTGCAAAATGAAGAATTGTTCATCGAAGCTTGTGTTGTGTCCTTTCAGCTGTATCTCCTTGCATGTCTTTATTTTTGTTTTACCATAATAGCAGCTGCCAGTGTAAATTGGAGATGTTGGTAATTGACTGGATGAGCGTATTGCGCCTGTGTGTTGGTAATGGATTGGGGGAGGACAATCAAATGGGAGCTTAATTTGGACAAAGCAGGTGCTTTTCATTAGTAGAAAGGCAGTGTTGCAATTTTTGGAAACAGTTATGTATTGGGTCCAATGTGAGAGAAAGGCGGCATATAAATAGAATGTATCAAAATAAATAAATAAAATGTATTGCCAAAATTGGTGTCCTTTGTAAGACTGGTTGCATTTTTTATAATACAATCCTAAATTGTAAATGTCCCAGATGAGGGACCCAGCAACTTAAGTTTATTGTTACGGAGTGATAGTGGGTTTTTGCCACAAAATGATGCCCTATGTCTTCCCTCTGAAAAGGACTTTTCCTGCCTTCAATTCCTTCCCACCATGCACCACTATTCCCTCCTCACTGCTGTGTCCCATTTTCTTTTCTACCTGTCTTTGGCTACTGAGCATGGCTTTTAGGGGTGTAGTGAGGAGTGACCTTCCGCAAATGTTGGACACACCCAAGTATGCTCATGCTTCACTCTGGCTTCTTTGTGTGACTCTCTTGGCTACAATAGTTACAGCATTCACCTCCTGAGTTCCTTATTTACAAGGAGTGGTGGCAATTAGAGTAGTGGAAACTATAAGTATCGTGGTTGGGGATGGGGGTATGACTTTTTTTTGCTTCCATGGAGGAGGATTTAACATTCTGAGGCCACATTTTCCCTCAAATGTTAGTGTGGCTCAAGATCTTATGTGATTCCCAAACTCTGGCCTTCCAGGTGTCTTTGAGATAGGCTCCAAGAATCCCAGACCATTGGCTTCTGGGAGCTGAAGTCAAAAATAACTGGAAGATCAGAGTTTGGGAATCACTGTGATCCTCCGTAATGTTCAGTCCTCCTTTCCATTGGTAGCTCCCAGGGTGTGCAACGTCCTTCTATGGGACACTTGGTTGGCACCCTCTCTACTCATTTTTCTGCAGGCAAGCAAAGACCTTTATATTTAGGCAAGGCTTTGGCTCTTACTCCTGTGGCAGAAGGATCTTTTAATGGATGCCCTGTGCTGTTATCTTTTTAAAATTATTATGTTGCAATTTAAATTATTTTTAATAGGTGCTTTCTACAGAAGTGTTTGACTTTAAAAAAAAAACTTCTGCACATTTTAGCTATACTTTGTTTTGTAAGCTGACTTAGACCCTATGCCAGGAGGAAGGCAGGATATAAACTAACTAAATAAGCAACAATACAAAAACCAAACAAAATTTAAGAACTGAAAAGAAACGGAATCCTTATTTTGCACTGACAACGTCTTGAATTCTTTGTGTGCAGTTGTGCTGGTCAGGGGGAGGGCCAAGGAGCTCAGTTTAGGAAACTAAAGTAGCTGAAGTCCTGCCCCCAGTGCATATAAACTGGAAATCTAAATATTGGGCCATCTTATGGCTCTTAAGAGTTTAACAGGCATTACCGTTTTACTTGGAAGCAAATATTTACAGGCATGATGTCTGTAAACTTTGAAAATTAAATCACACAGCCTATTCCTCTATAGTGGGGGTGGGCAGGGTGCAGCTTGCAGATCCCTAAGTGTGGCCCCTGAAGCACCCCCAAGCCCCCAGCCTAGTTTCAATTTTTTTGGCCAATTTTTGATCAATTCTCCCCCCACCCCCAAAATATTCCCAACCTACACTTCTTTGCTTCCCTTTACTCTCCAAAGCTCCTCCAAAGCCTCAGAACATCCAAAAAATTGGAAAATAATTACCCAAAACGGTAACCAGAAGTGTTGACGCATCACTTCAGAAACACCAAAATGTGGCACTGCGACCTTCTGGGGAAATGTACGATGGGAAATTGGCCCTTGCTTCTTGTCCATTGTCTAACCCTATTTATAACATCCATTGGTGGGCACACGTTGGGATCTTCTTGTTTTAACTCTGAGAAGGAAAGAATCATAGAGTTGGATGGGCTATCTTTTCTGGCCACCTGCCATTTAAAGTGGCTGGACTAGATAGCCCTTCCAACTGTATGTATGATTCCTAGCTATAAAGAAGCTAGGAATCATACATAAATAAAGAATCTGTGTATACGGATCATAGTTTTAAACAAATGTAGTTTGAACTAGTGGCCTGGATCTTTCCAGAGCAAAAAAAATCTGTCTTGAGTTTAAGAAGAGGATTTCAGAAGAACATTTTTTTTTCCACCCTGGGCATTTGTTCAACAGGGATAGTTACACAGACCAAAAATGATAGACAGATTGAAACACAAAATCTTGACTGGAGATTGCTCTTTGCCCGTTGCATCATGTGATTCCATGACATAATTTCCAGTTGGTGTCAGCTGTGACTGTGTGCCAGTCAGCAGGCGTATAGGCTGGTGTG
The DNA here is from genome assembly GCF_019175285.1 of Sceloporus undulatus. Lineage (NCBI taxonomy): Eukaryota > Metazoa > Chordata > Lepidosauria > Squamata > Phrynosomatidae > Sceloporus > Sceloporus undulatus. The sequence continues at coordinate 137,166,709 of NC_056525.1, read as the reverse complement.
AGTCGTTTGCCACAGCTTTTTGAG
>NC_056525.1:137118390-137166675 GCF_019175285.1 Sceloporus undulatus | reverse complement strand
ATACTTATAGTCAAATGCCAAAACAGGATTTCCTGCATGCCCATTGATGTTTGACTGACTGCCTCAGACCATGACACATGGCCAAAAATCAATCTGGGCTGATTCAAAACCACAGCTGTCAGAAGCTGATGAATTGTTCACACATGTTCTGAGTACCATGTATTATTATTGTTATTATTATTGTTATTATTATTATTATTATTATTATTATTATTATTATTATTATTATTATTATTATTATATTTATGTCCCGCCCTTCTCCCAGGACTGGGACACAGGGCGGCTTACAGCATTAAAAAAAACCCATACAGTTAAAAACATATTAAAATAGTACATTAAAATAGGATTAAATTACTACAATAATTAAAAGAAATTCTTTATTAAAATATTTTATTCATATTTACATTGCATATGCATAACATATATCCAATAAGAAAACAACCATTACGTTAAAAACCAAGCTTCACATATTTCTTTTTCCGGTCTCTTTCCGCCCGCTTCCCTCCCTCCCTCCCTCCCTCCCTCCCTCCTTACTGTTTCCCCTGGATATTCTTTTCCTTATTATGAAACAGCTTTTTACAACATATTACTCTATTCTTGTTTTTACATATAGCCCTCATCTCACACTAATAACTAATTTTCTTGTTTATACATAACAGTCTATGTATAGAATTCCTTTAAGTACATAACTTTCAGTCTTGTACCATTATTATAATACAGAAATTGTAGCATTCTAAACCTCCCTGTTCTTCTTATATCTTGTTTCTTTCTCAACTTGTTTCCCAGCCATTATTCTATATCTAGAATTTTTATCTATGTTTTACATTTATAGTAACATCCATTTAGGGAAGGGTAACACACATCCTGCATAACATATTCAGCTATATCCTTGTCTTCCATAGTATCCAAAATATTCTTAACTTCATTTCATTTCATTGTGTAGACTTTGACCATCTGTTCTTAGAGTATTTCAACAGAGGTTTCCACATTTCTTCGTTTGTCTTATCATAACTCCCATCCTCACGTAGCAACATTGTTAATTTACCCATCTTTGTAACTTCTAAAGCTTTGGTTAACCATTCATCAGTGTCTATTTCTCCAGCTTTTTCCCAATTTTTTGCTAAAAATAAAAAAAATTCAGTGCTAAAATATCAAATACGTAGTGGTGGAGGCTGCTGTGGACTGGTCAGTTATGTGAATGGAGAGTGAGAAAGCAAGGGAATTATTATTATTATTATTATTATTATTATTAAACTTTATTTCTAAAGCGCTGTAATTATACAGCGCTTTATTATACAGCTGGAATTTGAACCCAAGGGTGTGCAGGTATTTGCAAAATGATGAAAGGAGTGGACGAGTTTGAGAGCTTGTTCATCCCATGGAAATGGACAGAGAATGTTAAAGTAAAACACTTGTGTCTGTTTTTAGTGGTATTTAGGGATATGCAGACCCCTCCAAAGGGGGGTCTGCAGCTGCTCCTTTACTGGCTGGATTGGGGCCGGGGCAACGTCACACCACAGCCCTGATCCTGCAGCTTCTTTTTGCATTCTCCAAGGGGTTTCATAGCGGCAGCAGCGTGGTTTTATGATGCCCCTTTGGCGTTGCATCATGTAGTTGCAGTGCCAGTATTGCACCATGATGGCTTGTGCCATACAGACCAAAATGGTGCCCTAGACGTGGAGTTGGGCATCCAGTGTGAGGATGCTGTGCCCTAACTCCACGCAAAGGCCGGCAAAAAGTGCTGGTCTGTAAAGGCCTTTAGATACTTTTATTTTACTGACTTCTGTTTTTCCCTCATCTCTCAGTACCTGACAACTTCTCGCAGAACCTCGTCACCAGGAGAAGGCTGTGGATGGCAGCTGAGCATCTGCAGTCTGTCAGCTTTATTCCTTGAATTTGTCCAATAGTATATGGTTAGGGGGAACAACAGGTTTGTCTTAGGGACTGGATCATTCTGCTGTTGCTGCTTTTGGAAACCTTTGACCTAGTTAGGGTAGGTTCTGTGAATGACTGCAACTGCTGGCCCTGAGTATCAGTTCTGATTGCCCTCTGGTTTACTTTCTTCAGCCATAATCTGATAACCAGAAATATGCAAAGCATTCTAAATACAAGCTCACGGTTTGACTCTTCAGGAAGTTTCCTTTACTACTGCTATTTGTATTTGTCTCTCTCTCTCTGAGTATTACAATTACAGAATGAATTGCATCTTATGTTAGCCCCGTCCTTTTAAAGTGCATATCCTGCCACAGTAAAGTTGGTTAAACGTTTTCCCCTAAGCCTCTATCTTATCAGTCAGTGCAGCATTGAACATAGTGGTGGAATGGTAATTGTTGAAGTGTAGGCACTCATGTGGCCATGAAGGTATGCCCCAAAATGTAGGCAGCTGTGTCAGGTGTGCAGATCCATATCAAAGCAAACCAGTTCTAGTACTTTTCATCTCCACCTAGGGCAGGTCTTTTGTAAAATGAATGGGCCTTCTTCACCCATCTGAGACCATCCCATGTCACCCCACCCCAAAATACTGTATTTTACAATGTTGTAAATTACAACATATGTTGCTAGTGGGAAAAATACTCCCTCAAACACCCCCCCCCCCAATGTTTACTGAGAAGTTTGTAGCTAAGGGAAAAAAAGAAGTGGGAAGGCTGAGAGTGTAGCAGTAGCAATAGTAAAAGCAGCTTTATTTATCTACTGCTTCATACTGCACTGAGCAGTCTCTAAGTGGTTTGCAACTGTAAGTTAATTGTCCCCAACAAGCTGGGTACTAATTTTAACAACCTCGGCAGGATGCAAGGCTGAGTCAACTCTGAGCCCCTGTCTGGGATTGAACTCACAACCTTGTGGTTTGTGAGTGAGTGGATGCAGTACTGGCATTTAACCACTGCACCACGAGGGTGTAGGTGTGAGGAATTCTTGCAAATTAGAAAGTACTGGCACTTTGGCCTTGTGAGTTCTTGCTCTAGTCTAGTGCAACACTAACTATTCAATTTCAGCTGGTGTTTATTTTATTTTTTAAGTTTCAGTGAGGCCAGTAAATCAGGATTGGGGAGCATATAGCCATTTATTTGCTCACTGTGTTACAAGTTAAAAGTTAGATAAGGGACTCTTCATAAAAGTTGGTTCTTAGTTTCTCATGGGTACAAATGGGTATGTATGGGGCAAGTGACATCATTGTGCAGAGTTACAGGCTTATTTGGAACTTATTTAGTAGGCTGCTTAAACCTTTCTGCCTCTTCATAATTTTGCAAATAGCAAGGTAGCCACGGAGGTGTATTCTCAGACAGCTGGCCATCATGGACTGTAATGTTTTGCAGACCAAGTGGACATATGGGACAAATAAGAAAATCATTTAGGGACCTAATGATTAGGGCCATTCACCATGGAGAGGAGTGTTTTAAGAGTGGAGAATCTTCATCAGCACTATTTTCCATTTTCTGCTGGATACATTTTCTTCTCCGTCTGCCCCCCCCCCCCCCCCCCCCCCCCCCCCCCCACATGGCTGTTCAGAGTCTTGAATAGCTTACAAGTCCATTGCTTTTCATTGCCTTGTGTGCCAGCAGCTGTGGCATTTATGTCTCTACTCTGAATTGAGAATAAATTGGCCCATTGGCTCATGCTCCTTGTGAGCTGCTCAGAAATAGTCATCAGTCTTAGATCTTGTGTCCCTGCCTACACTTTATAGTGAAACACACACATGTGTAGAAAATTGGGGTCCCTGTGATATCTGCTCTTCATCTTCCTTTTTCATAAGTCACTACCACTTAGAAGAAAGTGTTAGCTTAGCTTGTGTAATGTGAAAGGACCCCAAGAGACCATCCTAAGAACATCTTTGTCATAGGACCAACCATGTTGGTTGTTATTTTATAGCAACAGGCCAGTTCTGAATTCTGGATGTAGAAAATTCGTAATTGAGATGCATCCAGTCTCCTCTGTGCTGCAAAAGATAGTGTTGACAGAAGAGTGAATATCCTTACCACCTTTACAGCTAGCCAAGGAATCGATTATATGTTATTGGGTTATAACCCAATAATTTGCTCATAAAAAGTTGTACTGTGAACAAAGAATTTATGGGATGGCTTTTACTAGGAAAACAGCATCTCTACTCCCATTTTGTTTTATCAGTAGCAAAGCTCTCATCCTTTTCAGTTGAAAAAGAAAAAGTCCTGTCTGTCGAGAAAGATAAGTAAAGCTGATAATATTGTGGCCCCAATTGATTGTGTGAGAGTCCATCCAATCCTTGTTTGTTTTTTAAGAACTGTTCAGTTGTACCGTGCTGCATTGTAAGTTAGGTTTATCTTGGTATGAACACTGATACTTGTCATCAACATCTTTGCCTGACCTCTCTCTCTCTCGCAACACTGTATTATTCATTTACTTGGTTTGGATTATCATCCCACGTTCACAGTATTATGAAATACAATGTATAAAACTTTGCAGTATGATTTATAAAACTTTAAGGTTAAGATCCCCACAAACATTTAAAGAAGGAGTATTACAAGACTTCTCATGTCTGATATAATCTTGATATTGACAATTACAAAGAGCTTGTCATGTGAGAAGTGTCTGTTGACTTATAGTGACTCCATGAATTTATAGGATTTTCTTGGACAAAGAATACTCTGTGGTGGTTTTGCCAGTTCCTTCCTCCGAAATATAGCTTACAGCACCTGGTATTTGTTGGTGGTCTCACATTCAAGTATTAACTAGGGCTTACCCTGCTTAGCTTCCAAGATTTGATCCTATCTGTTGTCTTTTGGATATTTAGGACCCTTGTTAGTTGGGATTGTTATTGTGTGTCTTCAAGTTATTTCTGACTTATGGTGAACCTAAGGTAAACATATCATGGGGGTTTCTTGCAAGATTGGTTCAGAGGAGGTTTGTTACTGCCATTCTCCGAAAGAGTATGACTTGCCCCAGGTCACCCAGTGGGTTTCCATGGCCAAGTGAACACTTTTCTCCAGAGTTATGCTCAAACCACCACACCATACCAGCTCTCTGTTAGTTGGATACTCGTAAGACAACAATAAGTGATTTCTTTTGCACAGATTCTTTGTATTTATTCTAGACAGCCATCCATATCCAAGGTACTAGTGAAAGTGGAAAGTGTTATTTAGGCAACATGTCTACATATTGCTTTCTAAAATACACCTTTTTGATCATTTGGGAAGATTAGAAAGAATAGTTACATATCAGGTAGAAAATAATCTAAACACATAATCTTTGATGTTATTCTTATTAACATACCTGTAAAGATAAATTCTGATTTTAGGCCTACAGATAATTCTCTTGGTTTATTTGCATTGGTTTGGGGGACCTCTAAAGTTTTGAGCTGTATTCTTAATGCTCTCAGGCCCAGTTTTCTAGAGAATTAAAAGAATATAAGATAATACCCCCTTCAGGTAAAGGTTTAAACTAGTCAGTTGTGTTTTTTCTCTTGAAGACATGGGAGGTTAGTTTGTACAACCAGCAAATAAAGTTTTGTGGTTTTGGAGAAGGTGATATGAGAACTAGATAGGGGAAGAATGGAAAAGAGTGAGAAGGTCAGAAAAGAAAAAGATAACCACATGGCAGTGTCTGTGTGTATGGGAGTAGGGGTTGAGTCGGGGTAGAGAGAGGAAGCTTTTCCTTCCATTTTGTTTCTGCAATTCCCTGGATACATATACCATATATACTGAACTATAAGTCTACCTCATGTATAAGTTGAGGGAAGGTTTTGAGGCCAAAATTATGGATTTTTATATGACCCATGGATAAGTCGAGGGTAAAACTCAGGGGTGTATAACAAAGGATCTAAAGGATAAAGAAAAGGAAAACGGTAATAAAGACCTTAGACAATTCCAGCAGGCACAGTTGTTTGTGTTCACACTAAAGGCTGGACGGATGAAAGAGCAGAGGTAGACCAATGCTTCGAGGACAAATTACACTCTTGCCTTCTGCCAGGAGATAGTTCCTTTTTAAAAAAAATAAGAGTTAAAGTACAGCACTTATATTGACCTGTGGATAAGTCTACTCTGTTTTTTGAAGTCAATTTTAGACTAAAAATTCTAGACTTATACATGAGTATATACAGTATGCCTGTTGTTATTGTGTGCCTTCCAGTTGTTTCTGACTTATGGCAACCCTATCACAGGATTTTCTGGGGCTGAGAGTGTGTGACACACCCAAAGTCACCCAGTGAGTTTCCCTGGCTGAGGGGAGAATCCCTGGTCTCTAGTGTTAGAGTCCAATGTACAAATCACTACACTGTGCTGGTACCCCATGCATTATTTTGTCTTTTCCATACGTTTCCTTTTGGATATTCTCAGACATCCATGTGCCAATTCCTTTCCATGGCTCCTCTTCTTCTTCCCCCACCCACCATCCTTCCTGTGATCCCTAGCTGCTGTCAACCTTTGATCAGAATGGTGGTGGCCACAATTTCAGTCACAGCTTCCCCAGTATTGGCAGTTCCTGGGACACAATAATCACTTTCCAGAATCTTCCTAAGGAACAGATCCATGTAAAGGAGCAATAATGGCCCAGGATAATGGCCCTTGGGTCTTTTTATACCACATAGTTTTAGAAATGAGATTCTACTTTATCTGTCACTGCAATATCGTATGGAATTCTGGGATCTGTGGTTTAGGAAGGATATTTAGTGTTCTCATCCAGAGAGCTTGTCTGATGCATCCCCAGAATTACTAACCCCAGGATTGCATAGAGTCCATCCATGGCAGTTCAGGTAGAATCATTTTGCTACAGTTGTATAGTGTGAGAGAGCCTCTTCTATGCTGCGGGGATTTATTTAAAGGGATTTGTTTACACTTTAACCTGTTTTAAGTACACTTCTGCTTTTGGAAATTAATTAATTTGGTTTAACCATGGAGTACTGTACTAAGTATAATTTATGATAAAGGACCAAGAGGTGGTTGTTGTTAAAACATGTGTCTTTGAATTCTGCTGATGTTCACTTCTGGGTGAAAAGATGAACAAACTGTTTCTTCTTTGTGCTTTTTGTGACTCACACATATGGGGTCACTCTGTAGAGGTGCAGATATCCTCAAAAACATCTACAGCACAGTGTTTTGGCGGGAGCCATGCCCCTTTCATTGCATTGCATGCTAATGTACATTTGCTTCCCATTCTTTCCCTCAGTGATTGCATTGGTAAGAATTGTATTTTCCTCCTTTATACTTTTACCTTTACTTTGTTTTTAGGCTGTCATCCTTATTTCTTTCTTTATTTGTAGTGCTTGTAGATATTCTTCATCTGCCCTATGTGGGCCTGTAGTCTGCAAAGGTATTCTTAAGAAAAGCATCAACTCTGCAGGCAACATTCTTCTGTCTGATGAACATTCCTGCTTCCTTCTTTGTTTAGGCAAGGAATCCTTTGCTGACTAACAAATTTGCATGGCACAGATGAAAAGGAATAGTGCTTCCTTTTTAAAAAGTTCTAAAATGGGAAGGTGCACTTAAAATGGCTGAGTTGATGGCTAAAAATAGTTTTCTGTATACTGCCTCCTTGAACATTTGCTCTTGACTCCCACAAATGACGGAACAACTCCGTGCAGACATTAGCATCAGCAGATTTCTCACTGACATCTTCATGCTGTCAGACCAAGTGTTGACTTCATTTCCTGTTTTAGTATCAATTGAAGCGCCACTGAGAGCAGCTTTAGGCCCTTATTTTTCCTGCCAGAGCTTCCCCAGCTAGGGTTATCTGGTTTTCCAAACAGCAATATAGGAATGCTCACTCTGTTACCAGGTCAGCTAAAGACTGGCTGGTACACGTGAGAGAGGCCCAAATAAAACCTCCTTCAAGCCTTACAAGAGAGGGCCTTTCATGAGCATTTCAGGCTCCATGACATTAGAGGTCTCTTGTGAGCCCAGAATGCTCACAAGAGACCATCCTCGCATGAGATTTGAGGTGAGCTTTATATAGGTTTGCTTCACATGCTGTTCAGCACAGCCACCTGGGCCTACAGGCTGAGAGCCAAAAGAGCACTCACAACAGATGATCCTTACAATATTTGGTATGTAATTTGAGGCCATCATGCTACATACCAAAATGCTCGGGGTGTGTGTGTGTGTGTGTGAGGAGGGGTAATCTGTTGAGGGCCTAAATACCCTAAAGCACCAGATCCCATCTGGTCTTGGAAACCTAAGCAAGGTCAACTCTGGTTAGTACTTGGATGAGAGAAAAACAACAAATGCTAGGTGCTGCCAGCCTTTATTTCAGAGGAGGAAATGGTAAATCTACTTCTTGTGTATCCTTACCTAAGAAAACCCTATAAAATCCATGGGGTTGCCATAAGTCAACAGGTGACTTGGGCACATACACATATGCAAGTCTATTGTCAGCCTGATTGGTGCCTATTCTTCCAGCTGAGAAAGGGAAATCCCCCTCTGATTTGTGACTTTTGTATCCCAACACAGAAAACCTCTGCAACACATTCCTCCCCATTCCCATCCACTGGATACCAGCCCCTCATTTTACTAGTCTTGATCACTGGTATTTAAATCAGCTTTGGTAATAATCTCAGAATTGCCTTCAATGAAGAGAGCAAAGACTAGTGTGAGTGTTAGTCTCAAAGGTGTGTTACAAGATCTGTCTACATACTGGTTTGAGAGAGGTGCAGGGATAGATAGCTGAGGTGTGAAAGTGGGGTGAAGACGTATCCCCTCATTGTTTGAGCCAGCTTCCTTTGTCATTTGCAAAATTTTATAAACCACTATCATATCACACTGTGCATAATTTAATAGATGGTCATTGCATTCCTCTTTCTTAATGAGCCAAGATGTCCCAGATGCTATTTCTAGCCTACTCTTCTAAGGAAGATGCTTCAGTCTGTTGATAATTTTGGTGCCTTTTTTGCACCTTTCTAGGTCTGTCATTGATTATTTTTTATTTAATGAGGTGACAAATTAAACATTTATTCACCGAAGTGACAAAACCTGCATGTAGAGTTCCAGATGTGACCGCATTTGGGGGGTTAATAGTAGGACTGCAGCCCAACTAAAGGGTTTACAGTTTTTTAACTGACAAATTTTTAATTGATTAATCTACTGATCAATTTTACAAAAATCTGCATATCTATATAAATATGGATTCCAATAATAATTATTGACCTCATTACTATTTCATCTGTTTCTAGACTGAAGGTCTTCTAGCAACGAGAATAACCCTAGGTGTGGCCTCCTTTACACAACTCATTTGTTTTCAACAGGATCAAGAGTTCATCTTTGGCAAATAACTTCTGACTTTTAGATTTATAACTACTTTTTTCAGTTATTCCATCCAACACTTCCTTTTTTCTTTCAGGAAATAGTGGTATTTTAACCTGAGAATGACCGCAGACTAATTTTATTCCAGAAAAATATTTTACCAGCTTCTGTTTCTGTGCCTCTAACAGCCTTAATATACAGTCATCCCTCCATATTTGAGGCTTTGATATTTGTGGCTTTGATTATTCACGGATTTCATTAATATGTTCTCTCTAGGACTGTCTAGGTCTTCCAGTGCAACTCTGTGGTCAACTTTAACTAAAAGTTGCACTGAAAGACCATTTGTAGCTACTCCAGTGCCATTCTACCCTCTTGTTGGACATTGACCACAGAGTTGCACTAGAGGACCTAGAGATTGCTAAAGAGGTGTCCTCTCAGGTAAAAACAGTGTTTTTATTATTTGCGGTTTTTCCATATTCACGGGGGTCTTGTTCCCCTAACCCTAGCGAATATGGAGGGACAACTGTATATATGTTAACGGATGGTAATGTTTCTCTTCATGCCTTGAAAAGTATTATAATTTCTGGGGGGGGGAAGCCTCCCTGAAGGGAGGATTCCCTCCCCGCCTTAGCCCCACTCCCGCCACCGCAACAGCGAAGCCGGTGCTCAGGCCAGGAGGGAAAGCCTCCTTGAAGGGAGGATTCCTTCCCTGCCTTAGCCCTGCCCCTGCCGCAGCAAAGCTGGGGCTCAGGCGGGGGGGGGGGGAAGCGTCCCTGAAGGGAGGATTCCCTCCCCGCTCGAGCTCCAGTGTCGCCGCTGCTGCTGCGAGGCCAGAGTCCAGGCCGGGAGGGAAAGCATCCCCTCAGCGAGGCTCCTATTCAAATGTAGGGAAAAATAAATAAATAAAATAAAATAAAGGTCCTACATTTGAAAATTTTGTCCTACATTTGTCCCGGTTTGGAGGTCCTGAGGAATGGCAACCCTACGCTGAAGCCATGTGAAAATAAAGTGTATGACATACATGCCCCATTGTTTTCAATGGGGTGTGAGCATACGTGGAATTCCCCTTATATATCCAGTATTATCTACTCTGTTCCTTAAATACTTAATAACAACAATAATAATAAATCCTGGGATAAGGATCTTGTTAGGATTGGGTGTATTTAGATTTATTCAGATGTGATACATGTGTAGTAGAATTAGAACAGAAAAGATTGGGGTTTTATGGATAAGGAGGAGAGGGAATAGGCAGGCCAGTTTATTTCTGACCAATTAACATTAGGGTGTTATTTGACATTAGGGTGGCTGGTGAGATACCATCCAGATATGACCTGGTCCATGGCAGTATAAGATACATACATTCAAATCTGGCATGATTGTATTTCTTTGCTCCAGATAGGCATGGCCCATGTAGTTTCCATCATGGCTGCTGTAGGATGGGATCACCAAGTTAAAACAACATAAATTCGGCTTTTCAGTGTACGTAGAACAAAGGAATATGTTTGTGGGTCATATTTTATATATGTGTTGTGTGTTCAAGTCATTGCTGACTTATGGTTACCCCTAAGTGAATCTGTCACAGGGTTGTCTTGGAAAGATGTGTTCCGAGAGTGTTTGCATTGCCTGCCTTTGAGGCTGAGAGAGTATGACTTGCCCAAGGTCACTTATTGGGTTTCCATGACTTTCCATGGGATTTGATCCCTGGCCGCTTACAATCTTAGTTTACACCTGTGCTTAGACTCCACTAAACCATGCTTGGTGGTCTCAGTTTATTTCTCTGGGTGTATGAGCCTTCAAGTCACCTGTTGATTTATGGCCACCCCATGAATTTCATAGGGTTTTCTTAGGCAAGGAATATTCAGAGGTGTTTTGCCGTTGTCATCTTCTGAAATATTGCCTACAGCTCATGGTATTCCAAGGTATTCCATAGGCTATATTTCTCCCATGTAAGTACTAACCATGGATATTAATGCTTAGTTTCCAAGATCAGACAGGATCTGGTGCCTTCAGGGTATTTAGGTTCACTAGTTTCTAACAATTTAATCTATTATATTTTAATGATGCTTTAACTGGTTGGAACTTTAAAATTTTCTTATTTAATTTTAGATGGGTATATATTGCTTATAATATTTTACAGTCTATGGTATCACAGTATTGATAACCATCTTTGGCATTTTTTTTATGGACAGGAAACTCAAAATTTAATAAATAAAAAGAGTGATAGAAATTTGGGTCCCATTATAGAATGCATTTTATGGAGTGCATATAAGCTCTCTTTCATGTGGCTAATGATTTCTTATTTAAATTTTCTTAAATTGTTTTGTTTCGCCTGCCCATCCTCCATTTTTATATTAACTGTGTTGTTGTAATTGTAATGCTTCTAATCTTATAAATTGTCAGTAGGTGGTGATGTAATGATGTTTACAAAAGTGGTTTGGTTCACAAAGAAAGCAGGGAAACCTCTTCTGAAAGCCACCCTACCCTCTTACTCTGGTACAGGGAAAGAAATCGGTCCACTTTCTTGGTGGTTGACATTTTGAACTTTATATTAGAGCAACAATGATAGGGTGTTTTTTTTTGAAAGGGGGGTTTCAAGCAATCTCCTGGCTTCATTTTGTTTGCAAAAATATAAATGAATATTATAATTAAATTCCCTTCCCCCAGTTACCAGGAATCAATAATGTTCGGCATTTTAGAAACACAAGGTACCTCTCAAGTTTGAAATCTTCTTGAAAAATAAGAATCAGAATCATGCAACCATCCAGGTGTTGGGGTCCACAGGTCATAGAAGGCCTAGCCAGCATGATTAATACTGAGGAAAGAGGTAGCCTTTTCTGGAGCCACCCAGTTTGAATCTCTGCCTTAAAATGTGTGTATTACAAGTGTGAGAGTGACAATTACATTGTTCTAAAGATTTCAAATTCTGATATTTGTTAGATTTCAGATCTTTGATTTTTATTTATTTGCTTATTTGCTTATTCATTTTTGTTTTAGCTCTGCCTTATACCAAGAGGAAACTACAGATTAACGACAGAACAGATGCCCCTGCATAAGAGGGCTTAAGGAGGCACACTCATCTAAATTGTGGTAGGCAAAATTTTAAGTCATGCTGTCCATGAAAATTCATGTAAATTACAACCTGGAAAAACAGATGTACCGAGTTGTGTAGTAGCACAATGTATCCTTGCTCTTGAAACCAATGGAAAATTTACAAGTACTTTGAACAGGAGGGATCTGAGATCTTAAATTATTTTTGCAGTAACTAAGGTACACTTGATCCAATCCCCCACCACAATCAAGTAATTGCTGCTTGGTTTGTCAGCAGTAGTGGAGCCTAGGCAAATAATTTCACTCCATCTGTGTGTTTAGTCAAGGATTCGAAATACAGTCATTCAGGGATGTAGCCAAGGGGGGGGGGTTCTTGGGGGTGTGGACCCCCCCCCTTCCATTAGAAAAATGAATAGTGCGTGCTGCTGCGCCACTGCACCCAAGCCCCCATATAATGGTGGCACTTAGTCTGGACCCCCTCCTTCCTAAAATCCTGGCTACCTCCTTGAGTCATTAACAATTTCAGGGTACCCACCTTGAAACTGATAGCTGATATGAGAGCTTTAAAAAGGAGCCAAGATTTTTCACTCTGTGCTTCTATTACATCAGTTCTATTCCATCTCGGTCACCCAGTTTTTTTAATGGTTCTTTATTTCACTCCTTCCAAAATGATGATGGCCACTATTAATTTCAATCCATTTTACCTTAACCCCTCAGGGTTTGCTAGCTAAGTCAGATACTGATGTCTTTTATTCACCATGCCCAATACACACAATGGGAAACTGGCTAGCAGGACTGGCTAGTTTTAGAAAAATCTGAGTAAGATGAAAACATCTTCTTCAAACAAATATTGTAGCAATTAATCTAAAATTTAATATTTTTATAACTTCCAACTTGAAAATGGCAACATGTCCACATATTTCAGGTTTCTTCCCAGTAAAAAGTATCATGCAGTGAAAGATGTAAAGGTTTAAATACTTTTATGTATCGTTCCAAATCCAGCACATAAATAATTCCAGCACTTAACATAGCATGCAAGAAATCAACTTAATTACTAGGTTAGTTGATCTTGTGCTTAAAGAATTAAGAATATCCAACTTCTGTTTAGATCAACTGTTTGTAAAGAGTTGGGATGTTGTTTTTAATGCACAGAAAAGTGAACATCGTCCATGTGCTAGTACAGATCTTGTAGCCAAAGTTTGTGTGTGTGTGCATGCATGCATGCACACATGCAAAGTTTAATTTGGCCAGGTTTGCAAATAGCTGGCACTCAGCTGGAAAGTCAAGGGCCTTGGCAACAATCTTCTAGGATGCTTGACTCCACAGGCAGTATAGAAGAAGTATCAAATGGAAGCATTTGGGAAACCAAATAAGCAACCAACCAACCACACTTTAAGGTCCTGTCCTGTCCTAACAGAAGAGGTAGTTCATTGGCTAATCCACAATATATAGCCTGTTCTATTTTGAACTGTTGTGATCTCTCTGGAATGAAGAATTTGAAGGATTAGCTGGGTGCCTGGAGTTTCAGCTGAATATTCATGAGACATGGCCTTCACTGACTGTTATTCCCACCCTCTGCAGTGGCTGAATCTCTTTATTCAGCTGGGTGAGAGTCTCTGCAATGCATTAGGAGAGCTGGCAAAACACTGTGTATCAGCAGGACAAGGGGAGTGTGAGGCATTATCCTCAAGAAGTTTGTCTTGTCTTCATCTGTTATTGAAAAGTGTAAATGAACAATAAGCTATTGGGAAATTCAGAATTGCAATAAGGAAAGTGTTCCAGGTTCAAGGCCACTTCAGTCAAGGTCAGTTTTTCCTAAAAAGATGTCTCACTCCGGTATGGAGTAAAAGTGACAAAAATAGCCCTTTTTGTTATGTGGACATGAAATAGGAAGACCTGATAAAGTGGTAAGCATGTGCTATATCTACAAGTCAGTATATGTACTTTAATCATATGTGCCAGTGTACATGTTGTTGAGCCTTCAAGTCTTTCCTGACTAATGGAGAACCTAAGGTGAACCTATCATGGAGTTTTCTTGGCAAGTTTCTTCAGAAGGGCTTTGTCATAGCCATCTTCTGAGGCTGAAAGAGTGTGCCTAGAGCCAAAGTGTGCCAAAGTCACCTAGCTAGTTTCCATGGCTGAGCTGGGATTTGAACCCTGGTCTCCAGAGTCATAGTCCAGTGCTCAACCACACCACCACACCAATACACATGTATTTTCTAACAAACCTCAAGCCTGTTACCAAATTTGATACCCTGGTCTGTGTTAGTGTGTGGTCATATGATTGCCCTATCATTCTCATTCAAGAATGAATAAATGAATAAAAAGTACAGTACTGTACTAGTTTTCAAACTTCGATAGATTGCAGTCCGCTTTATCAAATGCTTGGAGTATTGTCTCAGGCAGCAGATTATTAACACACATCGTTGGTGAGAAAGTTTTAAAAGTTACCCTAAATTTATTCTAGTTAAAATAAAATATTTAATCTCTGTTTCTGAAAGAAGACCTTGCTTTCCCATGAGCAATTACTGCCGTTTGTCCTGATTTTCCTTTGCATTTTTCCCTGAAGTCAAATGGCAGTGCTACTCTTTGGTGGTTCCCAAGAATATTTTCATGGATCTTTTTGTTTGTTTTTTGTTTATTTTGCCTTAAGTAAAAAAAAAAAAAGACAAAAAAAGCAACAATGATATGACAAAAAGGTCATTAGAGTTGTTTGTGCTTGACAAAATGCTGCTGCTATTTTTATCTGTAGTTTTATCTGTATCACTTTAATTATCAGTACTATGCCTACATGGTCTCCACTCTTTCTCTCTCTTTATATAGTATGTATATGGGCCTTCAAGTCATCTGTTGACTTATGGCAACATCATGAACTATGCAGGTTTTTTTAAAGCAAGGAATACTCAGGTGGTTTTGCCAGCTTCTGACTCTGAAATATAGCCTACAGCACCTGGTATTTGTTGGCAGTCTCCCATCCAAGTACTAACCAGGGCCAACCCTGCCTGGCTTCCAGGATAAGACAGAATCTGGTGCCTTTAAGGTATTTAAGCTCTGCTCCTTTAGTTCCCACAAAACTGTGTAAAGTAAGTTTGCTGAAAGTTTGTGATACTCCAAGGTCACCTAGTAATGCATGGCCAAGCAAGGATTTGACTTTAGCTTTCCTTGGTTCAGCACTTCAAACATTACACTATAGCTTTTTCCAGTTGGAAGAAACTGAAGTTAGTGCAATGTTTGGCAGAACAGATTGATTTAATTCTTTATTAAAAATTCCATGTGATTATTGGTAATATCTGTGAAAAAGATGGGTCTGCAACTACCTCAGGTTAGCAGAGTTGTGCCTAGTAGTCCATACTGAAAACAATTCTTGGACTGAATCACTGAAAATGTAATAGCATTTGTTTTGGAATGGCACTTTGTGGATGTGTGGTGGCCTTCCTGAGGGGGTTGTGCATGCCATAGATCAGAACAACCAGGGGACTTAATCTTTGGAATCCAAATGTTGCACCCCTTAAAGTGAAAACAAGTTGCCACTCAGTGGCAGTGATGGCTTCTTTTGGAGCTGTTATGATCTGCCATGTACAATAAATCTGTTTTAGTTGGAGGATTATCAGTCTGATAGACTGTAACAGCTCTTTCACTTTCTTCTGACATGATACGTCCAGCAGCAAACTAGTGCAGCAGTATTCTTTTGCTCAAAAGTTTCCTGTTCCCTTTCTGAAAACAGATGAAGTAATTAACCTGCCTTGTGGTGACTTCACCAAATTGAAAATAATTTCATTTCTAAAGAGCAGTGGTTGAAGTCAAGATTTTGTGGGAAGATTGTAAATACTAATTAAATCTGTATCTGCTAAACAATTTGAAAGAGGGCTGTCATTCCTTATCACTGTCCCCTATTGTTATTAGTTCAGTTTCTCTGTCATAATTTGAGCATTTGAACTGGTTAGATGAAATTTTGAAGTAACCTTCATATGATTTTTTGTTTTTCAAAAGTGTTGGATGGCAGCTTCTGTCACCCTCTTAGCTTCGAGGGAATGAGACTTGTGGTCCAAAGCATTCTGAAGATGATAGGTGTGAGAAGTCTGGCTTAATAGCTTGATTGCAATCACAGTCCAGAAGTGTTATTTATTAAGATATCATAGAACTCAATGTGGTGTAGTGGTTTGAGCACTGGACTCTGGAGATCAGGGTTCAAATCTCAGCTCTGCCATAAGAACCCATTGGGTGAACTTGGGCAAGACACACACGCTCAGCTTCAGAGGATGGTAGTGGCAAGCCCTCTCTGTAGAAACTTGTCAAGAAAACCCTAAGATAGTGTTCGCCTTCGGATCGTCATAAGTCAGAAACGACTTGAAGGTACACAACATTCATTGAAGTCTTGTCTACTAGTACAAGCTTGGTGCAGTTCAATCTATCATGTATTTCATGGATATTGTATAGTTTATATAGTTGGCCCTTGGTATCCATGGTGGGTCTGTTCTGAACCTCCTGTGGATACCAAAATCTCGGAATCCTCAAGTCCCATTAACCATAATGGCAGTGCATGCCGATGGCTGCACCACCTCCCCTCTCCCTCCTTCCTCTATCTCTCTTGCTCTCTCCTTCCTTCCTTCCTTCCTTCCTTCCTTCCTTCCTTCCTCCTTCTCCCCCCTCCTTCCCCCTCTGAGGCTTCTGTCCTGGGCTTGGCTTTGGGAGCGATTCAGAGATACAGGTTGTAGTCCTGCCAGCTGGAGGGAGACAGAGCTGAGGCTTTGGTCTCATAGCCCCCTCCCCCAGGCCCAACACCCAGGATGGAACCTCCAGATTCTGAGACCCAAGCCCCAGCTTCCACTCCCTCTGGCTGATGGGGTTCCAACCTCTGCCTCTGAACTGCTCCCAAAGCCAAGTCCAGAGAAGAAGCCTTGGAGGGGGAGGGAGGGGGGAGAAAGGAAGGAAGGAAGGAGGGAGGGAGGGAGGATGGACTTCAGTGCATTTATCCCCAGTGGTGGTGCAACTGCGTTCATGTGCCGCCATTGGGAGACAATGTGGGCTTATCTTCCGTGGATGCTCAAATCCGCAGATGTCAGGTCCACAGATACCAAGGTCCCATTGTATAGTCTGCCCTTTCTTTATGCGGGGGATCCGTTCCGGACTCACCCATGTAAAGGGAGTTCTGCCTATGCTCGAGCCCCATTTAAATGAATGGGGCTCATGCATGCAGTGGCGTGGTGGTGCAGTGGTGCACGCGCGCCATGTGCGCGTGCCCTATTATTCCATATGGGACACACCGCCCCTTCTCCCAGCATGGCTTTCAGCCTATGCTGAAAGCCACATGTGACGCGGGTGCACTGTATATTGTTATATAAATAACAATATACACTTATGTATTGTTATGTAAATAAAGCTATAAATAGATTAAGCTATATGAGCCCTTCCAGGGTGACCGCATATATGAGTAATTCCTTTGTTTGTTTCTAATGCAACAGCCTACCTGTCTGCTGCAAGATTGTCATTGAGGCCGACAACATTTGATTTCAATAAATCTTGTCCCTAAAGATGGTGTTAGGATGAACACAAAATGAGGGCCAAACCCAACATGTTAACTGGAACAAGACATCGTTACAGGCTAGGAATGGAGTAGCATGGGTCCATGCTGTCTTCAGTGGCAACACATCTTTGAATGGCCTAGCTCTCACACTTACTGGCTTTTCAAAGTCCCAAAGTCTGTCTTTTCAGACCTAAGTATTGACCAGACCAAAGGAATATTGATTTAAGATCTCTCTTGGTGGTACCTTCATAGGAAGTACATTTATACTGGATCGGACAAGTGGTCCACCCATCTGCAGTGTACTCTGATGATAGTCCTCCAGGATGTTAAGTAGAGGTTTTTGTAGATGCCCTTGTATTTCTTGATATACTTGAAATAATTGATGCCTTTTTAAGCAGGCCTGCTGTTTCACTGAGCTGTGCCCACTTTAGCTCTCCTTAACAGAACTGCTATGGCAAGTAGTTTTGTTTTGGTTCAAATGTTGAATTGGTGCAGCAGTCAAGGGAGTAAAAAACCTGAAGAATATTTTTTCTGTCTGTTGACTCAGACTGATGTGGATGTGGTCGTCTTAAAAAGAAGGTTCCTACATACTCGTTATTATTACATGAAAGACAACATATTCCCCCCCCCCAAAGAAATCCATTTATCAACAAATCACGTTTTGGCAATTAAATGGTTTGAATCCAATTTGAGCCCATAGCAGGGGGCAAAAGATTAAAGTTCTTCCATCCAGATGCTGTCCCCCTGCATTTAACTTTAGTGAAAAAGTTGACATTGGCTAAGTCTTTAAAGAAACAAACAGTCTGACATGCAGATAAGTGGAAGGGATTAAATGACCATTTGGTTCATTTATTCTCTGACACTTTTCTTCCCACATGAGAATGTTTCTTATCCTTTCTCAGGAGTGATGCTACGAGGATGATGGGGGGAGGCTTTGGCTCCTCAAATAAGAATTCTACCCCCATTAAATTTTCTGAAAGTCTTTTTCAAGACTTTTTTCATGAAAGTCTCCACATTTTTAGCTCAGAGTGTCACACTGAAAATCATCCACACACTATTATATCACCTGTGTTCACATTCTTTTGGTCACTTTGTCTACTTCTTTTCTTGGACTCCCACACTTTATTTATAAATGCTCACATGAGGTTTTAAATTATTGCATTGCTAGAAATTAGAGGTGTTAAGGAAAATTTAATTGGCTTTGGGGGGCAATGCCCTCCTTTGCCCTTCCGCCCAGCTATATCCCTGCTCCTCCAGTTAATGAAGCTGATAGAAATAAAAACAACTCATTTAAGATAAGATGGCAGAGAAGAGTTGTGTGGATACTGTGGACTGCCAAAAAATAACAAAAAATAAAATAAATGAGTCCTAGAACGAATCAAGCCTGAACTTTTCCTGGAGGTCAGAAGGACTAGATTAAGGCTGTTGTATTTTGGACATATCATGAGAAGGCATAACTCAGTAGAAAAAAACAATAATACAGCACACCCGTGTTATACGTGGCTTTCAGCACATGGGCTCAAGCCACGGGGAGCGTGCGGGGCACAGCGGGTGGCACGTCCCATTCAGATGAATGGGCATACGTCACTGCACCGCTGCGTGCATGAGCAGACCAATATAGTAAATGGCTTTCGGACTCTGAATACTGATGGCAGTTGAGCAGAATGTTATTGTCTCACTTTCCACAACAGTGTCTGAGGTGGCTTATTGTCAATTAAAAGAAGCAGTCTATAAATGGGAATGGCTAAAACTGACCTGTTTTGTGCTCAGAGGCTTATCTAGATATGAGTTGTAATGCAACACTGTGTATTGATATGAATTGCATTGCAACACTGTGCCAGAATGTGCAGATGTAGATATACATCTCAGCATGTGCACTCCAGTCAAATTAGGGGGTGACGAATAACATAAGGTGATCCCCCGAGTGATGTTTTTGTTCACTACTGCACTTTCTGCTAAACTCCATATTGAATTGCATCCCACTTGTATCTTGGGTTACTGAGACTGCGTCTGCACAGTAGAAATAAAGTAGTTTGATACCACTTTAACTGCCATGGCTCAGTTGTGACAAAAAGCTCTCTGACAGAAGACTAAATATCTCACAAAACTGCAGATCCCAGCATCCCATAGCATTGAGACATGGCAGTTAAAGCAGTGTCAAACTGCATGAATTTTGCAGTGTAGATGAAGCTTGAGTCTGAGTTGCAAAATTTGTACACAAAAATACCATTAAAATTACTTGATATGTTTGGGAGCAAGCACCATCAAACAGGGAGAGAGAGATTTGCATCTGAATAAGCATATATATTTGTTTGTTTAACTTATACCCCACCTTTCTCCCAACATAGGATCCAAGGCTTTCAAAAGCACAATACAATTTAAAAAAACCTACTAATACAAAATTTAAAACAAACTAAACTTCTTTTTAGAAAACACATGTTCAAATGGTTAAAGACAGTTTTAAAACACATTAAAACATAAATTAAAAACACCACACACACACACAGCACCCATTAAAAGTGTCTGCTGAACACACTAGAAACGAAAAGTTTTCTAAAATAGAAACTGGCTAAAGGAAAGAAAGCAGGGAGGGAGCCAATTGGTGCAGCTGGTGCCAACTGGTCCTCAACAGACGTACCAAGGACGGTGATGAAACTTCCGTTGCAGATTTTAGAGCACAGGATGGCTCATATAGTGAGATAATGGTTGTCCAAATAGAATTGCACAGTAAGATGGCACTGCTTCTGCCCCCTAGGTACAGTCCAAAAGCAGGCTGGAAGAACAATCAAGTTACTTCTTTCAGTACAGTATGTTGTATTTTAGTCATTCAGCTTCTGAGAGCCCTGGTGGCCCAGTGTTTAAATGCCTGTACTGTAGCCAGTCACTCACAAACCCTAAAGTTGCGAGTTCAATCCCCGCTAAGGGGGCTCAAGCTCGACTCAGGCTTGCATCCTTCCGAGGTCGCTAAAATGAGTACCCAGCTTGTTGGGGGCAATTAGCTTACAGTTGTAAACCTCTTAGACACTGTTAGTTCAGTATGAAGCGGTATATAAATGACGCTGTTTTTGTTTTTTGTTTGCTTGCAAATAGAGGAAAAAGGTGGAAGCAACAAATATTTGCTGGTATGATTATTTTGTTTCGTTACTTCTAAATTCAGCTTCTTCACCTAGGCTATATATATGATTTTCAGCAGACCAGGATTAGGAGATATTCTGAACAGTCATTCCTCCATATTTGTGACTTTGAAATTTGCAGATTTGATTATTCATGGATTTCATTAATATGTTCTCTCTAGGACTGTCTAGGTCAGTGGTTCCCAACCTTCCTAATGCGCGACCCTTTAATACAGTTCCTCATGTTGTGGTGACCCAAACCCATAAAATTATTTTCATTGCTACTTCATAACTGTAATTAAATAGGTGTTTTCCAATGGTCTTCGGCAACCCCCATGAAAGGGTCATTTGACCCCCAAAGGGGTCCCGACCCACAGGTTGGGAACCACTGGTCTAGGTCCTCCAGTGCAACTCTGTGGTCAACTTTAACTAAAAGTTGCACTGAAAGACCATTTGTAGCTACTCCAGTGCCATTCTATGGTCAGTGTATGTTGGACATTGACCATAGAGTTGCACTGGAGGACCTAGAGATTCTAGAGAGGTGTCCTCACAGGTAAAAACAGTGTTTTTGTTATTTGCGGTTTTTCCATATTCACGGGGGTCTTGTTCCCCTAACCCTAGCGAATATGGAGGGACAACTGTAAATAGTTTTCTATCGCATGGTGTAAGACTCCTCACTTCATGTTGAACTAGGAAACATTATACTAGCGTAACAGATTATACTAGTGGCAGAAGGCTTTTAAATTCAGACTCATTGTGTGACAAAAGTATTATGCAGGCTTGCCTTCCATCAGGCAGATTTCCAGACATGCTAACGTAGTACTTATCTGACACCCAACATCCTCCCTTTATGCATTCCCTTCCCAGTTACAGCTTCACATCCCCCTTGCACTGCTCCCATTCAGCGCATTTCTAAAGTCTGTGCATTTCTCACATATGTACCATCTCCAGGCTTAAGATGACAGCAGCACAAGCATACTTGGACAGGAAGGTAGCATCCAGCCTTCGTTCAGTTCATATTTTGTGCATTTATGCAAATTTCTGTGACTATTGTTTTTGCAGTAGCTCTGTTTGAGGGACAAATCTACACATTGCCTGTTTTAATTTGATACCTTATCCATATTTCTATACTCACAGTGAATGCCTTGACATGGCAGTCACAGAGAAGAAACCCTTAGGAGTTTGGGATTATGATATTGATTGGAAAGAAAAGAATTCAAAACACAGTGAACAATGCAAGCACACAGCCATTATTTGCAAAATTTCATTGTGAGGGATGGATAGGGTTTCATATGGGATAATTAGAGAGAGAGAGAGTGCTAGTCTGCTCCTGGGTCTTTAAAGAAAGGTTTGCTATGTAGAAATCAAGTGTCTACAGTATAGATCTAAACCTTATCGGCCACTAGCAGAGAACGTCTGTACATCAGCCTGTTGCTAAAGCAGCATCTACAGGGGTTGGTTGAAAAGTTGGCACTCCTTGAAAGGGAGGCCCTTGTGAACAATAAACATTGGGAACTGGTTCTGTTGCTCACTATAGATAAGTAGCAAATGTTTCCACACGTACATTTTTTTCACCGTGATTGCTGTTATAATGATTATTTTCTCTGTGTTCCAAAATCTAGGAAATAATCCAGGGATGTGTTGTTGGCTTTTATATGGACTAACATATAGCATGCTGTGATCAGTAGAAGAAGAGGCCAGCCATCTTTCTACTGCTGTTCTTCTGTTCAAGCTCAAATCTTAAGGTAGATACTTACCACGATCAGTTTCACAAATGACTGATTAACTTTAAGTAATGGCGGGTCTACACTGATAAGACTATTTTGGGCTGCTCCAGGATTATTTTGGCTCTAAAGGTGCTTTGAATTCCCTCCTTTACCTGGGCACTCCAGAAAGATGCTGGGAAGCTGTCTGCACATGCATCCCACTTTTCCACCCACTGCCAGCACAAGTCAATCTCTCTGAGATCGAAAATTAGGTGCCTAGCACTGATCACAGCACTTTGGTGCCTTGTGAACTTGGAGGGACTCATTGGTGATGGTGGCAGATGGCACAGCAGGATGCTGTGTAAACAGCCACCTGGCATTACTCTGGAGTGCTCCAGAATTTACAGGAAAATTGTAACTTTTCAAAAATTGGATTAAGGCAAACGTTACCCAAATTGGGTGGAGAACTGGCCTTCCCACCTGAAGACAAGTCGGCATTTGAATTGGGGATCTAGCCCTGTTTTTTGTGAACAGGACAATGCAGAGGCAGGGGAAAACCAAGGTAAATGACTGCGTAACTATGCCCTAAGTCACAAGACTTAGATTTGTGACTTCAGTTGACTTCCACGGAGACACAGAGACATAACTGGGAAACTTCCTTCTCAGCTAGTTAGGGCTGGTTACACTATTGTTTATTCTGGGATTAGAAACCCTCTTGATAGTGTTTCCACAACCAGTGTGGGAATTAGAGGCTGAGGAATACTGCAAGAGTCAGCAGCTTGGAAAAGGTTAGTACTGCTTCTTTCATCCTGAAATATATTCATCATGTAGTGAAAGAAATTTGGCTTCTGTAGTACGTAGAAGAGGATATGCTACCAAACATAAAAAGATCTTTTGGAGCCTCTTGGCCATATGGAGAAGGTTTTACTTAAAAATACCAACTGCAAGATAATTTTGCATACTCTCTTTTTCCCTGAAACAAATTTAGCAATTTCTTTCCTCTTTTTTGTGTGTGGTTAAAGAGAGTTTGAAAATAATGTGACAATGACTCTTGAATATCCAGAAAGAAGAGGAAGTTTGAGTGCAGAGATGGACACCATGGAGGCAGTTGGGCTTCTCAACTGTGCAATGTTTTAGTTTTCTAAAGGCTTAATTTCTTTTATCTAGAAAACCAGCCCTGTGGTAGTGGCTCTGCTTGTGGTGTAGAAAGGAAAAAATAACAGAGGTTTATTGCAGGTAGTGAGAATTTTCAGTACCAAGACTATTTTAAGATGACAATTGGGTCATTTTAAGAACACATCAAAAATCAAGGCAAGGAGAATTTGGTAGAATTCTTTTGGAAATGAATGGGGTGGACATAAGATGGGAGTTCTTTTATTAAAAAAAATCTATGGATTATTCTTGTAACTTTATAGGTTGTGTTCTAAAAATCACTTTATGCTATAACATTGTTTAACTACCCTGCCATACTTAGAGGAGCCAAGTCAATCCTCTCAGTGCATCATCAGGAATAAAGCTGGGGCTCGAGTCTTCATTAATATTTGTGAATATAGAACAAAGCCATGGTAGCTGTTTTGTCTTAACTGATGCAAAATCTGTGTGTGAGCTTCTGTGTGTCTTTAGTTGACTATGACCACAAGTAAGCCTCAGTGAACCCCATGTGAGTTATTTCTGAATAGAGCTGTATAGGATTGCAATGGCCCGTTCCTGACAGGCAAAAAGTACGCACTCTGCATGTACTAGGGTTAGAAAGGGGCGTCACTTAGTGACGCCCCAACCCTAATACGCAGGGAGTGCATAGAAAATGACAGCACTCTATACAGATGGGCACTACCATGACTACGTCATGACCGCACTGCCTCCAAATGAGGCGGTGCGGGAGTGACATAATCACGCTGCGCAAGAGCACCTGGGACGCTCTTTTGGCGGCACAGGAAGGAGCTCTGTTTCAGAGCTCTTTCCAGGATTTGCATTGCTGGCGCAGCCTCTACACAGCTGCGCTGGAAAGCGGCGGATCAGGGCCTCAGAGGCTGCCGTTGTGGCAGCTGAGGCCCTGATCTGGTGGGGAAAGGGCCAGTTACAGGCCGCCCGAAATGGGCGGTCTGTAATGCGCCAATGTAAGGTTTCTGTCTTGTGCTGACTTACTTTGACATGAGTTCTTTTGAACTCAGAATTAGTTTTCAGTAAACCCAGCAAAGGAAAACAGAAAAATCAGTAAGGAAAGCTTTCTTTTTCCCCTCCAATTACTTTTTCTCCCCAATGTGGGAAACGCTGGGGTGGGCGGAAATCTACCTCTTTCTTTGGAATGAGTGAAAAGCTTTTTAAGAAAAGGTTTACTCACTCAAAATTCATAGTATTTATGAAAGACAGCATTACAGAATGCTTATAAATAACTGCAAGAGTTTAGTGGTCTTACAGGCTTTAACTCAGCATCCAAATATGCTTCTAGTCCTTAATCTTGTGGCTGAACAATATATTTTCTGTTTACTACAACATTTGTTGGTTCCATTAGCAGGTAAAATAAGGTATTAAGGTGCTATATGGTGCATTGCTGCATTCTTAGGGTGCTTCCACACTGCAGAAATAATCCAGTTTGACACCATTTTAATCTGTGGCTGAAAGCTATGGAATTCTGGAAATGTAGCTTGTTGTGGCACAGACCTCTCTGACAGAGAAGGCTAAATGTCTCACAAAACTACAGCTCCCAGA
Organism: Sceloporus undulatus; assembly: GCF_019175285.1. Classification (NCBI taxonomy): domain Eukaryota; kingdom Metazoa; phylum Chordata; class Lepidosauria; order Squamata; family Phrynosomatidae; genus Sceloporus; species Sceloporus undulatus. The sequence continues at coordinate 137,141,372 of NC_056525.1, read as the reverse complement.
ATTCTATAGTTTTGAGCCATGGCGGTTAAAATGGAGTCAAATTGGATTATTTCTTCAGTGTGGATTAGAGAGTAGTTGCGGATATGTAATTCTAGATTACACATCTCTAACTGGTACTCAATCCCAGTTTATACATTTAAGTAGTAAAAATAAACTTAGGACCACTAAGAAAGTAAATATTGTATGCTTGTTTTTCAAAACTTGTTTTTCTTTCATTTAGAAACAAACTTTCTCCTTTATAACTTGAACATTTGTTTTTATTTTATTTTATTGAGTTTTACATAACATATAAATATGCAACATAGATTACATACATGAACAACACATCAAAAAAGAAAAAGAGAGAAAAAAACAACATATAGAACTTACAAATATGGAAATCCTTAAAAATACTAAAAGATAGAATCTTGATTACAGGGTTAAGAATGATTTACAAAATAAATTTGTATTTCAAAAGTATTCAACTTAGTTACTAAACTACAATCAAGAAAAGTTTTCCTTCCTGTTACTCCAATTAATCGGTTTCTGACATCGAATTTGATATTATTATTTTGTCATTTTAAGCAAACCCTTTACATTATACCAACGGTCAAACTAATAATAATAAAAAAGATATATTCGGTCTTCAACAATTGCAACAATTGCTAGCCTTGCTATTTCACTGTTAAATCTTATAAATAGTTTACAGTTTAAATAAAGAAAAAACAATGCCACAGATATTTTTAGTCCTTTAAAAAAATCATTTTCATGTGACTCCATTTTTTCCCTAGATAATCTAACACTTTCTGCCATGTATTAAAAAAAATCATCTGATTTTTCATCGCTTAGTTTACTTGTTAATTTATCTAACTCAAGTACTTCATACAATTTTAAAGTCCAAAGTTCGGGACATTCTTACTTTTCCAATACCTTGCGTATACAATTCTGGCTGAAGAAATCATATAAAATAAAACACACCCATATTCCCCCCCCCCCAATCATCATTGATCATATTTAACAAAAATATTTTAGGCTTAAACTCCAAATTAATATTCAGTATCTTATTAATCCATTTACGAATGTTTAACCAATATTTTGATGCTTTTTTACATTTCCACCATAGGTGGGATAGTTATCCCCCTTTTTAAAGTGCGCTTCCAGCATTTATTGCTGGAGTTTCCATAGATTTTACAGATTTTTGTGGGTGTCAAGTACCATCGGTGACATAGAGTTTATAATAATTTTCCCTTATGTCCTGGCACAAAATATATTTCACTCTTTTCATCCATGTGGTTTCTCACTGTTTTAAGTCCAAAGTTCTTCCTATGTCTTGCACCCAAGACACCATCTTTGCTTTTACAGTTCCATCCTCTGTGTAATGTTTTAACAACAGTTTATACATAGTTGATATCGAGACACCCTTTTTTTGACCATATAGTATCTTCAAATTCAGATCTGTTGCTCCATATCCCACATGATTTAATAACTTCAACATTTCTGATAATTTTTGCAATTGTACACAGGATACAGCTGCTGGAATTGCACCACTGAGCCTGGCCACCATCACACCTAATGCAAATCACAGCTAATGCAGCTTCAGTGAAAATAATGGAAAAAGCAGTTTTCTTGGGCTGCAACATGGCTTTAAACTATTACCAGTGATTATTGTGAAGTTTGCAACTTCTTTCTTTCAGTTAGTCTCAAAGGTGTTCCAAAATCCCTCTGCATAGAATTTAAGACATTTATTAAGGTAATCCTCATCACATGTCCTGTTTGTGCTAAGCTGGCAAGAAAGAGAGAATTTAAAATAAAAATAAACAAAAACCGTACACTAATGGAAAAGATTGAAACCCATCTTGTTGGTAGCAGTGGTTGGTAACTATTAATAAAGTTTCTCTCAGGTCTCAGCTGCATTTGCTGAATCTTTCCATCATTTGATTTCCAACTTGTTGTGGGTGTAGCTCAGCATATGATCTTACTCTTAAGTCAAGCACAACCACTGACCAATTGTGTGTTTCTGTTATGATATATGTGGGCATTTTAAAAAATTAAAACCTTCTCTCCAAGCAGGCAGCAATGCTTGATAAGCAAAAGAAGAGGTGTGTGCGCGCGCAAGCATGTGCACTCCTTTCATTTGGGGTGGGAAGAATGATGGATGTTGTTTTTTTGTTTTTGTTTCCAGTGGCACTTTTTCTGCCTCCTGGCTCCAGGAGTGTGGCTAAGTGACTTCCAGTCCTGGAATAGCTCTCCAGTCTCTACAGCAAAAACTGACAGGGATACTCAGACAATAAATTGCAGAGTTGCAAAGGGAGTTTCCAGGGAATGTATGCTCCCTTTAAGGTCAAAGGTAAAGCTAAGGGTTGGTTTCCCAAATTGTTTGCTGGGTGAGAGAATGCTTTAAACTGTTGTGGCACAAAAATAATGTTGGCCACAGATTCCAGTGTGTTGCTGGAATTTTGCAAGAATTCTCCTTTTATGTTGAAAGGTTAAACATCAAGAAATTTGTCAGCATCACCTTAGGACCCATACATTTTGATGGCTGACTGGGGAAAAAGAAGGAAACTTGCCTGTGTGCTTGTACTGAGTTCTGAGGCAGTGAGCCTAGGGAGCTAGGGCAAAGTCATAGGTGGGCTCTCACCTGTCTTTCATTTTGCAACCACTAGAAAGTATGGCCAATGGACACCTGGAAACAACATCTTTTGGGTTCAGACCATTCCTGCTTATTCCTGTGAGAATTGTGTTCTCTACATATGCTGTACAATTTTATTGTTGTGGTTTAAAGTTGTGGTTTGAAAATTATACATTTGTTGTTTATAGTGATTTGAAAGCCTTGAGCCCAGTCTTAGATTTGTTGAATTGGTAGAGAGGGTAGAATATGAGACAGTTGTGTACCTAGCATATTTAACACCTGGTGTGGATAATTTTTAATACCCCCAACAGTCTTTTCCAAGTCTGGGGAGGCAACTCCCTTTACCACCTGGTTAGCAGAGCCACCAGACCCAGAAGGCCCCTTCACACTAGTGGCCACAGGCAGGAACAGGCTGCTCCTGTTGCACTGCAGCCCTTTCTAGGTCTGGCAGAGCTGCTGGGTGACTGGGACAGGGAAGAGATTTGTTTTCCTATCTGGCCAACAGAGCTGCCAGAAGCAGAGGTCTACCTAGTCCTGTCAGCAGCTACTGGTGGGGTGGGCTGCTCTAACTGCCCTGCAGCTTTTCCAGGTCTGGTGGAGCTGCTGGATAAGTGGGAGAAACAGGAAACTTCCTTTGCCACCTGTCAGAATAGGAAGTGACCCCTTTCCACCAGCACACTGGGTGACATTTCCTCTGAGGGGTCACCCAGTGCAATCCTCAGTTCCCTAGTGATGCCCCTGGTATCAGACACACTGAATGCTAGTACCACAGACAGGATGTTGAACTTGAGAATGGATCGTACTCTGACTCAGGTTTCAAGTTCATTAGATGGCCCATGAGCCTAGCCCCTGTCCTATTTCTTAACCTATCTTTCAAGATTCTTATATTGATAGGGGAACATTACCCACCTAGAGTTTACAGGATACAGTATAGAGTAATTATTAAATATTATGTACCGATTATACAGTGGGCCCTTGGTATCCGCTGGGATCGGGTTCCAGGATCCCCCATGGACAACAAAAATTGGGGATGCTCAAGTCATTATTATACATAATGACACAGTAAAATGGTACTACTTATACAAAATGGCAAAATCCAGGGTTGCTTATTGGAATTTATATATTGGGGGAATATTTTCAAGCCGTGGATGCTTGAATCTATGCATAAAAAATCTGTAGATATGGAGGGCCAACCATATAAGGTTATTTCATGGCCCAGGTATCTGTAGCTTGAATTACATCTCAGCCTTCTCTTCTTAGGGGACGGGGGGATGTATGGCATAGAACAGCCATATTCCAACATCCATATATAATTTGGATAAACTCAGAATATTAACTCTTCTAATCCAGGTGATTGGCTGCTGTCTCTCTCTCCTTCTCTTTTTAAGGAATGTAGTGGTTATGGCATCCAGAAGTAGCCATTATACTTGGAGGCTTTAATCTGGTCTGTGATCTGTTGACTAGAGAAGGGGGGGGGGGGGGATACCGAGAATTGGTGGATTATCTCCTTGCCATGGATATAGAAGCTATTGGAACCACAATCCTGCCAACCTCAAGAGCTGTTTGAGCAGGATGGTTGATGACCTGGTTAAACCAATTATTGAACTTCAAAGCCACTTTCATGTATCCTGGGAGGTTGTGTCATCTTTTCTCTGAAGCTTGTCCAATGACAAGAAATTTGGCACTCAGTGTTTCTTACAAATTTTCATTATATATAGTTACTTTCCATTGTTTTCTGTCCAGTCCACCCTGTTCAAATATTCTTAATGTGAGTTGACTCTACATGTGAGGGAGAAGAACACTGACAAGCACTCTAGTTTTTCCCCTTCTGGTCACCATCCTGAGCACTCTTCATGTGTTGAGGGTGATTACTGCAGCATAGAGCCTTCTATACTGTGGAGACTCTCTAGAGCATTGATTTTCCAGCATGTCACATTGGTATAGTTGGGCAATGAGATAGAAGCTCCCTCGTTTCCTTCACATTAATGAAGTGCCAGTGTGTATGGAGTGAAATCTCTGTGGATGACTGTTATCTCAGGTGTCCAGTTTTCATACTTCTTGAACTGAGCCAGCTAAGCCATAATTTTGTGACAAAAAAGGAGAAGGGAGAGGAAGCATGGCTCACACTGAACTAAGTAAAGGTCAGGGACTGCATGGATTTGTCAAGAACTGGCTGATTCTGTTGTTTAAAGCTCTTACTATGATTGTAATAATTTTGCAGTATTTTCTTCTTGAGCCATTCCTTATGCAAGTAGCTATAACTGCCTAGCATAGCCTTTCCCAACCAGGTGCCCTCCAGATGTGTTGGATTACTACTCCCATCATTCTTAGCTAACACGTCTCTAGTCACACTTATATGGAGGATACAGCTTAGGTGTTGAGGAAGGCTTTCTTGCCTATGTGGGGAGGGGTAGAATGAAAGATAACAAAGCTGAACACAGTATTATGGAGTTGACAATTGGAAATCTGTTACTGTGTCTTGGATGTTAGATTTATCTTTGTAGAGCAGCTCTGGTTGGATCTTACAGTTCTACTTAGAAAAATAAAATGTAACCAAACTTCAGTGTTTAATTTGGTTGTTGTTGGCTTTTTTTTTTTTTTTACATTATTCTTTTAAAGAGGCTGAACAGAGAGTACCAGCAGCACCAAAACCTAGTAGTCAGCCGGTGGGGTGAGTACGCCCTTCATAGAGAAAGAATTAGTAAAAACCAGACTACTAAGGCAGCACTATTGGTATGATTACAGAATCTACACAGGGGAAAAACAGCCTCAAAGATTTACTAAAACTATTCTCCTCCCTCTTCCTCTTTACAACCTGTTTTATGGCCTCTTGAGTACTTGCATAGGCAGAAGGAACTGTGGGAGAGGAGACATACCCTTGTCATTTATGTAGAGGGAATGAAATATTTGAAATTGACATTTTAAATTGTACTGTCTCTGCAACCACTCTGTCTTTGGACACCAATACTCCAACTGAAGATCTGGAGAGTTTCTGCATAGCTTATTTCTAACTCCTTAAAATGGACTTAAAAACAGTTGGTTTTGCATAATTTAATCAGAAGCAAATCTGAGGATCTTGGAGTGAGACCCCTTGCTTTGGCATGGTAATTCCCGCCAGATAAGATGTTAGGTCACCTGCAGTAGTTGTCCAGTATGCTTCTTCTCAGGTAGCATCCATGAAAAGTTCTCTGCTATGACAAGGCTTGTTTTTGAGGACAGCGCTGTTTTGAATTGCCTTTGATCCTCCACATGCACAAGTGACTTCATTGCATGCCTGATTTCTGATTTAAAAACATAGAGAAGAATAAAAAGTAATGCAAATGTGAACCACTTTTGTACATATTATGTAGTGCTACTCTTGGCAGACCAGCTCCCTGTTCTCGATATTTGTCTACAAGAGAAATTAAGTTGTTTTTGCTTTGAGAATGAAGAAGCTCAGATATTTCTGGTTTCCCCCTCAACAACCAGAGAGGTCCTTAGGTTGTTAGACTTTGAACTGCTCTGTTGTCCAAATAGAACATCATCATGTTAGTGCTGGGGTATTGTTTCAAAATCACAAGATCAATAGCCATCAAGAATGGGGGCACCACTGTACTGCCTTCCTGCCCTTTGGAAATGCAGCTTCCTGCCTCACTAAATATTTCCAGGTTGTTGGAAAAGCTACTGGCCATGTTGACTGGGGGGTGGTAGGTGGTGGTTCTTGGAGTTGTAATCCAAAGCATAAATTTTTCTAGGGTCTATTGGCAGTGGCTGTTTCTAAGTCCTATCTGGAGATGCTAGGGATTGAACTTGAAACCTTTTTAACTCAAAATAAATGCTTTACTTCTGACCTACATCCATTCCTGTGTATCAGATGAAACTATTTTCCACTTAACTGAACAATAATAAACAGTAAACTCATAAATCTACATACAGTATAATATGGCAAATATTTATGAATCACTCATTCCATTGTTTAAAACTTGTGTTTTTAATGATGTGCAGAGATGGAAATTGAAGATAGAAAAATGCTCCTTTGGAACTGCACTTTCCGAAGTGGCACCTTGAAACTATTTTAGGATCAGGCCAGATCTCTTTTAGCTCAGTACTACTTCATTGTATATTTCAGATATCCAAATATTGATACAGTGCTGTAGGCTATAGATGGACTGGCAACCTCTGGTATTCCTTGCCTAAGAAAACCCTATGAAATTAATGGGGTCATCATAGGTCAACAAGTGACATGCAGACAGGCAGGTGATGTGCGCGCGCACACACACACACACACACACACACACACAGAGAGAGAGGGAGGACATTCCTAAATATCTACAGAGGAGGGAAGGATGCAGATCTAATGACTGTAATCTGCTTTATTTCTCATGTGTTCATATCTAGCAGTATTTAGTCTCCCAGTTGGTTGTGTTTGTGTGGCAGTATGTTTTCAAGCAGTGCATTGAAGCTATCAGATGAAGTGCCACAAGTGCTGAAATATAAGAAACAAGTCAAAATGAAGGAATGAGGGAGGCTTAAATGAAAGCCAACACAAGCCAATACTTTTGCTTTAGGAATTATTAACATGTCACTAATTTCTTCCTTTTTTTTTAAACTTTCAGAGCCGTGTGTTATATATGAAACCTGCAAGACATGTTGCAATGGTCCTGAAGTTGCACTGAACGCACACCTCACCCCTATCCATTTTTGGGTGTTTGGTGTTCATAGTATTGTGGTTGATTGTTTTCCACACTGAGTGGGCTTGTTCCTTTATCTGTCCTTGTTAAATAAACAATCGAACAACAAAGATGTCGGATCCTGGCTCTCATCAAGACACTGGTATTAAGCCAGACTTATTGGAAAAAAGCAGCAGCCCAGATAACACTCAGCCCTCAGTTAATTTGGAAAGGAGAAACAAAAGTGGGATAATAAGTGAACCTTTGAACAAAAGTCTTAAGAAGTCCCGACCGCTTTCCCACTACTCTACTTTTGGTAGCACCAGCTCATTAAGTGAACATTCAGAGAAAGGTGCCCCTATAGCCAACGGCAATGAAGCAACCATGGATAAAAGCAATTCTACCTCAAAGCACAAAACCATCGCTGACATGCTGGGCAGATCAGATCTTTCTTCAGAAGGACAGAACATCTTGCAACAGTTTGCTCAGTCTACGGAGCTTCTCAAAAGAGTTGTCCAGGAGCACATTCCCTTGCCTAATGACCACGGGACGGGTATCTCAGACATGGAAGCTGTGTCGGCTGCTGAGACAATGAACAGCCCATCTGATTTTCCTTACCTGGGGGCTTTTCCTATCAACCCTGGCCTTTTCATTATGACCCCTGCTGGTGTATTTCTGGCAGAGAGTGCACTCCATATGGCTGGCTTAGCAGAGTACCCAATGCAGAATGAATTGGCGTCTGCCATCAATTCAGGGAAAAAGAAAAGGAAACGATGTGGCATGTGTCCTCCTTGCAGAAGACGGATAAACTGTGAGCAGTGCAGCAGTTGTAGAAATCGTAAAACTGGGCACCAGATTTGCAAATTCCGAAAATGTGAGGAACTTAAAAAGAAGCCTTCTGCTGCACTGGAGGTAATTGGTTTTGGTCAAGCAGCTTAATAACACCCCCCTCCCCAGCTCCTCTGTGTGGAACCACAGTACCACTTTATGAATACTGGATGTGGAAGTGTCAGGGGTTTGTATCTGTCACCAGTGCTTACCTTTTATATTCCACATGGCTCCAGTCTTTTTAAACATACCAGGTATACAGAGTTATTAGTAATTGGAAATGCAACTGTCTCAAATTGGCCTTCCTTTGTGTGGTGCTATGAGTAGCTCTCTTAAATCCTTATGTTCATGTTTTGCAAACAGCTGATAAAGTGGCCAGTCTGTGTCTGGACTATACTATCTCAGACTCCATCTGGGGGTTTATTATGATTGAATGTTTCTCTGCAAGGGTGGGCAGGGAGACTTGCTGCACATACAAAATAACATTTCAAAGAGATGGAAACTAGCTTAAATTTCCCCCTGATGATGCTAGTTTTCTGTTAATAGTTATAATGCTGTATATAGTGCTTTTGAAAGTTCTAAATGATTCACATGTATTATCTTGTTGCAATCCTTACTATTCTGTAAGATAGGTCAATATTATTTTGAAATTGCAGATGGAGGGCTGAATCAGAGAGTGAGAGTAACTCAGAGGAAGAGAACACGTGAATCAAGGATCTCCTGATACATTGCTTAGTTGTTTAAACTGCAGTCCTGTACTCTTTTCTTGGGGTTAATCTTTGCTGAACTCACTTTACAGTTCAAATGAAGTACATAGGATTGCAGTGTGTTACCCCTGTACCACACCAAGTCTGAATATGTCAGGTGTGTGTGCATTTCTCTTCATTGCAGAGTGTTGGAAGTCAGAACTGGTATAGTACAGATACAGGTGTACCACTTCAGACTAATAGATAGCCATCCATCCATTTACATTAAACATCTAGGAAGCAAAGTTTGTGTACTTAAAAAATACAGTATTAATAATCTTTCTGCATTGCTCAACATGATGTATGAGACAACATGGCCATCCAAAAACCAGAATTTGCTGACCTCAGAGGGTCTTTCTAGTGATCTTCACTGGCCAGTTACGATTTTTTTCACTATTTTAGATTGACATAAAGTTGCTTCAGCCTGAGATAAAGTTACCTAGTTCATTATTGTCTGTGACTCTTCAAGATTACAGGCAGAATTTGTTATAGCTAATTTATTCAAAATCCTTTTAACTCAAAATGAAAAGAGTTTGATCCTAGGAGCTTTTGCATGCAAAGCATTTGCTCTAATGATCTTCTGTCTATTTAGACCATTGGTGTTGGCTGATAGACATGTTTCTGTTATCTAGAGCACTCCATTATAGTTTGTAAGACTCAAGATGCTACCTGAGTGCTTTGAAACATACCTTATTGAGCAAAGAGTATGTGGAATATTAATGTCATTGACCAGGGTCTCCACATAACTATTATCATTTTTATGTTGAGACGACCCCCCCCCCCCCCATTAAATAGAGTGAAATTTTATTTTAACCTCTTTTGAGAGGGGTAATGGTAATCTCGCCCCATTGACCTTCCTTGCCTGATAGCTAAGATTTATGAAAACTGATGACCATAGCTATTATTTTGGCAAAGATTTCTTGTCAGTGGGATCTGACTTAGTAAGGATCACTGGAGCCTAAGCAGAGAGCAGCTCCAATAGTCATTTGAAGGGCTTGTTTCTAAACACAGTGATGTCATGACAAGTGTGTCATTGAAGACCTCAAATGCGAGAACAGGGCTTGATTAATCAGATGAGCCTGAAACAGCAGCCGAGAAGGTAGGGACATAAATGTTGCCAGTAAACAAAATTGCTAGGAATATTTAGTCCTCTGGGGCTGCAATGCAGAAATAATGCTGTTTGACATCACTTGAACTGCCATGGCTCAGTGCTGTGGAATTCTGGGAATTGTAATTTGTTGTGGCATCAGAGCTCTCTGACAGAGAAGGCTAAATGTCTTACAAAACTACAATTTCCAGAACTCTATAGCATTGAGACACGGCAGTTAAGGTGGTGTCACACTGCATTATATCAGCAGTACGGATGCAGACTAAGACAAAATATAGATTTTACTGTGATGATTTATCCAGATGAACAATGCTATGGGTTGGTTACTCCTCACTTTAGAGCTGCCAATAGGGGTTATTAGGTGGAGGCTATTCTGCAACACAGTTTACTCAATAGCTACTGTACACTCTCAGTTCCTTATTCTGATGCGCTACATATTTTTCTGGAGGAGAATGAATATATTTTCAACATTACACAATAATTTGCAGAGAGCAAATTTTGGGGAAGAATTATAAACTTCCAGAATTGGACATTCATAATTAAGAATGGGCAAAAACTTTCCCACCCCTTCAGATTTCTCCCTGGACCTCCATTCTCTTCCCCTTTAGCTGTTCCTCTCACCTGTGAGCCTGCCGATGTCTGTGGCACAAGGACAAAAAAATGCATTTGGGAGCTTGTAAGATTAGGAAATAACAGGAAGTAAGTAAAATGCTGTGGAAAGGGTTAAGCACTTCTCAGCTCCAAATTTCAGCCCCTAAACCTGTTTTTCTATAGAAGCAGCTATGTAGCATGCCTTTCTCACATTCTCTAGCATGTAAACAATATAGCCTTGTTTGAGGATTGTTGTACACATACAACTGAACTAATTCAGCCAATCACTTGGTGCTTTGGTTATTCCTGAGCTGTAAAGTTATCAGATTCCAGTCCAAAGAATGGTCATGCACTTTTAAAACCCAGCTCTGCAGCTAATGCAAATGAGATTGCTGTAGGTCTCTTTGCAATTGTCAAAGGTGATCAGTAAAACAAAGGGAGCCCAACAAGGAGGTGAAGAACATGGCCCACTTTAAACCCCAGTTATTGAGAAACAAAAAGCAAAGTCATCTGCTTCCATTAGCATGTAAGCTAGATTCTTTCTTTGAATGGTGCAAAGTGAGTTTTTTTGCATCTGCCTTAGTCAGTTTTCCTGCCTTGATCAATGTTTGATTATGATGGGGGTGGAAGGAGTGTGCACCACCTGCCTTTGAAAATGCACATTCCATATCTGGATTGTGACTCCTTTTTCTGGGTTACATATCCAGGGATAGCTGTGTTGGCCAGGTAACAAAGTACAAAAGCATCCGAAACCCACAAAATAGTGACACCTTTATTAGGAAATGCATAAAATACATGTTACAAGCTTTTGAAGAGCTACTGCATTCTTCATCAGGGAAAGGTATTAAAAATCATACAGGAGAAAAAATGACAGTGTAGCCACAAGCCTGCATTTTGTTATAATGTAGCTTTACTCAGTTCAGGTGTTATGCAAGGACATTCATGTAGGTAGGCAGAAGGAGGAGGGTCCTGCCTACATATATGTCCCTCCATAGCACCTGTACTGGAACAGCTACATCTTGACAAAATTCAGGCTTGTGGCTAACATTGTCATAATTTTTTTTCTCCTATGCAATATTAACACCTTTGCCTGATGAAGAAGCCAGTGGAGCATCAAAAGCTTGTAACATGTATTTTGTGCATTTTGGTTGGCCCAAAGGTATCACTGTTTTGTGGATTTGTGATGTTATTATACATCTCTCTGAGTTGTGCAGCTCCTAAAAAACCACTGTTTACATGATTGTAAGGCAGTGGGATATGTTTCTTTCAAAGGTAATTTCTAGTCAGAGATGGCTGTAGACATCATGGTACGAATTGAGGCAAGTGCTGTATCGTACGGAGAGTATGATAACTTACATTCTTATTAGCTACAGTCAAACTTTTTCAATTAGCATCCAATTGGAATGCAACCTTTGAGGAGGGAGGGGGGTTGATCTGGGTGCTAGAGATATGGGGGACTGGTATCTTTCAAATTCTGCTGTAATGCTAAATTATATTCTTGTTCTAATTTGCTGAGTCAGTGATCTGGAAAAGGGGAGAAGGAAAAGTCCGTCCCTTCTAAAGAGACCCAAAGTGAGTAGACTGCACAATGCATATTAGCTTAAATTATTTTCCCATTTTCTGTGTTGCATTATGGGAGTTTGTGGAAAGTCAAGTGACACAGCAAACCTGTGAATGGCCCCACTTCTTGATTTGTTTTCTGTTCTGTGATTGATGGGTCCTGTTCAATTTGGAACAAATCTGTTGTAAATCTGTGAGTTAGAACAAGCACCAGTCAAGTAGTGGCAGGCCTGTTCTAAGTTAAGACTTAATTGCTATGAGATAAATAAATGTAAAAATGATATTTTTTTGTTTTTAGTCTTATTTTATTTTTAAGGCTGCAATTCTTTGCATTTACTTAGGAGCTAACACAACTGGATTTTCTACAGATGAAATAGACATATGGTTAAACTGCTTAAGGAGACAGGAGCCTCTTTTTCATAATGGTTACCTTGAACAGCAAATAGATATTTTGGCTTATGTTACAAGTAAAATTGTCATACTGTTGAAAGATGATGCTGGGGGGTGGGGGTGGGCAGTGGGATTTCAACTACAAAATAAACTCATTTGGCTAGTGAAACAAGTTGTCTAGGGGATTTTCAGAGCTAGTCACTTGAGAGGGATACCAGAAAGACAAATAGCAATGAAAAATTACATATTATTATTAAAGATTTCTTCTATCATAGTTTTGCCTAATACTTTTGAGCTCTCACTCATTACCTTCTGACAATTCTGCTAGTGCATCACATTGGCTCTAACACTTCTCATGTTTTCCTCAATTGCATTTTTAGTATTAAAAAGAACAAAACAGTGAGTTTGCAGTCAAAATCAGACCCTCAGTAGATGCAAAGGTGCCATCTGAAAGAGCAACCCTGTGTCCTCTTCTCACTCTTCCATAAAGTGATAGTACACCCAGTCCCAAATTGAACGTTTCCCATAATTGGTTGGCCATGTGAAGTCTTTGGGCCCACGAAAAGTCTTTGAGTGTTTCAGAGGTTTCAGTGATCCTGCCTGGGAAGTGAGTGTATTTTGTTGTTGTTGTTGCACGTATAGGAATGGAAGCAGTAAGAATGAGATTCATAGAGTCCTAAGGCTCATCAAACTCCTTTATCCCAAACTGGGTACAGTTTTTGCACCTCCAGTTGTCTCAATGTCTCTGCATGCCTCTGGGGTTCATGATGGGGGGGGGGCTTTTCACCACATTTCTGGCCCTCCAGGCAGGGCTTAACTTTTAAAAGCCCAAATGGTATTTCTTTTCCCAAACAGGAAGTCACTGACCAGGAAGAAAGGTCCAGACAGGCCTGAAACTGGCAAGAGCTCAAAAAATTGCCCCCAAATTAGTTAAAATGGGCTGTAGTTCTCTCTGCACCAAGATCTCAGGAGCATTGTGGGGCATTTAGAAGCAAAAGAAATTTCAGAGATCCCAAATTTGTGGAAAAGGCAAATAGGGGAAGTGCAGCCTTCCATGTTCCTGGAGAGTGTGATGTGTGCCCTCCAACACCTGGGAGTTGCTCACCCTGATGGTGTCAATAAGAAATGGAGGTCATAAAACTGGACAGAATATGGCTGGGGTAGCCCACTGGGAAACACTTACGCCTTGGAAAACAGCAGGTATTCCTTTGAGAGTTCCATTGTGGGTCTTCGTGGCCACAACAATTTGGGTGGAAAGGGGACGGCTATTGGTAAACCATTCATCCAGCCTTGAGCTAATGAATATGGGGCCTACAATATGGCCCCCTAGTGACTTACCTAACAATACCCTCCCCCTTTCCCCACCACATACCGTGAAGGGATCCCAGCTCTGTGGCATAATACTTAAAGCCTACTTGAAATAATAGATACAAAAATGATATATGTACTTCTGGCCTGGTTTTAACTATAGCCACTCAGAGAAAAGGGAAGATACATTGCATACACATGTGCTGAGAGAATAGTGAAATAGACAAACAGAATATATGAGACATGAACCAGTAATTTCATTCAGGTAATTGTCAGGTCTCCTGATCTCTTCTTGTTATGTGATGCCTCATAATCTGTTATCTTGCCCTTCATCCCATTTAAAGGGTGTTTTCTCTCTCTTACACACCGTGATCATTAGAGAAATTGGCAATGCCTGCTAATTATTTCCTTGGGATGCCTTGTTCTCAATCCTCTGCCCAAACACACACACTCCATCCCATGCATCTCAACTGCATTGTTAACCAACTAATAATGTAAATTAGGCTTTTCCCTATAGTGACTGAAATCACTATGCAGAATTTGTAGTGATTCAAATTTGCTTTGTGTTTAAGTAAGTTCCATCTAAGGGGAATTCAGGGGAATCTGCTCCCATCCATTAGAATGGCATACAGATTCAGTGGATCATGCCTCAGTGTTGCTCAGATTTAAGCTGTCTCTCAGATTTCAGGATCTGCTACCACCTCACTGTAAAGCGTTCTCTGCTCTAAATAGCTACTTGTTTTGACTCCTAGCTCATTAGAACTTCTGAAAAAGCTTTTCTGCCACTTAAAATAAGCAAAATAGTGTACTTTGAGGTCCTCCTGAAGTCTGAGGTTCTCTAGGCATGACCCAAGGCAACCTGAGAAGAACTGGAAATTGGCCTATTTCTGCATTTCTAAGTTTCAGCTCAGATGGACAGTTTGCTTCATCTAGCTTCTTTGGAAAGGAAACAGAGGGAAGAGGGAAGTGTGATGAGGTGTAAAACACTGAAGGTGAGATGGAAAGTATAATATCAAGGATGAAAACCTTGATACCATCAAACATATTCAGGAATAGCTATGTTGGCCCTGCAGCAAAATACAACAAAATCACAAACTTACAAAACAGTGATACCTTTACTGGGCCAGCTAAAACGTTAGAGTCACAGACCTACATTTTGTCAGAGATGTTACTGCTGTTGTCAGTTAAGATGATCTGGAGGGGTATCAGCACTCCATGAAAGAATATGTAGTCAGTTATTATATGGAAGGGAAGTGACTCCACACCAGATTTTTTCATACTTCCCAAGGTCAGTGTAAATATGTAGGATGTGCCCCATGTCCTGAAGAGTGTCCAGATGCAATGGAAAGGTGGAGAGCCTCCATTCTTTCAACAGTATGTAGAAGAGCACATTTAATCAAGTACAGCATTACATGCATAGGTGAACAAAACATATCTGTTTAAAGCCTTTTTTAAAAAGACAAGTACTAAATGCAGCAGTTCTCTCCATTGTTGCATGGTGTATCATCTAGTATATAACTTGAAAAGGGAGTAACTACTTTTTGATCAGTTGGCTATTAGGTATTTGTCAGGAAAGGTCAGTGTAAATGCCTGCTTACAAACCAAAGAATTGACCTATCCAGTGTCTTGAGTGGATCTACACTAGCTAGTTATGTCAGTTGGTTTACAAGTTAACTGGCCTGGCTCAGTTCAGACAGATCCCGGGATTTATAGTTTACAGAGGCAAAATTCTTTGCCAGATTTCTGTAGCACATTATTTTGAACTGCAGCCCTAGAGCTTCAATAGAGAAGTCTTAAGCAACCCACCAAACTGTAAACACAAGGATTTCATAGGATGGAACCATTGCAGTTAAAGTATATTAGCTGATAATAACTGACTGTTTTAGAATAAAATGAAGCAGTCATTTCTTCCAAGGTCTGAAATAACTATGTTATCATGAAGATAAGTCTGCTGAGCTGGACATTACAGGGAGTACTAAGTACAATTCCTAACTTCTCATGGTAGGTGTTGAATTATCCAGCTTTTCTCACAAAGTAACAACATTTTCCAAGTAGTATGCTTAAGAGTATTTCTGTCTATTTCCAGAGAGCATTGCAACAGTGCATTACCAATTATGTGCCACACTCCTATGTATAATAAACTCTTCTATATGTCTTTAACCTCACCCCATCCTCACCTCTCCTTGATCACTTTTCATAGCCATTGCCACCCACTTTATTAACCATACTTAAGTCTTGGTTTTCTTCCTCTTCCTTCTCTCCCTACATCTCCCAGCCAAACACATTGTGTTGACAGATTCTGCCTCTTTGTCTCCTCATGCTCAGGTCATTCCCCACCTCACTTACTGCAACTGTCTTTTGATCTTTCCCTGCCTGTTCACTTCTATCCAAAACACAAGTGCACAGTTTATTTAGTTGTGCTGTTGATACCATATGACATCCTTCCTCAAATCTTTGGGCTTTTGTCGAAAACACAGAATGTTCAGTTTGGGTTATAGCTTCCCAAATACCCAAGACAGCATGAACACTGTCCACTGCCTAGGTTGACTGGAGGAATTTGAGGCATTGTGGTCTGCAAAAGTAATTTTTTTCAGACTTTAGGCATCTCATCTCCTTTAATAAACACATTCTTATGTGGTGCTATCTTCTCTCCCTTCAAATTCTTCTCTTGTTGATTCCTTTGCCCTAGCCACACTTCAGGATTTGTTCCTAATTGTAACTATGCTTCCTCTGTTCTGTGTTGTCTCTTTTAGACTGTAATTCCCTTGGGACAGAGAAATATCTTCTTCTTTTTGTATGAAACTTGGAATATCATCAGATATGGTTGCTTCTTTGTTAAAATGGAATGCATAATGATAAAGATATTCCAGAAAATTTCAGTTCTCTGTTTTTTGGTTTTAAACAAAATTTACCTGGGGTGGTTTCACACAATACAATTATAGAACTGTGGTTCCACTTCAGCTGCCATGGTTCCATCCTGTGGAATCTCCGGAGTGAACTCAGTATTTTAGATGAGGCCTAACCTGTGCAGAATCTGTGCATTTGTTTTTTGTGGCCTAAATGTAGACTATTGTATTTGTCTCTATTGAATTTCATTTTATTAATTTCTGCCCAATTTTCTAGTTTATCTAGGTTCTTCTTCCCTCTACACAAACCTCCAAACAGCTTCATTTTTATATACCGCTTCATACTGAACTTAACAGTGTCTAAGCGGTTTACGACTGTGAACTAATTGCCCCCAACAAGCTGCTGGGTACTCATTTTAGCGACCTTGGAAGGATGCAAGCCTGAGTCAAGCTTGAGCTCTCATAGCTGGGATTGAACTCGCAACCTTATGGTTTTGAGTGAATGGCTGCAGTACAGGCATTTAACCGCTGCGCCACCAGGGCTCCAAACCCACAAATCATCCTTGCTGGGTCATACTAAGGTCCATCTAATCCAATATGGTATTTTCAACAAGAGTCAACCAGATGTCTCTGCATCTTGCAAATGGGGCATCAGAGAACTGAGAGGAATTAAGAAGCATACTACCTTTGAACTTGAATTTCATCAGTTTTCCTAGTTTGTCCATCTTTCAAGTAGACATCCTCTTTGATAGACATCTTTAAGAGATAATGAATGTTTCTGTATAGACTAGAAGGTGAGTCCTTCCAAATGTTTTGGACTGCATGCTCCTCTTCATTGGCCACAATGAGTAGGGTGATGGCAGTTGTAGTCAAAAAGATCTGAAAGGAGCCAGGTTGGGGAAAAGTGCACTGGGTGTTATTCAGAATATTTTGCAGAGTGCAAAGAGATTTCAAAACTTGCATCTATTTACCATTTATACCAAAGGAGCTGAGTAGGTGGCCTGCTTCTAATTTTAGCAGTGCTCTGATTTCCATGGTGTGCTAGCTGTGTAAAAGTGTCTTGAAGTGCAGGATTCACTTGGTGGAGATTCATGGACAACAAGAAGCCAAGGAGGACCTTGTGAAGGAAATAGGTGTTGTTTAGCCAGTTGAAGTGGAAAAAGTGCCTGTCGATTTCCGCATTTGATTTGGTAGGTGTCTGGCACTTTATTGTTCATTAGGCACAGCAGAAGGTTGAGGGAGTCAGTGACATTGTATTGGAACAGTGAAGGGTAGAGATAGCAGTTGGCAGAGTATCTGTAGTACTTCATTTTTAATAAAATTTAAGAAATGACTTTCTCAAAGGGCCATTTTGCTCCCCCCAGGAACTCCCCACCATTAAGGCAAGCTACTGAAGGTTAAGAAGTGATTCATTTCCACTACCGTAACAACTATATATATGTATATAGCAGTGATAGGTCAGGAACAAGTAGGTACAAGGAACCTGTAGGGTCTTGATTCACTGTGAAATAATGGTGCCCCACTGTAAGTCAAGAGAAGAGCTCACAGCAGGATTTTCAGCTAAAGAACAAGTTGTCATAACTGTTCTTTGCTCAGTGGAAAATAAAAAAATCTTTCCTTGCCTCAGGTTTGCAACCAAGTAGATACACATGATAGCCGGCAACCTAGAGACTTTGACTTAAATCCAATTGTAACTGTGACAAGTGTAGGCCCATTGAATCAGTAGGATTTCCATAGGTGTTGGTAACTGCAGATCCCAGGATTCCATAGGATGCAGCCATGCCATTTAAAGTGGACTCGACATGCTGTAATTGTGTAATTCGAGTGGCCCCCTGGTTAGGAGGTTCCCTGATATGTGTAGCAGAAATGTGGGATTTTTGGACAAATCGGATCAGATTATTTTAAAACTGTAAATATTAGTTCTAGGCTATGGACCTAACCACCTTAAGCAGTATCTTCCACTGACTTCAGTCTAACATCCATTTTAAAATGCATAGGATCAGGCAGTTAGTTTAACAGGCTTAAACTGACTGCCTGTGAAATCTTTGAATATATTTGAATTGATCAGTTATTGTTTTTATGGTGGCTTGGTAGTTTTGGGGGTAAAAACAGTTAGCTGCCCTGTGTGTGGCCAAGGTGTTTCCAATGCTGCATTTGCCACATTCTGAATGTTTATTTTTTAGATGCAGGAGTTTCTTCACTCCAATTATGTTTTGAATGTCTAGCTGTCCTTCTTCACCTCTGTTTTATTTTTGAATGGTACATAAAGAAGGTATCCACTGCTTCAGCTGGTGTTTCTGAATGAAAACAGCTTAGAGTTCAGGCTTTGACTGTAGTCCTATTTATAGTGTCATATTACATTGGGCTCTTCCACACTAAAAATTATAGCACTATGATTCCACTTGACTGCAACATTAAGGAGAGGCATTTATAATTCTCAGCCAGGAAACTCTGGTGCCTCAACAAACTAGAAACTCCCAAGATTCTATATGATGCAACCATGGAAGTTAAAATGGAATATAGCTCTATAATTGTGTGCTGTGAAACAGCCTGTTGACTAAGCCAAATTTTGAATTGTACATGACACATTGATTTAAGGTATGCTCTTTCAAGTGGGCTTTTATCCACTCCACTGCAATAATTATTTTAAAAATGATTATTTTTGTACTGAAGAAGGTGGAAAAATAAAACAGCAGCTGTAAAAGAAGAGAGGATTTTTAAAGAACGTTTAGTATGTGATGCCATTTTATCCTGAGCATTTTGTGCAATGAATTATTTTACATTACTGCAGTTTGCTCAAAGTGAAATCATAAGAGATGTTACCTAATCTATAAAGATCTCTTTAGTCATTGAAAAGAATCCTAGTTTTTCCTAGACCTCAAAGCGTGGTGTAACACTTTGAGAAGCAGAATGACTGGAGCATTTCAGTGAAACAACAATATTGAGGGCAAGACAGGAATGTGGCATCACTATGGATTTAAATTATTGCTATTTGCCACCACTGCAACAAGAATCATTCTCTTTGAAATTCTAGAAATGCTATAAAGACCTGAAACACACAGGCCAAATGACACGGATTCTGGCTTCATTCAAGACATAGCATTCAGATTATGCATGCCCCAAACGCAGCTGGAAGCTGCACCAAGCCTGTGGCATCCACAAAGAACCGGGCCAAGAAGGACGGATAGAATCTGTTCCTTCCAGCAGCCTGGTTTAGGACTGCGGCAGGAGCCTAGATTGGGACCATGCACATGTGGTTACTGCGTTCCTGGTGCAAACCGCATGGCGCAGCCTTGCACCAGTCTGTTCAGTCCATCTGTTTTGAGCCTTTCTATAGGCACTCCATCTTTTAAAAAAACAACAACACTCCATGTTTGTACTTTTTGGTGGCAATTTCATGGACCTTTCCTCCCAATTATGTGTTTGGCAAATGAACCAAAGAGACACAAACTGAACTATTTGACAGGCCAGCTTGGAACTGTGAAGGAATATTGTTTTCCCTCCAAATACTGCAACTTGCACTGAAAGTCAAAGTTGCAAAATTTCAGTCTAGCTGTGGTCTCCCCACTTTAAAAGCTAGAAACGTAAGATTGAAAGCAAACTCTCACACTCATACAGTGTCAATAAAAGAAAGGCTTACTATGTCTGTGGAAGACACATATGCTCCAATTCTGGCAAAACTTTTGTACAAAAGGAATTGTTCAGTTGAGGACCAGTCTCTAGTGATACTTGTCTTCCCCATCTCTTAGGTTAAGATGCATCTTAATTAATATTAATAAATGCCAACCAATGATATTGAACTTTACTGCCACCAGCAAAAGCAGGGAATTTTAGTACTTCAAAAGGGGCAAAGCTCCTCCCTCAGCAAAGCCCATATTCCTGTCAAAGGGTTTGTAATTACTCCTTTTGTCTGTTGAGTTTTGTTTGATTGAAGAGATGATGAAGTAATTTTCCAAAGCTAGTTTTGCTCCAGCCCTTTCTCTCATTCTCCCTTTCTCCTGTTTGCCCTCCTAGATTGTAAAATCACAGCCCCTCTTAACAGGGCCCATACCCTTGGAAGAGATTGGCATGCTATCCCAGAGGTTTCCCCAATGTGATACATTACATGTGCATGGGGTCTATTCATGGGATCTGTTAGGCCAGCACAATAAAATTCTCTGTCTGAGATCCTGTCTTGTCAACATAGCTATGAGAACTTGCATAGTTACATGTGACAATGCCACCCCACCCAAACGTACCTTTGCAGTCTGGCAGCACCCAACTGAAATGTTTCCAAGATGCTGCAGATCAGGATACTGTGGAATAATGTCTGCAGCCCTCCCCCAGTTATGGGGCATATCAAGAACAAGCAACTGAAGAGACCCCTTGTGGTCCTGCCACAACTGTTTGTTTCAAACATGAATCCCCAGCAGTTTTGAGATCATAAATCCAGCTTACAATTTCATAACTGCTGCACAGGATACCAGCCAATATCTGTCCTTAATTCAATCCATAGTATGCCATCATCTCTCATGGTTATCTTAGGCAAGGGTGGAAAGAAAATAGATTACAATGTAAGGGTAGATCAGAGTTTGCAGGAAATCATTAGGGTTTCTGAGTCCTGCCTGATTAAAAACCCATCCCCATTAGGTTACTAAAAGAGGTCTTCAGGGAAGACCAAGAACAGATTAATTTGATCAAAGGACTTGTGAGGTTGATTCTGCTACTGATCAAAAATCCTTAGACCCTTTCACATTACTCAGTTATAGTACTGCAATTCCAATTTAACTACCATGGCTGCATCCTTGGGATCCTTAGGTTTGTAGCTTGGTGAAGCACTAGATAGAATTCTAAATATCTGTCCCTAGATTGCAAATACTGTACCAAGATTCCATAGGGTGTTGCCATGGTAGTTAAAGTAGAATCATAGCACTAGAGTTGTGTAATGGGAACAAGCACCCTGTCTCCCACCTGAACACTACTGTATGCCTGATACTGTTTGGTAGATTGTGAGTTTATACTAAACATACAAACACCGCAAAGTCTTCTATCTCTTTTATTTCAGTCTAAGATGGCCACTGTCATCATTCATGTACATTTGTTGTGCCACTGGAGTGCCCAAAATGGCATCCTCATGTGATTTTAGTAGATTACAGATGACCTGATTCCAGTACCTTGAGTTTTGTCCAGAGCATGTTGACATGCTAAGTGCTACATTCTTAGGTACTCACCCTTTTCTAAGTGGAAAAACTATTGTGTCTTCATTCTGTCAGAGGATGAACAAATTTCTCCTCTCATATCTTTTGAGAGAGCAGCCACTTATGAACTACTACTGTGTTCACATAAAGAGACATTAGACCACTTCTCTCCCAGCACCTCTTCAAGAATTTGAAGGGTATTTGTGTGTATCTGAATGACTGAACCAAAGAAATGAGGGGCTCTACCAGAAATCATCAGGTTCTTGATATCTAAGAAGATATGGGTGCTAGGAATAAAAATTCCTTGGACAAAAACTGTAAGTGGAAAAAATTGGGAGAAGAGAAGACTGTAATTGGAATGACATATATATAAGATGGCTAGATCAAACTCTGAAACATGAAGCACTCCAGCTGAAAGATGGGGCATCTACTGTGATGTGTTATTCTAGATGTTCCTCAAAAGAGGCAAGCTGCTGAACTCTGCTCAGGGCTTATTCTTCTCCTCATCATGTGTCCCTGTTCTGTTCTCTTCTGTTTCTGCAGAAAGTGATGCTTCCTACAGGTGCTGCATTCCGATGGTTTCAATAGGAACAAGAATCCCAAAGCTTTGTCATCCAGTGCAATGTCACTGCTTGCTTGTGTTGTCTCAGGCAAGGAATTTTTTGGCGGAAATGAATGGATGCGCCTGTGTCTCCTTTAGAACCAAAAATATTTTCTCACAGATTTCATTCCTGTTTTTTTTAAAATATTTTTTTGACATTTGTTTAACATCTTTGAGTACTAGTAAAACAAACATTAACTGCTTTTCAAATAATTTTTAAAAAAGAATCCATAAAGTACCAAGACGTAATAGAATATGGACAATCAATCAAATTATTTTCCTGTGTTTTGGTGTTGATGTTGTTTATGTGTGGAAGATGCAGTTCTTGTGTAGAGAATGTAAATTTACAGTAACCTTTTAAATCTAGTTACTAATAAGCACTACTGTAATTAGCACAGCTGTTTACTCATTCATATTTTTGTTTGATTAATTTCCATCATTAAAGAAAAATAGTGTGGCTAGTTTCTAGAATGCCTCAACTTCATGTTTATAAATGAGAATATGTTTAAAATAAAGTAGTCTCCCTTTCCCTAACCATACACATAAGATAAGGTTTAATCAGCAAGATGT
>NC_056525.1:137104576-137118380 GCF_019175285.1 Sceloporus undulatus | reverse complement strand
TTGGTATTAAAAAGTGAAAGTGTACTGCAAAACTGGCAAGTTTTTTTTAAAGTAAAGCAAAATAATTATTATGTTTAGATCAGGAAAAACTGCACTCTAGAATAAACCCAGAACTAATTGCAATGATTCTCTTTTAGAAACCATTTGAAAACGTTACTGGAAATAAAATATAACCTGTTGCAGAACCTCTACTGAAAACAAGTATTTTTGTTCTGTTTAAAGCCCTTGTCTCCTGCTTTCTCACCATCACTAACTGAAAGGCTGTTTGTAATGTTCTAGCAACTCAAGCTGTTTTGTGAATAAAAATGAAAGCATGTTTTGTCTCCTGGTTTACATCTCTATTATTCTGTCCACTTTGGTTGCATGCAGGATCTTCATTTTTGCTTTGTCCGAAGTGAGTGCTGAATGGGTGAAGATGCCATACACCAAAAAAGACTTCTGAAAAATGTATACAACATTTTCAGTGTTTGCATTAAATGACATCAGAAGATTTAAAGTGAGGGATGCTTTAGTTCTTTGAGGTTTTTGTTAAATCTCTGTTCTAAATCTTTAATAATACAAACAGAACAATCAGAAACTAATATCTTCCAGCGTTACTGATAGTTGAACACGTTCTGTATGTATATAGCGTACAGAATGTCAGCCCAATACAGCTGCTGATCAGCTGGAATGAAAAGCAAACAGCCAAACCTTTGGTAACTAGAGTGTTTGCTGTTAGCAGAAAGCTAATAAGTCTAGAATTGGAAATCAAGATAACATTTATGTTGGTAAATTTATTGGAAGAACAGCTGTCTTAGGCTACATGATCAGATATGCCTTAAACCACATGAGCAGCAAAGGGCTGCAAAAGGAACAACTTCAGTGTTGCTGCCAGATACAGCACTGGCAATGGAAGGGTAGAATTTGGAACTATGGTCACAGTCCAGCTTTCTTTCAAAGCTGCTCTCACTGAGCTCCCTCTAATCTAGTTTGACTGTTCTTAGTTGTCTCTTTCCAGTAGGGAATTGTAATAAAGTCATTAATCATTTTAGAGTATAAAACACAAAATACAGTGAATCACTTACCAGGGATGGGAAATAACAGAGATATCCTGGCCCCAGCCCATTATGACATGTCATTCCAAATCTGATGTTGGGTTTAAAAAAATTTTCTCTCTTTGAAAGTGATCGCCATACTGGATACTTTAGGTATTTTGCACCTAACAAGGCACTCTCATTAACATAAAAATATGGTTGTATTTAAACTTGTGTTTTGTCAATAAAACTATTAGGTGAATGCTTAAGAGATGGAATATATTCTTTTAAAACTGAAAGTATGAAGGGAGAAATGATCAATAAAAACAATTTTGTGTTGAAATTGTCCTTTAGTTACTACAGACATCTCACTGGTTCAAAGAAGGTACAAAATATGGTTGGATTTGTAAGATGATGATGGAGAAAATCTATATCTCAAGACCATCCAGGAATACTCATTACCTTTCAACTGTGCTGCCACTCCCGAGTTCTTCTTTTTCACTCTCTTCTATGTCCTGCTGGTGTGCAGGAACAAAAACAAAACTTTAGGCCACCAGAGATGCCAATTTACAGCATTGTCTGAGGAAAACACTCTCAGAAGTAGGTAACAGTAGCAGAGTTCAGTTTAAGTAATGGCAATCCTCTGACCACTTGAATAAACTCCATTGCATTAGGTAGGCATGAGAGATATAACCCAGGTGATGTCAGACTGCTGTGCCCCTTTCCATTGGCTATGCTGGCTAGGGCTCATGGGAACTGCATGCCAATAGCAGGTGAAAAGCCATGTTTCCCACCCCTGTGTAAGAGAAATATATACTATATTAGTAGCAATACAAATTGCTAGCAATGCAACACTACCACCACCCAGCTCCTCTGGCCAATTCTGGTTTTGCTAAACCACTTTAGCAAGCAACTTGTTTCATGCCACTGATTTCTGCAACTGCTAAACAAGTGCAGAATTTGTGCTATTTCCTGAAGGAAGGCTGAGAAATGTGTGGGCAATGTGTGGTGCTACAAATGTGCAGATTTCCGAATTCACAGTTCCTTGAGACAATTTAGAGTATCTTCATACATACAGTATTTTAAAATCTGTTATTATGCTGCAAGCCTGCACATCTCAGGCTAAAGGATAGGGTAGATTTCAATGAATATTCCATATTCTAAAGAGCTTGCAACTTGATAGAAAATTAGTGACAGTATTTATTTCAGTCTGTAATATACATATTTTAGAACTCCAAACAACAGAGTCACCTCAAGCAACTTTCAAACAGACTAAATCAGGAGCATAGCAGTATAGAAGAAATTCTCAAACTGCTCCTGCTATTTGTAACAGATAAGTCCAAGATTTTGCAATAATACTGTATGCTAAAAGTTTTTCATGGAATCATAAAGCTGGCAGACTAAACTACCAACAGGTTTCTAAAATCTCCTTAATAAGCCTCTTGAACAGAGCAAGGCCATTAACATCCCCTTTTCTCCATCTCCTATCACAGTTTCAGATGTGAGATGCCCTTAGAGATTTTCAAATCGTGAATGGCAATACGTTCAAAGTACTTACTGGGCAATGTTTTGGTTTCTGCAGATTAAAATTTAGGTAGCCTCTTCTTTCCAGTTTGGCTAAGCAGCTTTAAAAGTAATAATTAGTTGTAGGTCAAAGATTCCCAAATTATTAATTACAAACATAGTTACATTTCTTAACAATTGCAGTTGCAATTACTCTGCAAAGGGGATGAAATTATGTCCCTCAGGTTATACTTTATGTAGTTATACCATAGTTGCTGAGGAGCATAATTAATTGCAACTGTCTAGATATTTGTAACTAGTTACTCCCAAGCTTTAATTCATAATCTTCATCCTGAAATATTAACCCTACTCTGAAATATATGTAAAGGGATACAAGAAATGTATCAAAACATGCTTGTTTTTTTCCTTCAGATACAGCCTTCGTCATGGAAACTGGCTAATGAAATCAAAACCTCTCAGAGATACTAGCTTGAAGTGCCCAGGATTTTGCTTGCTAACCAAACATGTTGGATGTTTCCTCCTATCTAAGAACTGTGCTGAAAACTCAGTGCCATGTACAGTATTATAAACAGTTGTAAGTTTTCAACTCCTGTTGATTGGCATAGGAGCGGGAAACCCTATGAACTTACTTAATAGCGTGGAAGGTATTTGTACACAAACAAAATGAAAAGATGCTAGCACCTGACACTGCTTCTGTGCTCCTGGAAGTGTGACATTCTTTGCCCATGTAACAGAGAGAGCTTTGCTAGTGGAGGAACCCAGTGTCCTGATTTCAAGAGCAGACAGTTGGAAGCCTCTTGAAGTCATAAGCAGGGCCTTGGAGATGATGGACATCCCTATCTCTTACCGGCATATGGTAATCAGATGGACAATCTCTAAATATAGAGCCTTGCTCAGCTTGAATGTCTAATCCTTTGTTGAAGCCGGTTCTTACCACCGCGTCATGTGGCAATGAGTTCCATCAGTTACCTTGTATTGTCTGGACCACTTTTTGTCAGTTCTGAGTGTTATTCTAACCCATTTTTGAAGCAGCTATGTTTCCCAAAGCACTGTGCAGGGCTTAAAGCACTCTCTGAGTAGGCATGCTGTTAATGATATATATGCAGATATGTCTCTTTTTGGATGGGGCACAGGGTGCTTATCTCTAGCTCTTTGTGCCTCATCCAAAACTCCCTCCCTTGCCAGCAGCCCTCAGATTCTGTGGAGGACTGCGGCCACCACTGTTCACCAATTAAAGGGGATGCTCTAAAGGAGGGGGATACGGCTGATCTGGACTCCAAAGGGAAAGAAAAGGAGGGTGCACTCCATCTGTGAACACAACCTCATTTCTCTTTCCCCGTTTCCCCAAAGGGGAAACAGTGACTCTGTCTACTCACTTCCTCCCACCACCATAAACAAATAAAAAGTTCTGTAAAATGGCAGGGCATTTCTTGAGGAATGGGTAGCCTTACTGGTGTGTTCCTTTTGTTAAGAGGAAGATAAATCATGCAACAGGTAGGTGCTGAGCCTCTAAAGAGATTTATTTATATTAAAAGATATTTAAAAAACAGTTTACAGCAAAGTACTGCAAATGTCAAAGACTGTCATTCTCACTGCTACATCCCATAGGGCAATCACAATTCTGGTGTGAGTGAGTAGGAGGTTTCTGAGCTTCCCACTGGCAAAATCGTGCACTGGACATACTAAATAAGTGATATTCCAGAAACAGAAAAGGTCTGGATTTCTCACAGCAGTTGAGTAAGAATAACTGGATGTGGGAATGGAGTCATCCAGAAAAATGCTCAACTGTGCATGCGCCAGAGCCAGGTCTGGTTCTGCATCCAGTTGTAATTCTGCACCGCCAATGTGTGTTTGCACAACAGCTTGCAGACTGTTGCCTCTAGGTGCTACAGGGTTTGTAGCTGACGGTACGGTGTACCTTTTTTCTGCCTGCACAAAACCCACAGATTCCCACTAATGCAAACTCAGTTTGTCCATTTTGCCCAGATAGTCCTTTCCAATAGCAGAACTCCAAAGTCTCAGGTAGAGGGGAGTCCCACCACCTGCTAACCACTCTTTCCCCCCAAGGATATGAAGGATTGAAACCAGGATCTCTGGCATGAAAACTATCTGCCAGCAACTGAGCTTTAATACCCTCCCACTGTATGAAACTTTGAAGCATCTTCAGAGGTTAGTAGAGAATTAACATATCTGGTAGATCAGTGGATTTGACTGGTCTCCCTTTTAGTCTAGAATAAACAAAAGCAGGTCTGAGTACTCAGGTGTTTTTCCAATCCCACAGTCATTTGAAAACGCAAAGAGGGGCAACAGCCATTGATGCCCCAGGATAATTTGGAGTCTGAATCTGGAGGATGCACCTGGATCTGTTGTCTGGAGCCTCAGAATGGCCTTGGCTAAGCTCATTTATAGCTGGCAGTAAATTATCCCTGCTGGCCTCATTAATTCAGCATAGTTTACTTAGGGTGGAGAAGAGTGTCTCTCTGGTGTTTCTGTTCCCTGCATTTTAAATTGTTTATGCATAACAGGGTGCAGAGCTTTTGTCTCCTCCTCCAAATCTGCGGGTGCTGTCTAGGATGAACCAAGTTCTCTTTCTGTCACAAAATTGCTACCAGACTCCTCTGGAACTCTTTTCTTTCCTGATCCAAGGAACCCTTCTCCAGGTAAGATATGAAACTGCCTTCCACTTTCCTCAGCATGGTCATTTTGGCCCCAGTGAGTCACATCATTTCACTATATGCCTAAAGTACAGTAGACTGGCTTCAAAGGTGAATTCCAGATTGATTTGCTCCGGGAACTGTTTGTCTTTTTGGCAGTCCGTGGTGTTCAATTCCCAGGTTGGCCATGAAACCCACTGAGTGATCTTGGGCAAGCCACATGCTCTCAGCCTCAGGGAAAGGGGAACTTCCTCTGAACAAAACTTGCCAAAAAAACTCCATGATGGTCTCCATAAGATGGAAACTACTTGAAGGCACACAACAACAACAGCAACAACAATGGTGTCTGCAGAACTCTCCATCACCACATTTCAAATGAGCTCATCTTTCTGTCAACTTTCTTCACTGTCTAACCATACATAGAAATGGAAATACCATGGCATGGATGATTCTGGCATTGGCATTTAATAATATAATAATATAAAACTACACACAAGACAACAGCAATTATAATATCAAATATATGGGCTGGAATTCACTAAAGCAGTTGGGAGTGCATAATCTAGAGATACGCATTTGTGGCTGGCATGTATTTATAATCCTTATGTTGTCACTAGTTTAGGCAATATGTAGGAACTGTGAAAGTCCTCTGATCCACAGTTACTGGGCAGCAGCCACTGTGAGTAAACCAGGAAGCAGCAGCTGATGTTCTCAGCCCTCAGCAAGCGATCTCCGGTGTGAGCGGGAATTGTCCTGCTTCTGACTGCTGTACCAGAGATTGGAGATCGCCCATGGGAAGACATGGAAATGTCACTGAGATGTTTACCGATTAACAGCGAAACAGACCCTGTTGCTCACAATGGCTGATGTTTGGAAAGTGAGGATGGTGTGAAGTCAGGCCAGGAGACACTACTTAGCTACCGTGTTTTGTGGCTAAGTAAGTGATACAGAAGCAGGGCTAGCCTCTTTAACAATGACAGACTAACCGATGCCTTAAGACATGAGTTGAATGCACAAACAAAAGCTCCCAAGTTTTTATTTGCTAAGCCAGATGCATCAAACCAAAGGTCTTTTTTTCCCAGTTGCCCAAACTAAATTGTTCCACAGCAACAAATTCATAACTTTTCTTCGTGCATTAATGTTTGTGTCAAATGACAAGACTTGTAACGTGAACAATTAGATGAATTAATTGATTTAATGTACTGTGTAGTTTCTCTTTTTGACTCAGCAAGGCCCCTGGGCAGTTCCCAGGAGAAAGCAATAAGTATACCGTGACAAAATCTCCATATCCCTTCCAATAAAATTGATAATGTATTGGACTGAATATGAGTATGTGCTTACCAAGTGAGGGAATGGCCTGCTTCATCCAAACACTCATGTAAAAACAATAGAAAAAGTTTGTCCCTTTGCCTCTCTTCATGAAGAGCATTTGGTGTGCCAGGCCTCTTCACAGCTCCCTTTCCTGTAATGGAGCCCAGCTGGCTTGGATATTCTGAAAGGTAAGTGTATTTTGATGGCTTAGCAGTTTGTGATCTAGGTCCTTTTTCGTTCATTGAAGGCCAATGAAATATTTCTCCACTGGTATAAGATTACTGGACTAAAATCTGGAGAGGACTCCTTTACCTTTAACAGAAGGATACTCAGAAAATGTTGCTTGTTATGCAACCTGGGAACAAGCCTACCACTTGAGTAACCCAAGTCCCTCCAAGAAGGCAGTTCCAAGGTGGAAGCGATAATCCAAGAGCACCCTATGAACTCGCACATTTAAGTTGAATGCGGTCCTCTTCGACAAAGAATTAACTATATGTATTAATAACTCTTCCTCCTCAAGATCATTTCAAAGCAGTTCACTTACAGCTACTCTGCCAGGTATTATTTTTCCTAGATTGCAAATGGTGAAGAGAAAAGTGAGCTATTTGCCTAAGGCCATGTGTACTGTAAATGTATGTACTGTAATTTGCATACATTTAAAATGAAGCTCTTCTCCAAATTTTGGAACATTTTAGCTCAAAGTTGGTATGCATAAACAGTAGATACAAAACACTGGGATAGCGTTGGTGTTACAACATAGAGAATCATGCACACAGACACAGTCATGGCCAGTGGATGGCTGTCATGCCAGTGAGATGCTGAATCTGCTCAGGATTTTAGTTTGAATCTTAAAAGTGCTATCCAAGATGATGAACCTATTTGGGGGATAAGGCTCATCACCTTGAATTGCTCCTTTAAAAATCAGGCTGATACTTGGAGGATATTCATCACTTCACTGATACTGAAGTCACCAAGGTCCCTTGGAGTTGGGGACTATGAGTTAGACTAGATGATTGGTGCCTCACACTCCTAAATGCTGGTTTTGGAACATTCAGGGCAGGCACATGCATGGTGCAGTATTTTTAGTCAGGAAATATGCTAAGTCTAAATAAAAATGTTGAGCAGTGATTGTCAGGATCCAGAGGAAAGCCATACAATTCGAAACGACAAAGACATTCTGCGCTGCTG
This sequence comes from Sceloporus undulatus, assembly GCF_019175285.1. Lineage (NCBI taxonomy): Eukaryota > Metazoa > Chordata > Lepidosauria > Squamata > Phrynosomatidae > Sceloporus > Sceloporus undulatus. Next base: position 137,110,690 of record NC_056525.1, on the reverse strand, counting down.
CATAACGCGGTTATAGTTCTGTTGATTTCAAGCACTCTTGCCTTTTGGTCCCTTAGGCAGCGATGATTGAAAGTGGTAGCCTTTGCTAAAATAAATGCGGCAGGGACAGATGAGTGCAGAGCCACAAATCATTGGTGAAGCCTTCCAAGCCTTGCAAGAAAAGAAGAGCTGCATCCAGCACTTTGGGCTTTGGAAGCTGTATCAGCAGCAGCACTTGAGTCATAAAGCTGTTTCGTCTGGAACAGCCCCTTGGTTTGTTTCTCGTTTCTGAACATAGGGAGTACATTGTGAATTCATATGCTTCTTCCTTTTATGATTTGCCTGAATGTTCTCCCTTTTTGTCTTGTCCTGAATGTCTTTGGGAAGGTGTAGTTGTACAGATACCCAGCTAGGAACTAGGGAGTTTCTAGTAGTTCATAGGATATAACACCCTTTTCTGGCCAAGATCAGAAATCAGACATGACAGTATTCAAAAACTAGTGAGGAAACAGTTCAGCATCCCAGAATACACTATCACTGAGAAGTTAGAGTAAGACACTGCTGAGCTACAGCTTATTAGCAACTTCTACTTGATCAGCTGAGATTTGAATTAGGACAATGGCTTCTCATACTATGTCCTAGAATCCTATTTTTAATCCTAACTAGAGTAGACCCATTGAATGAATGGGATTTACTTGTATGTTGATTCAGTGTTCATTAGTTGATTTGGTGAGTTTCCTCTGTTAGGAACTAATCAGTACTATTCAGACCTATGTATGTTATTCAGCTTTCCCTGTGCTAAGAAGATGTTCATGTTATCAGCCACAATTTGGTGAATGACCCATGCTAATAATTTAATTCTCAGTGTTAGTACTTCCACATTTAATTTCCCTTCAGCCTCCTTGCCTACAATCCTATCTCTTCACACATCTCTCTTGCCATGCGTGTTGTATATATACCTGAAATTTTGGATAACACAACAGGTCATACTTCGTTTCGACATTGTTTTTGCTGCACTGGACTAATGCAGCACTGCTGTTGGAAACCCTTTCTCTCTGATTTCCTTTAAAAAACAAAACCTTCACAAAGCAATTTGCTCCTCAACCCATGTCATTTGTGATTACACCAGAGAGACAGGAAAAGTGTGAGCAGTGAAGACAGATACAGAAAAAGACACACTGGGTCCAGATAATTAAGGGTTTACAGATAATCACCAGCATTATGAATGGATTGAATGGTGCCCTAAAGCCAACAGGAAATGAATGCGGTTGGAACAAAACAGGTATACGTTCCATGCATTTCACACATTTTATGATGAAACCATTGGGAGAGGTCATCTGGAGTGTTGGGGTCCAGTTGCATCAGTATGCAGATGATACCCAGCTCCATCACCCCTTTCCACCTCAATCCAAAGAAGCTATTTCACTTCTAAACCAGTCAATAACTGCCTGTCATCAGTAATGCATACCCTTCAACATTTCACTGAAGAAAACTGTGACATGTGTGGCCAAGTTTATCAAGATGGCAAAAAGTATTAATGCAGAAGAATACACAAACTAGGAGAGGCTGGAACAGTTGACTTTTGCCTGAACCTACTGGGAAGGGCAAGATCCCATTCCTTCCTCTCCTCTCCTGCTTGCTGAGCTGAGCACAAATTATTTTTATACTTTGAACTCAAGTTTGATGCTACTGAAATACCATATATACTCAACTCATGTATAAGTCGAGGGCAGGTTTTGGGGCCAAAATTAGGGATTTTGATATGACCCATAGATAAGTCGAGGGTAAAACTTAGGACCTCAGCACCCTTCCTCCCCATCCACAGCCTGGCTGTCCCCTTGGGAGATAACTGGGATGGAAAGGAGGCTTGGGGGGTTAAGACTTGTCCTCTATCCTCCTCCCTACCCTGGTTGTCCTCCATGGGGCAGCCAGGCTAGTGACAAGTCTTGGGATGGGTAAGCACTTGCCCTCCTTCCTCCTCTGCAGCTCAGCTGTCCCTTGAAAGAAATTCTGAAAGCCTGGATGGTGGAATGGTTCTGGCACCCCAAGTTCTCTCTTCCTCAGAGATGTCGCCCAGGCTTTCCAAAAGAAACACTACCATTTTCTTCATGTTGGTCTTTAGCAATTACTGGATTTTACCATTGTTATCTATTGTCAGCAGCCACCAAAGTGCTGACAACAGTCTGTAAAGATGTGAATATTTGGAGTGTCCTTGCTTGACTCTGTAAAGGAGTTTAACAGCTACTTTCAGTTTCATGGACTAGTACTTCTGATCTGCATAGTATTTCTGGTTGTTATTGAGATTTATTTATTTATTTATTTATACATTTTCCATAAGGCATCAGTAAGTTTGCTAGACAGGTCATGAGCTAGTCTCTGCATTTCTTTAAATGCTCAAAAAGATGATACTTATGTTATTGACTGTGGAGTAGTTCTGCAGGCAAAAAGTCTCATAAATGTTCTTGCTATGATTCCTTTTGTTGATTAGAAAGCTGTACATCTTATTTTATCAGTCCATTTATCCTCCCAGCCAACACATTAGCTTTTAGATTGTCCAATGGCCCCTTGGTATCCGCTGAGGTTTGGTTCCAGGACCCCCCCCCCCATGGATATCAAAGTCTGTGCATGCTCAGGTCCCATTACATGCAATGGTGTAGTAAAATGATGACCCTTATATAAAATGGCAAAATCAAGGTTTGGTTTTTGGAATTTATATTTTTTCTGAATATTTTGAAGACAGAAATAGTTGAATCCATGGATAAGGAATCTGTGGATATGGAGGATCCATGGATATTGGGACTGTATAGGGAAATACATACCCTCCCACTGTTCTGCTTGGTCAGGGATAGTCTGATTAAACCTCTTGTCATCCCACTTTTTCAGCAGCTGGTCCCAGATTTTTTCTCCTCTTTCCATCCCCTACTTTGTTTTCAAAGTGCTGCAGACCAAAAGTACAAAGTAGTTTCCACTTGGGGAAGAAGAAAGGAGGGGAAACTTGTCCTTCACTGTAGGCTCAGACAGAAGGAGACTCTTCTAGCTTGTTTATTCTGCCACGTTCATAGCTTTTGCCTTCTCGATCACACTCTGATGTTGCTTGGCCACGTGTGTCCCAATTTTTGTCTTGAAATGTTGGATGGTATGGAAATTGCTATTTACTTGATGCCTTTGCAAGAGGGAAAGCTTCATACCTTGGTGGAGGTATCAGGATGCCATTATCTGTTTCACGTTCTTTTCTGACAAATATAAAAGCCATGAATTCAGTCACAAGCTCAGTAGCTATTTTTGCAGCAAAGGTAACTTCAGGCCATTTTGAATAATAGAATACGGTTACCATAGTAGGAAATCAGTTCATCTGGCTTACTAGCTGATCCTAAAATGGTCTAGAGTTAACTTCGTCTCTAGGGAAGAAGTGTACTCTGCTAGTATTAACAGGTTGCAAATGGTCTCAAGTGACTGGTCATTGCTACTACATCACACACAGTTTCTGATAACTTCTTCAAATTGTTTCTCCATCCGTGGCCACCCAAAAGCCCTTTTTCAGTTGCCTTTTACTGTCTTGCTTTATTTAGGCCCCACCTTTTCTCCAGGGCTAGGGGCAGATTACATGCAAAAACACATGGAGATAAAGACATAGAAAAAATATGTTTAAAATGGCATTAAATTATCTATAAAATTAAACTCATTTAAAAGATCTTCGGTCAAATGCAAAAGATAAAAAGTAGTACAACATACAAAGGAAACCTCTGCTGTAACCCAACTGGATTCACCATGATTGGGTGGGCTATAAATAAATAAATTATTATTATTATTATTATTATTATTATTATTATTATATCTTGTAAAACAGTCAAGTCCCAAAGGCCTGTTGGCATAAAAAGGTCATAACCTTTATGAAAAGGAGAACAAGGAAGGAGGTGATCTAGTCATCCTAAGAAGAGAATTCTAAAGTTTAGGAGCAGATTCATCACCAAAAGTTTAGGAGCAGCCACTAAAAAGTTCTCTGTTGCATTTCCACCAAATGTACCCATGAAGGAATGAAAGAAGTTGCCATTTAGGGGGGAAATGCAATTGTTTCTCAGAACCAATTCATCAACTGACAATTCCTGCATAACTTGTGTGCATTGTTTTTGAAATTTTGTTAACATCTTCTGCAACTACCCTCCTTTTAAGAATGTAGACTTTCGTATAATCCAATATTTGGTCTTTCTTTAGAGCTGCAGACCATTCAGAATCTGAATCTCCATTCCTTGAGTACTTTGTGCAATTTATATAATGGCAGCTCTATTCTTATCCACCGATTTCACTTCATCATCTGAGTAAGGGATAGGCAAATGTCCTAAACTATCAGCAATCACATTCTTGGCTCCGGACAGATACATAGTTCTAAAATCTAATTCCACTATTTTCAGTACTCATTTAGCCATCCTTGGGGATATCTTGACTTGAACCTCTTATGGTAGGGAGAGTAGCTAGAGGTTTTAAACCTTTACTTGTTTTGACATTATTTGTTAGGATGGCATATGTGAATTTAGTAGCAAATTGATTATACAATCTGAGAAGTACTCAAAAAGTCTTAGAATAGACTGGAGTTCACCTTTGTTGTTTAGTTACGGAACTTCTTCAAAGACTTTTACTAAGTTCACTTTTGGCAGTATTCTTTTCTGTGAAATGGTGTGCCCTAGATAGGTCAAGAAATCTATTTTAAATTGACATTTCTCCTTGCTGATGATGAATCCATGTTGGTGAATGTTGTTAACATTTTTCCCCCCTTCAAAATAATATAATGTTCATGCTCATCCTTACCATGCATCCAAATGCTCTCCTGGAACTATCTGATACCTCAGTTTTCTTCCATTCTCATGTGAGTCATCCTTTGGAAAGCAGAAGACACAGGAATAAAACCAGATGGCATATATTTAAACTGGAGTAAGCCTTCAGGAATAACAAAAGGCAGTGTACGTAGGAGATACTTCTGTTGAGAGGATTTGGTGATAGGATGAGGTTTTATTAAGTGTTAAGAGCGTTTCATTGACTCTAGGTACTATGTATGGATATATAAGCTGGACTGTGAAGGAAACTGATTGAAGGAAAATCAATATGTAGAGAGATCTTGTAGCACCTTTGAGACTTTTGAGAAAGAAAATCAACTCATTTGAGATGTGGTGCTGGAGAAGAGTGCTGAGAATACCATGGACAGCCAAAAAGACAAACAAATGGGTTCTGGAACAGATCAAATCCAAACTCTCCCTGAAAGACAGAATGACTAAGTTGACTCTGTTGTACTTTGACCATATCATGAGAAGGCATGAATCATTAGAAAAGACAATGATGCTAGAACAAGTTGGGGAAAGTAGAAAGAAAGGAAGACCATATGCAGATGGTTAGATTCAAACAGAGAGGCTTGAGCCTTAAGAACCTGAGTAGAGCAGTTGAGGACATGGGGTCTTGGAGACGTCTCATCTGCAGGGCTGCCATGCATTTAGGTCGACTTGAGGATAGTTAACAACAACAATAACCCCCGTGTTTGAATTCAGATCTCTCAAATGCTCATTCACGTGAATGGTGCCATACGTCTTCTTGACAATGTGAGATACCCACTCTGAAGGATCCACAGGTTCTGTGATGCCAGCCTTGTACAGTTTGAGAAACTCCTCTTTGAACGGCGTCCTTAGCACAATTCTGCATTTTAGCTTGCACTGGCACACCATTTTCTTTCATTTGATTCTTAAGTTTAAAATTTCCAGCAATCCCTGGAGTGTTTGTGAAAGCATCAAGAAATGCAGCACCAATTTCCACATGAGACATTACTACAATGTGGCAGCATGGTTCTGTCCTATTATGGTCTAACACCATTTGAAGATCTCTTTGATGGTTCCATCAATATTTCCCCACATGTACTGTAATGAGTATTGATGAGGGACCCACCACAACCTTCTGGGCTTATATCGGGAAGATGCAACACAGTAGCAGCAGCAAATAATACAGAAGACAGTAAGGCTTTTTGATTCTCCATGGCAATCCATGAACTGTGAGCTTACAAACTCAAGCAAAATGTCTTCTTTGGAAAATGTTAATTTCTTGCATATTGCTGCCCTATTATGGCAGATTTTAAAAACTACCTTCAGTCACTGTTTA